>NW_027305522.1:0-357500 GCF_039555335.1 Amphiura filiformis | reverse complement strand
TGTAAAAACAAATCTATGCCACTGCATGTTACTATACCATGGAAGTACTAGCCTTCCATGTTTCCTTCCTTACATCTTCCCTGATGCTTTATACTCAATTCATACTCACTGCGCTGTTAAATTATTACTGGAGTGTCGAGCTTAAATAGGCTATTAATAATGACGGGGAGGGGAGGCAGGCGCCCGGCGCGTTGTTTCCCAACAATAATGCTGGCCAATATTTTTAAATATTAAAATATCTAGTTGTACTACACAGTGGTGTGTAGCCAGTTTATCTGAACGGACGGAGGGTGATTGGCCACAGACTTGCTATATTTTTTGCCAACAGAACCCGATTTTGGGGGGGGGGGGCAGCGCTCAAGAATCTAAAAAAAGGGGGGGATTGGGGTGCAGAGGAAACTTTTCCAACAATTTTTCACCGCACGTTTATGGGGCTGGCATTTCCATCGGAAGGGCGGGGGGGGGGGGTCCACATTTAAAAAAAGTGGGCGCCAATAAAATTGCGACCCCCTATTTGACAACAAATATTTTATGACCTCCCCCCCCCCCCCCTAAACATGCTATCTATTGTCATCTTGTGACTCCCTATACATTTTGGCCATCAACAATTTATGACTCCCCTTTTTTCAAAAGTTTATGAGCCCCAGTATATGGGGCCTACCCTCTTCCGAAGAAAATGCCAGCCCCTATATACCAATATCTGTTTCCCCTCCCTCTCGCTGCTCCCCCTCCCAATTCCCGATACCGTCACTGCGGCATGCGGATAAACATTTTGATATTGAATTTTAAGAAGTAAATATCAAAATTATGTTTACACGCACACCTTTGTTGTCGCCGTTCCGTCTGGTTACCATGGTTACATGCACATGGTCCCCAACCGCTCCCCATTAATTATGATCATGATGATAGGTCATCAACGGGTCAAGTATGTTATTTACATCAGGGATGTGAGTCTACTCTCACATCCCTGGTACCATGCATCGAGTTGTAACCATGGTAACGCCGGGCGGTGGTCTTTGTGGTCAATGTGTACAGCCGTTCGGGACAACCCTGTGAGAAGCGAGTTCACATAAGGGACTGTGCAATAATAATGAGCCCGGGGAGGGGTAAGAATTTTTTTGGCCAGCCGGAAGAAGAAGGGAAAACCCCGGGTGGGGCGATTTTTTGCAAGCCGGGGGGTTGACACACATTCGTGGGGCGCCTTTTAAATAAAATAAAATGCTCTAAAAAGTTGGGGTTTTTTTTGCAAATTGGGACCCCGACATTTTTGGCATGTTTAAGGAGGGGGAAAAGATTTGTTGGCAGGCGCAAGGGGGGCATTTTTGAAAACTTTTACCCCCTCACCCGGCTCAAAATTATTGCACAGCCCCTCATCATTTTTATTTCATTAAAACGTGTTACACGATTCATATACTGCGCCCTAATTTGTCAGATTGTTATTGGGGTATCAGATTTATGATATTAATGACGGGGGGGGTTGAGGCAGTCACGTTGTCACAGTTTCCCAACAATATTGCTGGCTAATAATATGTAATGTCTAGTTAATTTGTCTACTACACAGTGGCGTAGCAAGGTTTTCGGGACAGAGGGGGGGGGGGCACAACTTGTAATTTGGTGACGGAAGTTGTGAATTGTTGACCCCGATTTTTATTCCAGAGCGCTCAAGAAGCTAACTAGTGAGGGGGATTGTTGGTGCAGAGGTATACTGGTATATTGGTATACCAATATATCCCCCTTCCCCCCTCTCTCTGCCCCCCCCCCCGTGAATTCCTGATTCCGCGGATAAACGGTAAAAATAAGAATAATTGGAAAAACAGAGAATTGGGGGAGGGGAAATAAATATTCGGGCCTATATGCTGTATGCCATACAGTAATGAGTTGATAAAATGAGTAAACAGTACCCCGGTAGGCTACGTCTATCAAAAAAGCCATCGACTCACGGTCCGGCCTGAAAATCTTTTTTTCCCGGCAAGGAAGGTCCGACTTCCCGCGAAGCATATGGCTGCAAAGCAGCCATCCGCGGCGCGTTTAGCGGCGCCAGGGGGTGTCTGAGGGGGATGATGTGGCCCCTCAGAAGCTGAAGATTTTGACATATGAGACTGTAAATGGCGCGATTTGGTGCATACTTTTGACACTTTTTTGGCGACTTGAAAGCGTTCAGAAACTTGTTGTTTATGCATGTAATGTGTACATACGTGTAATGTGTTTATTATCATCCTACTGCGTTTGAGTGGACATTCTGTAAAAATGTCGATCATCAAAGCCCGCATCAAAATGGGGACCCTAATGCCCCACTTTACCCTAATACACACGTAGTCCTGCCCTCCCCCTAAAAAGTGACGGCAGGGTTCGCCACTGGTACCCTTTGATGGTGCCCCGTCGATAGAAGGAATTTCCTACAAGAAACCTCATTGATTTGCGTGCTTTCGTATTCTATAAACATGGTAAAAGCGGTAAAATGGCAGCATTAGCTACGGTGCCAATGAGTAGATTTGTTTGGCACGCAGCTACCAGGTCCTAGCATGTTTTTTAGAGTAACGAAATGACCAAATATGGGATTGAGTTGGTCAGAAACCCATAAACAGACCTCATCATGGGGGGGGGGGGATGATGGTATGGTCTACATGTATCATCCCTTTTCAAAATATCAAGAGGGGGGTTATGTCCGACCGACCCCCCCCCATTTGCTAGTAAAGAACACGGGGTAAAGACCTTATTTGCGTGCGTTATCCAGAGGTCAAAATGGCCCAGTCTGGGACAAACTCTTGTTATCTCCATTCAACAGCTTGTCATCAAAATTCCTATAAGACTTGCGTGTTTACTTCTCCGAGATCATAACAGAATAATATGAGGCTACAGAGGAAATGACAGGTTCTTCAATACAATGTCAATATCAAGAAATTATTTAGTTTGAAAGTTCTCGGTGATATAAGACATGCACATGCGCGTGTTTATGAATAGCAAAAGTACAAGGCTAATTAGAAGATAAATTACAACATGGTTCTTCGTTAAAATGTCAAAATTATAAAGGAAATTTTACAACATGTCAACATGATAATAATTCATCTTTGTTGAAAGTTCACTGTGATATAATACACACGTAGTCCTGCCCTCCCCCCTAAAAAGTGACGGCAGGGTTCGCCACTGTTAACATCCGCCGATATAACTAGTACCCTTTGATGGTGCCCCGTCGATAGAAGGAATTTCCTACAAGAAACCACATTGATTTGTGTGCTTTCGTATTCTATAAACATAGCAAAAGCGGTAAATGGCAGCATTAGCTAGCTGTGCCAATGAGTAGATTTGTTTGGCACGCAGCTACCAGGTCCTAGCATTAGAGTAACGAAATGACCAAATATGGGATTGAGTTGGTCAGAAACCCATAAACAGACCTCATCATGGGGGGGGGGGGGGTGATGGTATGGTCTACATGTATCATCCCTTTTCAAAATATCAAGAGGGGGGTTATGTCCGACCCCCCCCCCCCCATTTGCTAGTAAAGAACACGGGGTAAAGACCTTATTTGCGTGCGTTTTCCAGAGGTCAAAATGGCCCAGTCTGGGACAAACTCTTGTTATCTCCATTCAACAGCTTGTCATCAAAATTCCTATAAGACTTGCGTGTTTACTTCTCTGAGATCATAACAGAATAATATGAGGCTACAGAGGAAATGACAGGTTCTTCTATACAATGTCAAAATCAAGAAATTATTTAGTTTGAAAGTTCTCTGTGATATAAGACATGCACATGCGCGTGTTTATGAATAGCAAAAGTACAAGGCTAATTAGAAGATAAATTACAACATGGTTCTTCGTTAAAATGTCAAAATTATAAAGGAAATTTTACAACATGTCAACACGATAATAATTCATCTTTGTTGAAAGTTCACTGTGATATAATACACACGTAGTCCTGCCCCTCCCCCCCTAAAAAGTGACGGCAGGGTTCGCCACTGTTAACATCCGCCGATATAACTAGTACCCTTTGATGGTGCCCCGTCGATAGAAGGAATTTCCTACAAGAAACCTCATTGATTTGCGTGCTTTCGTATTCTATAAACATGGTAAAAGCGGTAAAATGGCAGCATTAGCTAGCTGTGCCAATGAGTAGATTTGTTTGGCACGCAGCTACCAGGTCCTAGCATGTTCTTTAGAGTAACGAAATGACCAAATATGGGATTGAGTTGGTCAGAAACCCATAAACAGACCTCATCATGGGGGGATGATGGTATGGTCTACATGTATCATCCCTTTTCAAAATATCAAGAGGGGGTTATGTCCGACCCCCCCCATTTGCTAGTAAAGAACACGGGGTGAAGACCTTATTTGCGTGCGTTATCCAGAGGTCAAAATGGCCCAGTCTGGGACAAACTCTTGTTATCTCCATTCAACAGCTTGTCATCAAAATTCCTATAGATAAGACTTGCGTGTTTACTTCTCTGAGATCATAACAGAATAATATGAGGCTACAGAGGAAATGACAGGTTCTTCAATACAATGTCAACATCAAGAAATTATTTAGTTTGAAAGTTCTCGGTGATATAAGACATGCACATGCGCGTGTTTATGAATAGCAAAAGTACAAGGCTAATTAGAAGATAAATTACAACATGGTTCTTCGTTAAAATGTCAAAATTATAAAGGAAATTTTACAACATGTCAACATGATAATAATTCATCTTTGTTGAAAAGTTCACTGTGATATAATGCACACGTAGTACTGCCCATCCCCATAAAAGTGACGGCAGGGGTTCGTTAACATCCGCCGATATAACTAGTACCCTTTGATGGTGCCCCGTCGATAGAAGGAATTTCCTACAAGAAACCACATTGATTTGCGTGCTTTCGTATTCTATAAACATAGCAAAAGCGGTAAAATGGCAGCATTAGCTAGCTGTGCCAATGAGTAGATTTGTTTGGCACGCAGCTACCAGGTCCTAGCATTAGAGTAACGAAATGACCAAATATGGGATTGAGTTGGTCAGAAACCCATAAACAGACCTCATCATGGGGGGATGATGGTATGGTCTACATGTATCATCCCTTTTCAAAATATCAAGAGGGGGTTATGTCCGACCCCCCCCATTTGCTAGTAAAGAACACGGGGTGAAGACCTTATTTGCGTGCGTTATCCAGAGGTCAAAATGGCCCAGTCTGGGACAAACTCTTGTTATCTCCATTCAACAGCTTGTCATCAAAATTCCTATAGATAAGACTTGCGTGTTTACTTCTCTGAGATCATAACAGAATAATATGAGGCTACAGAGGAAATGACAGGTTCTTCAATACAATGTCAACATCAAGAAATTATTTAGTTTGAAAGTTCTCGGTGATATAAGACATGCACATGCGCGTGTTTATGAATAAAAAAAAGTACAAGGCTAATTAGAAGATAAATATTATTACAACATGGTTCTTCGTTAAAATGTCAAAATTATAAAGGACATTTTACAACATGTCAACATGATAATAATTCATCTTTGTTGAAAGTTCACTGTGATATAATACACACGTAGTCTTGCCCCTCCCCCCTAAAAAGTGACGGCAGGGGTTCGTTAACATCCGCCGATATAACTAGTACCCTTTGATGGTGCCCCGTCGATAGAAGGAATTTCCTACAAGAAACCACATTGATTTGCGTGCTTTCGTATTCTATATACATAGCAAAAGCGGTAAAATGGCAGCATTAGCTACTGTGCCAATGAGTAGATTTGTTTGGCACGCAGCTACCAGGTCCTAGCATTAGAGTAACGAAATGACCAAATATGGGATTGAGTTGGTCAGAAACCCATAAACAGACCTCATCATGGGGGGATGATGGTATGGTCTACATGTATCATCCCTTTTCAAAATATCAAGAGGGGGTTATGTCCGACCCCCCCCATTTGCTAGTAAAGAACGCGGGGTAAAGACCTTATTTGCGTGCGTTTTCCAGAGGTCAAAATGGCCCAGTCTGGGACAAACTCTTGTTATCTCCATTCAACAGCTTGTCATCAAAATTCCTATAAGACTTGCGTGTTTACTTCTCTGAGATCATAACAGAATAATATGAGGCTACAGAGGAAATGACAGGTTCTTCAATACAATGTCAACATCAAGAAATTATTTAGTTTGAAAGTTCTCTGTGATATAAGACATGCACATGCGCGTGTTTATGAATAGCAAAAGTACAAGGCTAATTAGAAGATAAATTACAACATGGTTCTTCGTTAAAATGTCAAAATTATAAAGGAAATTTTACAACATGTCAACATGGTAATAATTCATCTTTGTTGAAAGTTCACTGTGATATAATACACACGTAGTCCTGCCTCCCCTAAAAAGTGACGGCAGGGTTCGCCACTGTTAACATCCGCCGATACAACTAGTACCCTTTGATGGTGCCCCGTCGATAGAAGGAATTTCCTACAAGAAACCACATTGATTTGCGTGCTTTCGTATTCTCTAAACCTGGTAAAAGCGGTAAAATGGCAGCATTAGCTAGCTGTGCTAATGAGTAGATTTGTTTGGCACGCAGCTACCAGGTCCTAGCATGTTTTTTAGAGTAACGAAATGACCAAATATGGGATTGAGTTGGTCAGAAACCCATAAACAGACCTCATCATGGGGGGGGGTTATGGTATGGTCTACATGTATCATCCCTTTTCAAAATATCAAGAGGGGGTTATGTCCGACCCCCCCCATTTGCTAGTAAAGAACACGGGGTAAAGACCTTATTTGCGTGCATTATCCAGAGGTCAAAATGGCCCAGTCTGGGACAAACTCTTGTTATCTCCATTCAACAGCTTGTCATCAAAATTCCTATAGATAAGACTTGCGTGTTTACTTCTGAGATCATAACAGAATAATATGAGGCTACAGAGGAAATGACAGGTTCTTCAATACAATGTCAACATCAAGAAATTATTTAGTTTGAAAGTTCTCGGTGATATAAGACATGCACATGCGCGTGTTTATGAATAGCAAAAGTACAAGGCTAATTAGAAGATAAATTACAACATGGTTCTTCGTTAAAATGTCAAAATTATAAAGGAAATTTTACAACATGTCAACATGATAATAATTCATCTTTGTTGAAAGTTCACTGTGATATAATACACACGTAGTCCTGCCCCTCCCCCCTAAAAAGTGACGGCAGGGGTTCGTTAACATCCGCCGATATAACTAGTACCCTTTGATGGTGCCCCGTCGATAGAAGGAATTTCCTACAAGAAACCACATTGATTTGCGTGCTTTCGTATTCTATAAACATAGCAAAAGCGGTAAAATGGCAGCATTAGCTAGCTGTGCCAATGAGTAGATTTGTTTGGCACGCAGCTACCAGGTCCTAGCATTAGAGTAACGAAATGACCAAATATGGGATTGAGTTGGTCAGAAACCCATAAACAGACCTCATCATGGGGGGGATGATGGTATGGTCTACATGTATCATCCCTTTTCAAAATATCAAGAGGGGGGGTTATGTCCGACCCCCCCCCCATTTGCTAGTAAAGAACACGGGGTAAAGACCTTATTTGCGTGCGTTTTCCAGAGGTCAAAATGGCCCAGTCTGGGACAAACTCTTGTTATCTCCATTCAACAGCTTGTCATCAAAATTCCTATAAGACTTGCGTGTTTACTTCTGAGATCATAACAGAATAATATGAGGCTACAGAGGAAATGACAGGTTCTTCAATACAATATCAACATCAAGAAATTATTTAGTTTGAAAGTTCTCTGTGATATAAGACATGCACATGCACGTGTTTATGAATAGCAAAAGTACAAGGCTAATTAGAAGATAAATTACAACATGGTTCTTCGTTAAAATGTCAAAATTATAAAGGAAATTTTACAACATCTCTTCAGTTTAGCTCAGATTTTATTGTCCTAGTTCTAATTTTTGAAAAGTTAGCTGGTAACATGCCTCTTTTCTTTTAAGGGGGGGGGGGGGGTAGTATCAACCATTGTATATACGAGTGTTAATCTTGAAATACATTGATTTCACCGTACCTGATCGTTTAGACAAAGATAAAATCAAAGTGAAAAGGTGCAATAACTTAAAATATTGTTTTATTCCAATAAATGGCATAAAGTGTTTTTAAACAAACAAACGAACGAATCAAACAAACAAACGAATCATTCATCTTTCTTTTCGTCAAAAGAAAGATGAATGATTCGTTTGTTTTTAGTAAACTCATTATGAAACTTGTAGTTTGTTTTAAAATCATCAAAGAAAGATGAATGTTCTGTTTCTAAGTTCAACTCAAAATTTAATAAAAAATATAGTGTTATATAGTTTGTTTTAAATCAACGAAGAAAGCGGACCTTAATTTTTGAGGGGCTCGATTGCACCAGAGAGCTCCTAACAACATTTCAGGAGTACGTTCTAATAATACAGATATTAAAAGATTAACAGAGCTCCTGCAATTCTCAAAAATGAAGGCCTGTGAAAGATAAATGTACAAAAGGTAAACTGTTTCATATTTGTTGCAACTCATCAAAGATAGATGAACGATTTCATATTTTCTTATGCTCTTCAAACTCATCAAAGAAAGATTTGTTTAAAATACGATATTTATGAAATTGTGTTTAGCTTTACCTTTACTAAATTATGTTTTCTGGTCCAAAGAAAAACAGGGTTTGATTCTATATATGAAGAGCTTTGTTTCAAAACCCCTTACATCCACTTGCCCATTTTTGAGAACACATCAAAAAATCATCAAAAAATCACTGATATATGGGGGTTTGCAACAAAAGCAGTTTTTGGCAGGATGCTTGGGTAGGATGAGCATCCCGCCAAAAACCTGTTTTTGTTGGAAAAACACCTTATATCAGTGATTATTTTGATGATTTTTGATGTGTTCTCAAAATTGGGCAAGTGGATGTAAGGGGTTTTGAAACAAAGCTCTTCATATACTTATCAAAGAAAGAAGACTATTTCGTTTGCTTTCGTTCAATTTAAACTCATCAAAGAAAGATTACCATTTTATTTTATTTTATTTTATTTTGGTTAAAAGTCATCTCAGATAGATGATTGTTTTGTGAAATGTTTGATTCCCGGGGTTTGATTTTGTTTTATCACTGTGTTTTGTTTTGATTCAGAGGATGATTTAAGCACTTCCCAACATTCCACTGTGTTACTTGCGGTTAGCATAGCTGTGTGAGCGAACATGACACCACTACTACTCGCCCACTGCATATAGACGTACTGCACGTGCATGGTTTAATTTGAATTTGTTCAGTTATATTTACATAAAAAACGCTGTGAAGATGCTGGTCGATTTCACATTTTATGTTATCTACAGAAGGTGTGAATTATCCTTTAAACACACATCACTTTTGTTCTGAAATCGACCAAGTAATAATGACACACGCACAATTCTAAAACAACATCTTTTGCACACTGAGAGTTCAATGGGATTTGAAAAGTAAAGTGACAGTTGAAACTCTAGTGATAACACTTTCGCAGTGTATGATGGGGTTTCCTTAACTCATCCTCTGGTTTTGATTTATCAAATATAGTTTGATTTTGTTTGTATTTTGTTTGAAAATGGTTTGGTTTTGGATAGTTCACTTCTGATGAAAGAAAATTGTTTATCAAATCCACAACAACAAAAAAAACCGTCTTGATCTGAGCACGCAACACGTGTCAATCTATAAAAGCCAAAGTAGACCATCAACATGATAAAAACATTGCAAGGGGCTTTGTGGTTGCCGACATAACACACGCATTCATGCACTTGTTGTCATTGCAACCATGGCAACTAAATACGATATTCCGTCAAGTAGGGTAAACGTTGTTTGGGGGTCATTGGGTACAAACAAAATGAGAAAGGGATCATTGGGTACTATAACATTTTGAATACTAGTATTAAGGGTCATTGCACGTAGGCCTATAACTTTACAAAAAAGGGTCATTGGGTAGAAAATTTTGAAAAAAATGCAGCAAAATTCTATTTCTGGTTTCAAATTTCCAATACAAATTTGCTAAAATAAGATAATTTGAAAGTTTCCGCATTATTTTGTGGCGGCATTTTGAATTTTGTGGCGGCATTTTGATGATGCATTTCTAAAAGTGGTTCAAGTAAAGTGTTTGGATGCGAGCCGTTAGACCAATAGGCCTATAAAATAAACGCCGTGTCAGACAAAAGTCTTTGAACATGGCAAAAGTTCGAAGTCAGCAAAAACATCTAAATCCAGCGATGCTGAGGTCTTCATCAGTGCTCGGGCCCCAGTGGTTAGATATACACGTTTGTGCTAATGTTTTCTAATCAGAAACGAGTCTCCGAGTATTTCTAATTTTACTATTGGTCTAACGGCTCGCATCCAAACACTTTACTTGGGTCATTGGGTAGCCGCGACCAAAAAGAGGGTCATTGGGTAGCCGCCCTAAAAAAAAAAGGGGAGGGGTCATCGGGTATGACTTTTCAAAAAAGGGGGGTCATTGGGTATAGTCAACAACCCATTTGTAAAATTGTAAAAATGTTTCAAAGAATATTTCAAGTGGCCAGGCTTCATTTAAAAAAAAATATAACATTTAAAAGAAAGCTAGATAATCATAATACCCCTCCAGAGGGAGGGCTAGGGGTCTCTTCCTGGTTGAAGGTATACGGGAATACATGTGCCACGGGTTTGGGGTACCTTTACAGCGATGTTGGTATATCGATGGCTGGGTTTTCAGCGAAGACCAATGCGCCAAATGGGCGCATTTTGGCACAGTAATAGTACAGATCAAGTCAGCATCCGAAAGTCTGCGTGGCACATCCGTACACCATGTTTAAGACCCTCCTCCCGGTATTTGTTTATTTACTTGTTCGAGTTTTTCTTACGTGGATTAAAACAACAACAATTAACAAACACCCCCCCATGGGACAGGCCATTTACGTTTGAGTATTTGTTTATTTACTTGTTCGAGTTTTTCTTACGTGGATTAAAACAACAACAATTAACAAACACCCCCCCCATGGGGCAGGCCATTTACGTTTGAGGTCTAATGACCTGCCCTTTTTTCTTTGCCAAAAGAAGGAGGAAGCAGGCCGTTATACTATGCACAGTCTTCGTCTTTTGAGGTGTAGCCTGCCCCATTGGGGGAGGGTTGGAGGGGGTGAAACAAAAACAATTTTCACGTTTTGACTTTGAGGTCTTATGAAATCGAGTAGGCCTATGCAAAAAAATTAAAAAAAATAAAAAATCTAACTTTTGAGGTCTAGGCCTATATAATTAAATGTTATGTCCAATTTCTTTTATTTTTAATCCCTGCTTATTAATTCCCCATCATAATTACCCCCCCCACACACACCCAAGGTCTTAGCCTGCGATACGTCCATCGGTCTCCTCCGCAGCCAGTATGGTTTATTGGTTACACTCCCTCCACGTGGGGGTGGGGAGCGGAACCAAACTGGCTGCTTTGGAGACTTACTTCCCAAGACGGGTAATTAAAAAAGTGGACGGATACAAAACCCGGGATACAAAAATTTTAAAGCCGTCTAAAAGAGAGCAGTTTCAAAAAAAAAAAAAAAAAGGCTTTCACAAATGATGCAACAAATTGTTGTGTCTCTGCTTCTCAAAAATCTCCTTGTCAACCAACCCCCAAACATCGTTATCAATGCAGTCCTGTTTTGTTTTGTTTTTTGTTTTTTTTCGCGAACGTTGATGAAATAGACCCTGGGATTCCTGTGAAAATTATTTTTACCAGGGGTCGGCCCAGGGGTCTGCGATTCACGTGTGTGCTGCCATGACTGTATATGTAACTACATATCACGCCCAAATTATTAGCGTCATTCGTGCATTGGGCGGGGATGAAGGGCACAGAAACGGCAACATTAGACATTCCAGAGTGTGGCACAAAGACACCCAAAAATCCGCCCCTTCCACGAAGGCTTTTTGCAATACGTTATGTTTACGCCCAGTTTGGGTGCATGAAGCAATATCTTAGGGTAATGTTTTGAAGGCCTATGTCTTTATAGCAACTTGAAGTTGGAAGTTCCCACGGAAGTTGTGAGCTATTTTTAACACCTCCGATGCGATTGCGTTTTGCTCCTGTAAATGATGAAGCAGCGACAAAAGCATGCACAGTCAAATATAGGCTACTAGTATTACTCGTTCCTCTGTTCAATATAAAATAAAAATGCATTTTGGAATAAATAAATAAAATTTGCGTAAACCTATATCGTAAAAGGTAACATGATGATATCATAATACGCAGTTTATCTGGCCCAAGATTTCGTTTCAACATCGAATTCAAGAGCTAGATAGATAGAGCATGGAAAATCACGGGTGTGTGTGGGAGGGGGGGGGTCACTAACGACCGCAATGGCTACATCGCAGTTGTTCGCGGGAAATCAGATCAGACCTTGATCTATGGGGGAAAAATGGACGGATAACTTTGATATCCTGGCTAAGAGTCGACCCTACGGACACCCCCGATTACCCTTCAACTGACCCAACATCGAGACTATCGGAACTGGATGTAGCCTATACAAACCACTTTGGTTTACTAGTCTCATCTATGTAATGATCACGTGCAGGTAAGAGGCTCCATCTAGTGATCCAACCAATTACCAATTACATCTCTTGATTCTCGGATGACGTATGCCCTAATGTTGATTATTGCCGCGACCACGTGCGGGAAATAGGCACACCCCACCCATCTATTGTCTTTCGACTTATCTTCCATCCAGGGTCAGATGCATAAATCATAAACAAACACAAAAACCGTCATCGTCATTTCGTTTCTACAAATCCTCGTGTCACATAAATCCCCCCCCTCCATTCTCGGTAATTTCTCGCCCCAAAAAGGCGGGACTACATGTCTTAAAAAGGCTCCTTATTTGCTTTCTACATTGGCACTGGTTATCATAGTTTGAAAGGAACTTTCATGCGGGTTTACATGACGCACCGCTTTGATTATTGCGTGTATGGGGATCTCCCCTTCCTATCAGTCCGAACTGACGGTGTCCATGCATGCGTACTGCCCGTGTTATTTTAAATACTTTTTATGTTACGAAAAAATATTAAATTTCGCAGAATCATGTTCATAATATGGTTAAATTGACTGTTTTAAACTATCATTTAAAACTAAAAAGAGTGAAATACGAAAATAATGTGTATATGACTTTCGGTCCGTGTTTTGCACAGCATTGAGATCCCAATGCTCTGTGAGCGCTCCCGGGAAGCGCTGCACCCTACACTCAGCGCTGGCTATACTCAGATATAGATAACATGAATTTCTCCAAGGTAGCGAGTGAACATGATTGAAATTAAATATCATAATTCAATACCCTGCGTGAAAAACTGAACATTTATACATGCATATGAATCGGCACTAAAAATTACCGGCGGCGTATGCCTTTTTGATGAATGGAAGATTTGGTTGGTGCATTTCAATGGACGGTGACCGGCGATGATAAACATATAAACGGGTAAATCATGTTATCGAAAACTCAACAACTTTTTAAGTGTTTATTGACATAGCAAATTAGCACTTCACACTTGGTAATTTCGTCAGCAGCTACATTATCACTAAAGCGTGTTCTACCGTGAGATCGCGTGTTCTACCGTGAGATTGCGGGAGACCGCGGTAGCTTTGGGCCAGATGCCAAACATCCGAGAATTCTCGGGACAGACGTTTGAGACCACTTATTGTCAACACGCGTGTTATAATAAGGATTTTCAACACGCAAATAACACGGCAAAAAAAGCGTGGCACGCGGTCACTTACACGTGTCAGGTACTGTACATCGATCACTTATCGGAAAGTATTCGACACAATAGATGAAGTATTTGATTGACAAGGTTACCCCTGCGTCCCCTAGCTGCTTGTCTAGACATGTCACATGAAATACAACCAATAATATACACGGTAACAAGTATCAATTGAGCTAACTTGACTGCTACAACTGGTAGCCAGCCAAAGTTCCTGATAATTTTTTGTGATTGCCGCATTAAAATAAATTTGCATGTCCGGCCAAGCCCAAGTGAATATGGAACTATTTTTTGGGACCCGTTGGCATTTATGTGCAGTACCGCATGCGGTACTGCACACTTCCGTTTACAGTCCGCATGCGGAACTGCACCTTCCGTCACGCACTTCCGCATGCGGTACTGCACATCCCGACGTGCATCCACGTATGCGGTTCTGGTTCTGGTTCTGGTTAGTTTCTCTGCAAACGCTTCTGTAGGCTATCACGCAAAGGGACGAAGTTCACAGCAGCAGCTAGTCATAATGTGAGTCCCTAATAAGCGTAGCTATGCTCATGTCTTTCAGATGACCTTTGAATATGTTAAGTGAGGGCGCTTCTTTGGTGCAATCAGGTAGAAGATTCCATTCTGGAGTTGTTCTTGGTATAAGGGAATATTTGTATTTGTCCTTCTTCGTGGTGGATATAATAAGGGTGAAAGGAGACTTGTTTCTCCGTGTTCGTCTAGATGAGGGGCTCTGCTTTAAATGGTCTAAGTTGACAGCAGTCAGTTGATGAAGGGATTTGTACATGAACGTGAGTCTAAAAACTGCCCGTCTCTCCTCCAAGGATTGCCACTTCAGCTGTTGGATCATTGAAGAAACACTGGACTCTCGCTTGTAATTTCTCATTGTAAACCTCGCTGCCCTCCGCTGAACCGCTTCTATCCTGTCCTTCTGATCTTGATAAGGATCCCAAATTGAGCAGCAAAACTCAAGTTTGGGCCGGACGAAGGGATTTATAGGCTATTTCCTTGATGTTTGGTTTACAGCTATGGAGATGTCTACGCAGCATACCCAAAGTTCTATTTGCTTTGGAGGTGATGTTACCGATGTGGAGGTTCCAGCATAACTTTGAAGTGATTTCAATACCCAAGTAGGTGTGATGGTCAACTGTCTCAAGTTCGCAGTTATGCATACTATAAGAGTATCTGATGGGATTTCTTTTGTCGGTGAAGCTCATGACGAAACATTTTTTGCTATTTAAAACTTCATTTGCCAACGTTCTTCCCATTAGCAGAGCGTGTTTACATCATTTTGCAGCTGCTGACAATCAGACTCTGAATGAATCCTACGGTACATGACACAGTCATCGGCCATCAAACGGACGGACAGTAGATGTTATTTTGTCAGGCAAGTCATTAATGTATAACAAAAAGAGGAGCGGCCCTAGGACCGTTCCTTGCGGAACGCCCAAAGTTACTTTGATGCGTTCAGATGCACTTCCATCAAGAACAACACGTTGAAATCTAGATGTCAAGAAGGATGATAGCCATTCGTGAAGTTGACCTCTAATTCCATAGTGATGGATCTTATTTAGCAATCGCTGATGTGGCACTACGTCAAAAGCTTTACTAAAGTCCAAGATAACCATATCTGTTTGCCCCTGCAAATCAAGGGACTTAGCCAAGTCTTCAACAGTAAGTGCTAATTGAGTTTCACAAGAACGACCCTTTCTAAAGCCATGCTGATGGTCAGTTAAAACTTGATGCTTTTCTAAATGGGCCATAACATGGTGGAACACAATATGTTCAAGTAGCTTACAAGCGATTGCAGTCAGAGAAACGGGTCTATAATTTGATGGAGATGAACGGTCACTCTTCTTAAACAACGGCGTCACATTGGCTTCAAGCCAGTTTTTTGGGAGATCTCCAGTTTCCAGTGATTTCTGAAAGAGTTTTTGTAAGACGGGGGCGATTTCAGAGGAACATTCCTTATAGACCCTTGCAGGAAGGCCATCCGGGCCTGCAGCTTTGTTGACTTTTATTTCATCAAGAAGCTTCTTGACACCAGGGATAGTGACATTGATGCAGGGCATTGATGGGATGTTTGACTTTCCCATCTTTGGAATGTTTTGCAGATTTTCCTCAGTGAAAACTGATTGGAACTGGCGATTCAGAAGATTTGCTTTCTCTTCTGCTGTGGATGCTATTTGATCACCGTTACCAGTGGCTAATCCCGCGACTCCAAAGGCATGCTGTTTTTTTGCCTTGATGATCGAAGCGCCAGAAAGGTTTAGTGTCATTTTCCTCCAAACTATTTCCGACAACATTACTGACATATTGCCAGTACGATTTTCTGATGTCCCTATCGAGAGATCTTCGTAGGACCTTAAAATCCTCCCAATGTTGTTGGATTCCAGTTCTGTTTGCCCTGTTATACAAACGTTGTTTACGTCTGATTGCACGCTTCAATGATCTATCAAGCCACGGTAAATGCTGACGGGTTGAACTCAGTTTAGACGGTATGTGCTTATTCATAGCGTCACCAACAGTATCCTTAAACGATGTCCATAGGTCTTCAACTGAACACGACGCCAATTTGGTTGGAGTGAGGGATTTGTTAAGTTCACTGATAAGTTCCCTAATCTTTCCAAAATCCCCTTTCTGATACATGAAAATCCTACGATGCTGGGTTTTGTTTATGTGGGGCACCATGTTAACATTCACAACCACAAAGTCATGATCGCTAATACCCGTTTTAACCTGAGCATCATGAACCAGCGATATGTTTGTACAAAAACACAGATCCAAAATATTTGCAGTGATCAATGCAGATCGGGATGTGCACTACCGCATGCGCCATGCGGTAGTGCAATATTTTTGGTGTATTTCCGAATGGGGAACTGCAATATTTTTGGTGCATATCCGCTAGGGGATGTGCAATATTTTTGGTGTTTTTTCCGCATGGGGATGTGCAATATTTTGGGTGTATTTCCGCATGGGGAACTGCAATATTTTTGGTGCATTTCCGCTAGGGGATGTGCAATATTTTTGGTGTTTTTCCGCATGGGGTACTGCAACATTTTTGCTGCATTTCCACATGGGGATGTTCAATATTTTTGGTGTATTTTCCGCATGGGGAACTGCAATATTTTTGGTGTATTTCCGCATGGGGTACTGTAACATTTTTGTTCGAATATCCGCGTGCGGGAATGCAATATATTTCGTGCAGCCCTGCATGCGGGGTGAACATGTTTTTTCGCATGTCCTCATGAGAGAATCCGGGAGGGAATGCAAGACGAGTTGTATGCCCTACAGTTCCGCGTTCGCGGCGGCAAAAAGGTTTTTGTTGTTGTTGTTTTGTTTTTTTTGTTTTGTTTTTATGTAGGCCCTGCAGCGGAGAAAATATTATCACATGCATATATTATATAAATTTCTTTAATATTACTATCGTTTTACTTTATCTATAGGACTATTAGCCTATTGTGAGTTTTGCTTCATTTGCTGTAATTAAAAGAAAGTGTTATAAAGTCTATAGTATTCTACGAGTTTTATTATATTAAAATTATTATCGCACATGACTATTTTGATGAATCTATTTAGTGACCATTATAAGAAAGAAAGAAAGAAAGAAAAAGATAGAGAAAACTCGTAGCGTCAATCAATGTTCGTAATCCCTTTAAAGGAAACCGTAAAAAAATGTACGTAATTGTGAAATTTGTATTTTTCATATCCCAACATTGTGTTGTCGTTACACTTTTTTCGCCTTCAAACTTTATTAATTGGATATCGATTATTGAGATAATTTTTTTAAACTCGCTAATGTCAAACAATGCTCGTAATCCCTTCAAAAACACCGTAATTGTAACCCCTTCAAAAACACCGTAATCTTTCATGTAGAACCCAACAACCCGATCGTGATAATTAAAGTCACAACAGCAAGGGAAATCTGAATGGATCAAACTTGCCGCCAGCAACTGGTTTCTAGATAGAACTACTAATTTTTTGTGATGAATGTATACAAATATTCATATTATATTATATTATATAATATTCATAGTTTATTTTATTATAGACGAATCCAACGAGCCAAGTCATGGTCAGGATTTGGTCGGCCATCTTTGGTTTCCCGCTAGCACCAACCTGGGGTTTTGAGCGCCCGATTGTGCAAATAAATGCCGCCTAACACCTAGAGAAGATGCAAAGACGAGGAGGGTTAATAGAATAATACAATAGAGACAATAGAGGTAATCCTGTCGCATCTATTCATACATAGTCCTTTTGTTCATCCATTTGTATATCTATGAATAGATGCGACAGGATTACCTGCGGAATTATCTCTATTGTATTATTCTATTAACCCCCCTCGACCTTCTCTAGGTGTAAGGCGGCTTTTATTTGCACAACTGTTGGAACTGTATTGTGTGTGCATTCTTTTGTCTACCTGTGTTTTCGCGGAAGGTGTAAAACGGGTGATAAAATGCAGTTTAAAATTTCCGCCAAGGCCGAATCATTTCACATTTTGGATGCATTGTAGCCGACGGGGACCCAACTAAAGGCTGCTAGTCAGGTGTAGGAATGCGTGTATTTGGATTCGTCTGTCTATACCTGTTGGGTGTTGAATTGATGAAAAAAGTGAATAAATAAAGAAAGAAAGAAAGAAAAAGAAAGAAAGTAAGTTGTTTTCTTATCTTGCCGCTGCTATTGATGCGCATCGTTTGAGATCAGTGTGAATTGATGATTGATCCACTTGAGGAATGTCCGTTGGATTCTTATAATAGAACAATATCAAGTAGATTGATAATAGTCACTAATCATCATACGAGGCGTGTTGAAAATGATTTTAATACAAAATTTTGTACGTACCAATACTTTAGGCCTGACTATGCCGACCTTTGGAGAAGACTTTATTTTTTAATTACAACAATGAAACTATGCAGAAATTTCGAACAAGACTTTCTTTAAAAATTTCAATAAGTGAAACATGTACAATATAATAGCCTACGTATCCGGAACTGTGCATCTCGTCTTGCATTCCCTCATCATGCGGACATGCGAAAAAACATGTACATCCCGCATGCGGACCTGCACCAAATATATTACATTCCAAGACGCGGACATTCACATTAACTGCATGCGGAACTACACCAAATATTTGACAGTTCCGCACGCGGGCAATAATCGCCGGGCATGCGAAAAGATATGTTCATTACCGCATTCGGAACTGCACCAAATATTTTGCAGTTCCGCATGCAGACATTCGAAATTATATGTTCACTACCGCATGGGGAACTGTACCAAATATTTAGCAGTTCCGCATGAGGACATGCAACAAAATATGTTCACTACCGCATTTGGAACGTGTGCCTCTATATTGATATGACCGATCGTAGGCCTATTATATGGTATTAATTTTATGCACAAATTGGATGACAAAAATTTTCGTGGTGAAATGTACGTCAGGCCCTTAGGTGTTTTTACTGTTTTTAGTAATTTGTTTTAGAAAATCAATGATCGTCGCATGTAATTAATGTCGCATATTCGCATGTAGATATGAATATTAATTCAATATTAGGCCTAGGACTTCATTTCATTCATTTTCATTTCATTCGGCTGCGAAGCAGGCGACTACAAAGTTTCTCCATGTACTACGATCTGAAGCCAAAGTGGCAATGGCATCTGGCAGTAGAAAGTTGTCGAAATCCCCCAACAGTTTTTGCACATAAGACAAGTAGGATGTTTTTGCCTTCCAGGTCTTCTTTTACCATGTAATGGGGTGTAGAGAGCATATCTTCTGCATGGTTCATCTTCCTGCATCCTCAGGATATGTCCCAGGAATCATAGTTGTCGTGATCTGACAGAGTTGATAAGAGGCACAGTGTTGGTGATGGCATAGACCCTTTCATTACTAACATGGTTGGTGCGCTTGATGTTCAGCATTATCCTGTAACATGATGTACCAAAAGCGTTGATCTTATTTTCCATATCAGTAGATATCACCCAGGACTCACAGCCATAGAGCAATACTGTAACACAAGTGGTGTTATAATTAAACAGCTTGACTTTTGTTGCAACAGTGATTGTTGGACTTCTCCACAGATGCTCCAGTTTCCAAAATGCATACCAAGCAAGCGCCTTCCGTCGGGAGAGGTCACTGGTGCTAGAGCCCATCATGGAACCAAGATATTTAAAATTAGGCCTAGGACTACTATCGTTTTACTTTCCGTTTCATTATTTGTATTTAAAAGAGAGTCTTGGAAAGTCTTGTCTGAAAGGTCGGCATAGTATAGCAACCTAGCTATAAATAGTTATTGTATGAAATTAGTTTTATTAAAATCAATTTCACATGCCTCTTTAATGATGACTATTATATATTCAACTTGACATTGTGACCACTTTCTATTAAAGTTCCAACGGAGAATTTCTCAAGTGGATCGATTACCGTATCAATTTACGGAGGATAATAATTTAATTTAGCATGATGAATTACTGCATGTCAAAACACGTAGCCATCTCGCGTGAACTAAGAAACAAATTAAATAGATGACTAGCTATAGCTATAAACCAAGCAGAAAAACACCAAAAATATTGCACATCCCCATGCGGATAAACACCAAAAATATTGCACATCCCCTAGCGGAAATGCACCAAAAATATTGCAGTTCCCCATGCGGATAAACACCAGAAATATTGCACATCCCCTAGCGGAAATGCTATGTTCCCCATGCGGAATTACACCAAAAATATAGCACATCCCTATGCGGAAATGCACCAAAAATATTGCACTACCGCATGCGGTAGTGCACATCTCGACCTGCATCACCGCATGCGGGAATGCACGTCGGGATGTGCAGTACCGCATGCGGAAGTGCGTGACGGAATGTGCAGTTCCGCATGCGGGACTGTAAGCATGCGGGACTGCACATATACCAGTCACTTTTAATACCTGGAATGCCAGTGAATATTTACTGATTGTGGAAAGATTACAAATTTATGTAAATTCCAAGTATTACCACATGCTAGGTAAGAAGTATTTAAGATTGTTGACCTCTGGAGTTCAGCAACTATATTCAGTTGCGCGGCGTATTGGCTTACCTGTATTTTCAAGGTAACTTTCGTAATGTTGATCCACCCATAAAAAATATATAGATCTCTGTATTACATTTACCATACATGGATCTGTTGACATTATATACGACATGGTCTCAGATTTGAAGCAGGTTTCACTGCCAAAGTGTGTAAAAATTCACCCCAGAGTGAAAATAGCTATGTTTAATTTCTAAGGTGTCTTTTCTAGGGTTAAATTGTTTGTAGAACATGGTTTCTTTGTCAAAACGTGTGCATCGTACATCGTTTTGCTACAAAATGTTGATTTGTGGCCGATTTTGCCCGAAAAATGCACTTTTTGGGTGACAAACATTTTCACATGCCAACTTTGTATTAGAGTCTACAATATACATAGATATGGCCCTTTAAAATGTTAACATATCAGCTGAGGGTACTATTTGATGGAATTCAGGTATTTGTTTTGTGATTGACTTAATCATTTGCATGCCAGAATCATTCAAATATGACATGCCTCGTGACAATTGACATGCCAAAATAAGCTGTTTTCGGCAAAAAAATGTATTTGAAAAATCATAACTCTTGATAGGAAGGTGCTACAGTGATGGTTGACCTACCAGTCTATGCAGTATTGAATTGGCTTTCATTTGATACCTAACTTTGTTCATTTTAACTAAGGGAAAAACTTGCAAAATGTAAAAATGTTTCCCCTACCCCTTAAATTTTTGATGTGTGTAAAAATTCCCGCCATTTATAAAAATCGGGATTACAAGAAAACTACAAGAGCTATAGGCCTGAAAAACTAATCAGTTATGCACAGTATAAGTTCCTACTTGGGTATAACATTAATATCTTTCCATTCCTTCTCAATTTTCTTTTCTAATTTTTTTAACAATTTGTGACATCTGTAAATTACGTAAACTTTGGCATTTCGAAAAATCGCAACAAAAAAAAATATGAGGGCGACATGTTTAAAAAACTAATCAGTTATTCCCATGATACAGTACTACAGGGATATAGTACCAAACTTGTGCTAAAATGCATATTTTTTGAGTTGTAATTTTTTAACAAATTGATTCGCCACCCAATTTTTGAGCAAAATCGGGAACATTTAGTACCTGTAATATTAGCAATCATGTGACCTATATTCAATGTGTGTGCACCAATCAGATGTCAGACTTGCACTACAACATGATGTGAGCCTTGCAGAGCCTTTATAAGTGTGCCAATAGAGTTCAAATATGTGATGATGTTGTCACTTATGGATCTCATATTTTTATTTCCGTCAAAAGCATATGCCTACTGTAATGCTTATATCAGGAAAACAATGACAGATTTTGCATTTCTGACTTCAGAAAAACTAATCAGTTATTCCCATGATACAGTACTACAGGGATATAGTATCAAACTTGTGCTAAAATGCATATTTTTAAGTTCTAATTTTTTTATCAAATTGACTCGCCACCCCATTTTTGAGCAAAATCGGGAACAATTAGTACCTGTAATATTGCGCAATCATGTGACCTATATTCAATGTGTGCGCACCAATCAGATGTCAGACTTGCACTACAACATGATGTGAGCCTTGCAGAGCCTTTATAAGTGTGCCAATAGAGTTCAAATATGTTGTGATGATGTTGTCACTTACGGATCTCATAGTTTTATTTCCGTCAAAAGCATATGCCTCTACTGTAATGCTCATATCAGGAAAACAATGACAGATTGTGCATTTCTGACTTCAGAAATGAATTCTGCACAAAATTTCAGTCTAGAAAACATATTTAAAACAATATTTTTTGAAACTTTATATTTTGCCATTTTTGGCAGTCAAACCTGCTTCAAATCTGAAACCGTGTCATACACAAACTTATTTGTTTTTAGGGAATATTACACAGTGTGACACTGGTCTCCCAAAACAGACCAAATACACCAATAAGCATTACTCGCGAAAACACAAGCTTCGAAATTGCAAAAAATAGTTCGATGCTAGAGTATGTTGCTATCAATTATTTTTCAGTCGCTCAGCATTGCCGTTGACATTTGGATGAGAGTAAAGAGTTATTTTGAAGAGTCAATTCAACTGTTGAATAAAAGATTGCCTATTTTGAGCAGTCCCAAAATGTTGTTGAAGTGCAATTTTAGCAACATTTTTGATGCAGTCACCTGTCATGATTTGGCTGTGTTTTATACTCCTGAACTTCCAAGTTGTATCAAACTGTACCATGCTTCAGCGAATCTGACTAGATTTCGAAAGCAACTCATAGTAGCCTCAAATGTGATGTTCATCAATAAGAAAATTCATGGCTAGACTTCTCAAGCAACAAAAGCGTTGCATTAACAAGCATTATAGAAGGTCATATTTAGTGAAGTTAATTAATCTCTGTAAAATCATATGCAAGAAAAAAAGACAGAAAACTTACCATACTTACATGTACTTATTGGACTTGGTACTTGGTTGATGTCCTCACTGAGAATACCATAGTTAGTTTTAAAAGGAGGTGAGGAGAGTGAAAATTTAGTCTGGCTGTTGGTGTTGTGGTACTTTGTGTGCAGATTTAAAGGCATCATACTTTGCTAGTTGAATTGGGATAGGCATCTGATTTGGTGTGGTATTGCAGATTTCAACAGGTTTACTGTGTCCTCAACTCCTCATCTGAGTCTGTCAATTTTAAGTGTGATATAGTCCTTGTAATTTATGGCCATGAAGTTAATGGTCAGGATCTTATATTTATACAAACAGAAGATCTAGATAGTCTCTCTGGTATGGTCCTATACATGTGTTTGTGACAAATCGAGCAGCTCTTTTCTGTACAGACTCGAGACACATACTTGGTATGTGTACATGGTGGTGTCTGCATGGTGGTGTACATGCAGATCCCAAGCCGCAGATTTTGTTCATGATAACCATAATCATATAACTAGAAATCATAATTCTAATACATTGATTGTACCAAAATTTAAATCAAATTCAGGTCAACGTACTTTTCATGTCAGGAAAATATGACTTTAGGCCAATTTCAATCAAAAATTAAAGAAATTTAGGCCTGTCTTTATCTATATTTTATTCATTTACTTGCTTGATTTTTGTATATAAATATAATTATTGTATTTCTGTATTTTGAATCATGGTATTTATAATTATCTTGTAGTTGATGATACCATTATACTTATTTGTAATATATTGTAAATCGTAATATATTTTGTTGCTATATAACATGTATCAATGAGGGCCTGCTTGAAAAGCAGTGCTTGTCACTGAAGCAGTATAACCCTCAATAAAGAAAGAATAAATAATAATAATAATAATCTAGATGAAAGCGGAATATGGTAATTTAGGTTTCTCCTGATAAAGTTTAGGATTCCAGTAGCATGTTCAACCTGACATTTCCAACAAAGATTTTTTGAAGGTGGATGGATGCCTAAATAATGAAAAGTATCAGTATTTTCCAAGTCAACACCAAGCATATTGTAGGTTGGATCATGTGTCTCTACCCAATTCTCATCTGATGTTTACTCAGGTTGAATCTCATTCCCTGATGTCTCCATCTCCATCCACTTGGTGTTTAAATCATCCTGATCCTTGCATCTTCTGGGGTCTTGATGGGGATGGGTACAAGACAATCATCGGCGAAGAGCTGGATGGTACCCGAGACATATTGTGATGAAAATCATTAATGTGAAGAATAAGAAGTGCAGTACGTCCCAAGTCTGTATGAGCACCCACAGAATTAAAACCAGAGAAAGACTCAACTGCCATCTTGATACAGGCATGGAGCAAAAATTGGGGGTATTCGGTTTCCCTCGATCGGAATGCGCTTGAGGCTTTCGTTGTCTCGGCAAGCGCGACATGGATGATGGGCGCATTTGATGAGAGACGCACTTGATGCGACCTGCACGCGAGTACCAAGACGCTTCAGATGAGACACAGAGTTGTTTTCGTTCGTCTCCGTGCACCGTCGGCAAGGACTCGAATACCCCCAACTTTCTCCCCATAGCTGACGGCGCGATTGTACATGGCGGTAGGGAGTCCCGGTTCTCCTTCTCTAATTCTGTGGGAGCACCACACAGACAGAGACCCAGCCAGAAGTTTTGCCATTCACAACCACATGTTGGAATCTCTTAGGAAAGTAGGCCTACTAATCCAGCTTTTGATGCTAAAACAAATTTTGGAATTAATACTCTAATTTGGTCAAAAGACGTTGATGGGTAGGAAGTCCTTTGTAGAGGTTGGATGCGAAGTAAAGAGTTGTCAAAATCAGATTCAGCTGTGTTTCACAAGATCTAGCTTTGCGAAAAAGGCATGTTGGTTTTCAGCAAGAATATTCCATTTGGTGAGGTGCTGCATGAGATTACTGTCAATAATGTGTTTGATGAGTTTGCAGCATGCAGGCTAGAGAAACAGGTCTGCAGTTTACTGGAACAATGGGTGAGCCTTTAATCTGAAATATGATTGCTCACATCCAGCTGCATCATTCCATTATTTTCCTACTTCACTAATATACAAGATCCTTGAACACATCTTACACACCAGTTGACATGCATCATTTCAATAAACACACAATATTTTCTGACAAACAACATGGTTTCCATCAAAAACACTCTTGTGAAACTCAACTCATCCTCTCAATACAAGACCTGACAAGTTCTCTCAACAATAAGTCATAATGAGAATTCTTGCCGCTAAAATAAGGAAAATATAAACAAAGTAGGTAATGGGGATATACATCATGCACAAGAACCAATAAACACAATGGGGAACGATTGCTCGCTACAAGAGGAAACTGAATATATTTAATAAGAAAGAATGAACAGTTTACCAACCCAAAGTGTTACAATATTAAACACGACAACAAATAAACACAAATCCCGACCAGCACACAACCCAACTTGAAAAAAATGCAAAGGAATGTGCCGGCATGGGAATAGAAAATATAAACAACAAAACATAAAAAATTGCTTACAAGTTACATTTGAATTGAGGCCCAAGCTTGCCGCCTCTTTTTCACATTCAATAATTGGATAATTCTTGCTGCTATTATCCAACAATGATGTTTTCAAAGTTGAAGGCTGTTTGTTAATTATGAAATGTATGCTTATTTTAGACTCACAAATTGATTTTCTCTAAGAGTTGGTTAAACAGCTGTGACATTCTCAATATCAATTAGGAAGTCAAAGTGAAATGATGCATGCAATTTGTACAATTTTTAACTAATGATTTCTTGATTGATTGACTGTTGGATTTTTCGTTTAAATTCTAATTGTATATTGTCATTCCTTTGGTAGTTCTTAATACCAAGCATACCAGTACGGTCTCTACTGTGCCTAAATTTGACCCAAATGCTGTGCATCTTCTATCTTGGTCCAGTCAATCAACATTTACCTTGATTTTTGGCCAAAATAGTGTAAAATGGTTTATAATACTTGTGATTAGGTTATATGCTTGAGCAGGTTAGAGGGAACTCTATAGTCTACATTTTTTCTAAAACTTTTGACCCGGAACAGCTCAGATGTATTTGTCACTTAGACTACTGGGTCAAAATGAAATGGTTTATTCCTCCTCAGATTAATTTCTTTTAAAAATAAAAGTGTGTCACTAGAATGATAAGATGATGCTAGTTTGTTACCATTTCAAGATGTTTGAACAATGCAAACAAGGTAATAACTTGATACTAGTTTCCACATGTTTTGCTATCTACTGCTGATAGCACTTACACATTACATACTGTTGGTTTTACTTCCTAGGAGTCATGTGTATGTGTGCAGTGACTGTGTACTTTGCAGAAGCTCCTACCTTAGTGATCTGCTGCAGTTATTCAACATTACGGATCGTGATTAGTTAATTTTTTTTTTAAGTCATGCATATAGTTTACAACATGATACGCTTGTGGGCTCACTTTTTACTTCCAAATGTACATGGTGAGAATCAATAGAGGAACCGTATAAACCTGTGTGTCACATTTTTCTTTGCCCACACTTGCCTAGTGGTTTCTAGGTTACACTCGACATACAAGCTAAATTTTTAGGATTGAAAAAACTTAAAATTTAATGTTCATGCCCTTCATACCCATTGTCATGCACAAATGTGACTAATAGATCTACTGTCAGTCATACAGTCATATAAATATCCTTGATGAGTCTATGTTCCTTCTGTGACTATGCCAGTCAATACAATAGACATGTATTTCAATAAATGTAATCAATAGCTACACTCACTGGGTCAAATATAAATATTGATAAAACAGCTTGTTGCTTACCGTACGTACGTACATTAAAGAGTAAACTTCTGTCAGTGCATGTACATGTACATTCCTGGAAATTTATTAATGCTGATGTTAGTTAGGCTTATAGTACATCATATATGATTTATTTCCCATATGAATGTAAACTGTTGTTAGAGCAGTAATTAGGAAGTGACATTGCCTTTATGGTATGTAATCATGATGTTCAAAGCTTTGAGAATGTTGATTTCCGTAACGACTTGTCAGTGTTTTGTGCAATTTTTTTTGGAGAAGGTATCAATTTGTGGATCTGATAATGGAATCAGTGGTGAGTATTTAAGCTCATGACCAGTGGTGGCGCCAGGAATTTCTTTTGGGGGGGGGCATTAGGGGGCAAAGTGAATTTCAGGGGGGGGCTAAATCAACCAAATTTGTGCAAAATTACCGCAAAATATGAAAATGTTCATATTTTTTATCTTTTTCTGGGGGGAAACAGTGGGTGGCAAGAGTTCTGATTGGGGGCATTTTCCCCCATGCCCCCTCCCCCTCCCCCGCCATGGCGCCGCCACTGCTCATGACTCTTGTGTAGATTGGTGGTGACAGGTTGGCAGCTCATCTTTACTGAGGGCTAGGACCACTTATTTAGCTCAAATTATTACATGTCACATACAAATTATAAAACTTACAGCTTGCATTTTTACTTCACCTAAACTCATTGGTTTGAATTTATAATGAAGGTTGGTATGAATCTTGTTCCAAGCAGCTGAAGATCTATAAAGGACAGTTTTCTTTCCTGAAGAGGGTTTCCATATTGGAATAACCAAACTGTTTTGATATTGATCCCTTGTGCATTTTAGTACATGTAGAATGAGTGAAAGTAAAATTTTAAGAAAGGTACTCATGAGCATTAGTCTGCATGCATGATGTGTGTGAGATTCTACTGAAGTTCTGATGTCTGGACAGAGCATAACACAAACATTTAAAGTTAAATTGTTAACTTGGAACCAATTAATTGTTATCCAGGTTTCAAAAATGTAACATTAAGATCATTTTGATATAAAATTGGATAGATTGAGCCCATATTTATATGGTCGAGCTATGAGTTTTAAAATATTGGACGAGACATAGTCGAGTCCAATATTTTAAAACTCATAGCAGATTCAATAAATATTGGGCGTAAAGCATCAATTTTATCATTATTATGTTTTGGATCCAATATTTTTATACACTTGGATTCAACAAAACATAATAATGTAGAATATTGGGATCAGAGAAGTAAAAGACTAAGAGTTATATTATCAGCATACATCACACACTTACAGTTAGAATTTATAGACTCGGGTAAAGAGTTAACAAATACAGTGAATAATAATGGTCCCGAGATTGATCCTTGGGGAATTCCATTTCCTTAAAATCCATCTCAACTAGGCATTCTAAATTGTACTCACCATTTACATCCCAAGGTATATTAGTATATATCCACATTGCACTTCTCGATATATATCCAGTTAAAGACAGAATATCAAAATTATGCCTCATTATGATATCACAGACTCTCACATGTGTATTCAAAATTGATGCTTAAATTTAACCTGAACCAATTGACCTATAACCTGACATACGGTGACCTAATAGCCTTTTCTTCTCCTAACAACACATTATAGTATTAAATTGACTAATGACTATGCATCCATTGTGTAAGTGTTTATTTAATTTATTCAGTGTTAATATTAACTGTTATTTTGCATGCACCACTGGATTTTCTATAGAGAGTATAACAAAGGATTTAATGTATTCTATTCATGTAGGCCTACCCTACTTGAACATGTTGAATGGAATAAATTATGGTTTATTATGAAACACATATCTGAGTTACTAGGATACAGTAAACAAAAAATATATAGGGCTAAAATGATTTACCAAAATGGGTTTAAAAGCACTTTTTATGTAGATATATTTGATAAGTTCAGGACATGAGGTGATGAATATATTTATGTACTTTATAAATTTGCAAGAAAAAAAAGAAGAGGGGTACTGATGAAAATCGGGTATTATTCCCCCTTAACAGATCCAATGGATTGAGTACTCTCATGGTGCATTTACATAAGTATGTGTTTAGAATTTAAAAGCTGTACATGTTACTGTTAATTGGTTTCCAGGCATTGGAAGTTTGCAATGCATTGTGGGACACTTTTTGCAGTTTTGGGACACTTTTGTCCTTTGACCTATCAGGAAAATTAATATTAATAATTATTAATAATTACAGCAATTTTCCCGATATGTCAGAGGTCAAAGTGTCCAAAAAAAACCGGAAGTTACAATGGCGATTGGGCTTATTATTTTTGTCTAATTGAGATTACCTATTTCAATTTTATCCATTTCAGGTTGATTCTGTGATGCTGTTCTGTAGATTTATGAAGCACAACTAACACCAGATAGATATTTTATCAGGAAAGTGATTAATATAAGACAGAAGTGATGCCACAATGTGGGCTATCAATGGCAGCTATGCACCACCTGGCCAAGATGATTATGGGTAAGCTACAAGTTTGTCTTTTTAGGCAGAAAAAGGTTTGTTTTCCGTACTGGGACTCAACATGTTGACGGTGTCATCAACGTAGCGTCCCCAAAACCGTGGTGGAGAATGGAAGGAGGAAGTCCTCCATGAACAAATCCACGACAATGGGACTCACAGGGAGCCCATAGCGGTGCCCTCTATTTGGGTATAGAAAGTTCCATTGTGAGTAAAGTATGTGGTCTTCAGACGAGACTCTCAGGAGATCAATTATCTGCTTGGGACTCAGGGTGGTTCTGGTGGAAATTGTTGGTGAGACGTACGCTTATGGATAATGTCCAAACTTTCATCCACTGGAACACTGGTAAATAAAGTGCTCACATCATACGATACCAAACTTTCATTGTCCACAAGTTTGATATATCAGATAATTTGGTTACCAAATCCTCACTGTTCTTGAGATGTCTGGGTGTATCGCCAACTAATGGTGAAAGTATCTTGGAAACAAATTTGGCAGTATTGTAGGTTATAGACGCACAACTTGACACAATGGGTCTGAGAGGGCATGCGTCCTTAAATGCACTATAAGTAGTCCGTAGAACTTTGGAGTGTCCAATGAAGTGGGGTACAATTAATGATAAGTGATTACATTAATAACACCCTCATCACAAAATGATTGAAGAACTTATAAGCTGATTGCGATACATCGATGTTGGGCCATGCTTAAGCAGCTTATAGTATTAGTGTCATTGAGAAGATCGTTGGCTTTATCTTGATAATCGGTCTTATTCAAAATCACTGTTGCACACCTTTATCATAGATACCACAAAATTTAGATACCACAAAATACCATGATGAAAACCACTTTGCATGTGTGAATCCCAGGGTCTGCAATGACGCAATCACCCTAAGTGTTATATGCTCACGGAATCGCTGCCCAGGGCAGCGTTACCAGTCCGTGATCGAGTGCTTGGCATCCGGGGGTCTAAGGTTCAAATCCCGGGCCCGCCAAGTGACTTCTTTCTTCATCTTCTCTCCTTTTTTGTTTCTTCTATAAAAACCTAACCCTACCCGTGGTTTTTTTGCTATCGGAAGGGAAAGAAGAAACAAAAAAGGGGAGAAGGTAAAGAAAGAAGCCATTTGGTACCCCCGGGATTCAAACCCAGGACCCCTCGCATGCCATGCACATGATCACCGAATTGTAGCTACCGAGGTTAGGCTGCCCTGGGCAGCAATTCCCTGGGTATGACTTAGGCTGATTGCATCATCAAGTCATGTGGAATGCATGCACGCAGAGTGGTTTCAATATAGTGAGCTTTTAGTGAGACTTAGTTGGGTTAAGGTTAACTTCCGATAGCAAACAGCAGGGTTGGGTGTTAGGGCTAATACACTCTTATAGCGAGAACCAATTAGAAAAAAGCAAACCATGCTTTGTTTGTGCAGGCAGACCTGTTCATTTTTCTTGCAAATTGACGCATTTATATTTTCCAATGTTTTTAGTGACAATTTTGTTATAAAGATAGCAAAAATCATGGAATTTTTGCTTGTCCATGAAATAGGTTCATAAATGCATATCACCTGTTGCTCAAGAAATTCTACAAAATGATTTGAAAATAAACAACTAAACATTGTGTCAACATGTATTTAGACTCAAAGTTAATTTCTGTAATAAGTTAATTGAGTGCATAGGCCTATAATAATAGTATGTGTATTTTAATGTAATCAATTTTAAATGATTAAATTATCAATGCAATTCATCATAAAAAAGAACAATAAAAAATCCTAATATAGCAACAAGCAGTCTTGTAATCACAAATAAGAAGCACTTGATATTGATACAATTGATTACTAATGTCTACCGGTGCAATAGAAACATTGCCATTACCGGTAGTTGCCATGACAACCTGAAGGTATACACTTCCTGCCATAGCACTTTACACTTCATTGCATTTTTCCTTTCAAATGAAAGAAAGATGTATTTGAATGTCTTAGTGGAAACTGAAACTATAGGAAAAATGAGAAAATAAAAATGAAATTTCAAATATTAAATGATTTTTGCATAAATTTAGTCTTCTTGATTATAAAGTTAGCTCATCTAATTGATTACCAAACCTTAAAGCGATGTAGTCAGATTTTGTCATGTTTTGTTTTACATGAGGCCTACTTAAATATTGTTTCCAAATGTATTCTTATGATACTAAAATCACAGGGTATTTTCCACATTTTTCAGAAACATACCCCATTTTCACGTAAACTGGAGCTAACATTTGATTTTTTTGTAATTTCCCAATTTGTAAAATTTTGTCAATTTGGCCAAAATCGCAAGTATGGGTCAAATTTTCTTGGTAAATGTATAAATTTGGGTCCACTTTCAGATTATTGGACGGCACATCCAAACCAAGTGTGAGTACCTCACATGGGGGGATTCTCAACAGAAATAATGGAAAGGAAAGTCCTATAAACATATCAATAGGTGCATCTTATTCTTAGAGAGAATCTGTCATGGAATTCATATTGTACTATTTGTTCTGTCAAATAAAAACCTTGCAAAAATAACACAGAGATGCCACTTTTATCAGGAATTCCTGATTTTTGCAATTTTCAGCCAAAAATTCAGGATTAGTTTTTGGCAGTGAATGAGTGGCTATGCTTAACTTCCTGATTTTTTTTCAACAAGCAAGTGGCATCTCTGATAGCAGCATTCTGAAGTACCTGGGTTCTTATATAAGGTTAAGACAAAGAACGTGTTTTTTTTTCATATTTGACACATCATAACTGTTGGGCTGAAAGTGAGTTGAATTTCTTAGAACCTCTTTAATAAGAACCATGGTTTACTTGTAACACTGCTAATATGATTTTGTACAAAGCTCCTAAACCCTTTGAAAAACAAGGACATGCAACCTTGATAAAAATAAACTTGTGTCCAGAATACTAGTATATCTTTCAATTTAAGTTTCATTTATAGTATGAATGGCACAAAAGCAACAACTTTAAGACATTTTTTCTTTTGATTGTTACACTGATTTTAAATGCTCTATAATATGATAATCAAAATCCAATCTCTTTGCAGACCTCCCAATCAGTATTCTTCCAAGTTTGGAGGACCAGCACCACTTCCAGCCATCCAGTCTCAGACTCCACAACCTACAGATGACAACCAGATAGTGCCATATGGTAGGAGTCGATCACGCTCTCACAGCTCACCAATATGCAACCTCCGGTAGGAGAATACTCAGACAATAGACTACGAGGACTGGAATCAAGACTAAGTGTTGCTGAACAGTCTAACAGAGCTTTGTTAGAAGAAGTAGTTAGACTACAGGGTAAGCCCTGCAATCCTCCGTCACCACAACTTGATAAAATAGTACAAATTAGTTTGAAATAATGTTTCCTTCAACAGTCTAATAGAGCTTTAATAGAAGTAGTTAGACTACAGGGTATTAGGCCTACATCACCGTAAACCTGATGAGATACACGGTAAAATTATTTTGAAATAATGTTTCCTTCAGCATTCTAACAGAGCTTTGTTAGAAGAAGTTGTTAGACTGTCAGGTAAGGTCCGGTCTGCCTCACCAGTTTCACCACAGTTTGATAAGATACTCATTTCAAATCAATTTGAAATGGTTTAGTTTACTTCAAGAAGCTAGAAAATGTTTAAAAATTGAAACAAGATTTGTACAGATCCTGTCAGTACTGCTAGATACATGTACTACACATCTTAAACCAGCTGACTATTATTGTGCTGTCATAGGCTTCTTCCCAGTAAATGTTTGCATTTAGACTCAGAGGGTAATTTTACTTTACCAAATACAGAAACAACTTTGGAATTGTTGTGGAAAATTTGGTTTATATTTTCAAGAAAACTGAACATTATCCTCAGACTTGGATGGTAGAAATTTGTAAAGATTGATCCCAAAGAATTTGATTTCGTTCTTGAACCACTTCTTTAGAAACAAGAATGGCTGTTCCAGTTAAAATCCATACACCTGGATGAAAGACATGACCTTAAACTTCCACACAGGGAGGGTGAATACCTGAATATGGTGACTCCATTTGAAATCATATCTTCCCTAGGTGGAATATGGATTTCAATTCAACTGGAAAAGCCCAATGAAGAACAAAAAAGCCCTCAATAATGGATTTGAGGAAGCCCAGAAGATAACATTTAAACAAATTTGCTCTGTTAGCTTCTGGCAAAAGTCTAAAACTGAAATAGCAGAATTACCTTACATCTGTCAAATGAATTGTGAAATATTGGTACTATTTAGAAATCTTGGTGTTCAATATATAGCTCAAGTTTTATAATTATGTGATGCGATCAAACAAACTTAGACCCCCTAAAAAGGTTAACCTCTCGAACCCATGGGCACAAGTATGTCAAAGCCATCTTAGTACATACTGTGTAGCTCTTTACATCGGGCCACCTTTTTTTAATAATTAAAAAAAAAGTGGCCATTTAGGGGAAAACCAAGAAAAAGTGGGCTAAAGACACACACAAACAAAAAATTTCTACAAAGCACTTAGCTTTAAAAAAAAAGAAAAAGAAAAAGCGTATCACGTATGGCTTATTTTCAAAATGTTTGAGAGACAACATTTGTTTGGCCTTAGGCCTTTAAAATACATCTACAATATGCTGACAATCCCCCCAGGGGGGTTCTTAGTACAAATGACCATACGGGGACGTGCCGCAAATATGGGTAGCATTTTCAGCCTTTTGGTATATCAATGACCCCTTTTTCTTAGTCAATTTTGGTATATAATGGATCCTTTTTTCAAAAAATTTTCAATTTTTTCAAAAATTAGCCAATATTTCGAAATTGTCCAAAAAATTTTGGGAAAATTTGTAAAAACTATGACAATTTGGGTTAAATTTGGCGGAAAATTTTGACTTTTGGTATATCAATGAGTCCAAATTTCTTTAAAAATTGGTATATTTATGGATCCACTTTCAAATTCTCAGCGGCACACCCCTACCAAACTTGAGTACCCCCCTCCCCCGGGACAATCCCATCAATATTGGACTTGCAAAGTGTTTGATAGATGGAATTTGTTCATATTGAAGGAACAAAAAACACACAAGAGATTGAACAATTATTCTTTTCACCAAAAATTATTCTTTTCTAAATTTCAATATGTGGCATAATTTTGTTTTATAGAGTCACTTATCTTTTGTCCGAATTTAACTAAAAAGCAAGAAAAAAAGCGGACTTGTGAAATTTCATCCTCTAGTGCACTTTGTGATATCATTATGATTTTGAACTCTTACATGTATACCAGCATGCAGATTTTATGCCCAGACACGCCTATATTGTCACTATAGTGACCATGCCAAATAGAAACCACTGATATACAAAGTCCCAGTGTGGTTTATTTATTATTATATCAGTTTTGTAGGTGGTGGAATGACCTGGCCAGCAGTTAATTAAGGTCTACTTAATTATCTATGCTGCATGCTGCTTCCACCTTTTGTATTTTGTAACAATTGTTCTGAAATTAAGAAAAAATATATAAATGATGTACTGCTGTACTGTAGGCAATGAATGACACAGTATATATTTGTAAAAGCAATAAACACAAATAAAGGTTTTAATTTAATGTTGATTTGAATTAAGGGGTGGGGTATGAACGTTTGGACAGTTTTTATTGTGGGACATTAGAGCACATCAGACATATCGAACTGAATACGAAGAATGTCCTTCTGATATCAAATAATTTTGATTTTTTTAAATTCGCAATGTAATACACATTTTATGGCAAATGATTAAAAATGGATAATTTTGATATTTAACAGTACTCGAAGTAAACTTTATAAATCTGACGATTTATACTTAAGTGTATGTAGGTGGGATGAAAAGCCGACGATCAATTGAAAATTTTGGCCTTTCGTATTGAAGATAAGGATTTTTTTCCCAAAACACAAAAAAATTAGGTCTTTTGGGGAAAAAATCCATATCTTCAATATGAAAGGTCAAAATTTTCAATTGATCGTCAGCTTTTCCTCCCAGCTACATACACTTTAAAAACATGCAGCATGACATTTATCAGAGCTGAATTTATTATAGTCCTGAACTCCAGCTTGAACTGAATTATGAATATGATTGGTTGTACCTCAAAATTAAGTTTTTTCCTAATTACAAAATGAATAAGATTCTTATTATTTTATTGAATTTTATGCAATTTCTGGAATTTTGTCAGAGTGGATACGGGATGCATACAAAAACAGAATTTGCCCACAAAACAATAAGAGCTGCCGGTCCTACGAAATGGAATATTACTGATAAAAAATATTAAGATGGCAAAATCAGTAAACCAATTTAGGTCACAAATAAAGAAAAGTCATAATAATAAATTGCATCTAATATCTAGGCATTATCTAATGACATCACCCATCCCTACCCATCCCCACCTCAACTATCAATTTCTTGTGTGAAATGTCTATTTATTAGGATGTCATAATTATTTATATTGGTTCTTTCTTTGCATGTTCTTCTCCTCTTTCTTTTTTTCTTTTATAAACTGAGCTCATAAAGAAACTTATAATTTTTCACAAGGTCATATCTTGAAATCCTGTCCATCAAATTGAACCAAAATTACACACAGATTTACTTCAATACTCTACTCTTAACACATATCAGTAACCAATCAGTTATCCAACTGACACAACAGCAAAATGCACTGACATGTGACAGCTTCCTGGACCACATTCACAGCCCAGCCCTGTTAAATGAAAAAAGTGTATGAAAAGCAGAAAGCAGCACCGTTTTATCATCTGTGCAAGGATCTTGTGTGCATTCTCACAGATTTTTTGTCCTGGGTGCCAAATGTTGGGCTGTGAAAGTGAAGGAAGTCCAGGAAGCTGTCCCATGACAGTGCATTTTGCTGTTGTGTCAGTTGGACAACTGCTTGGTTACTGACATGTGTTTTGAGTAGAGTATTAAGGTAATCCTGTGTGTAATTTTGGTTCATTTTGATTGACAGTATTTTAAGATATGACCCTAGTGATTCACAAGTTGTAAAAAATTATAAGTTTCTTTTTGAGCTCAGTTTATGTTAAGTTTGTGTAAGTGTATGTTGTAACTTACATGTAGGTCGGCGTAAGGGGTACTCGCTTTAGACCTATTGACCTTTTGAGCATCTCGTTCAAATTTTGTGTCTTTTTATACTTTGTATGTTTGATTTGAATGAAATAAAATGATGATGTATGTATGTATTTTAATGACATTGGACTGTGGATAATTTAATGCATTTATACAGTATTTGTATTAAGAAACAATTTCAAGAGTTAAAAAAAGAGCTAAAAACTACTCATATCTTATCAACCTGTATCTTGCTATCCATGCAGGTGAATTGAAACAATCCCACCGTCAGAATAATGATGAAGCCCTCCAATCTGAGAGGGACTCCCGTGCACAGCTCACAGACAGCATCCGGGCCAGCAATGATCTCATTGGTCAGTTGGGTGCTCGTCTCAAGAGGGCAGAGGAGAAGGTGTCGGATGAGCGCACTGCTGTGGGGGCGCTTGTCAACCATACCAAGCAGGTAGAACAGGCAGTGATTGGAAGTCAGCAGGAGCTGATGGCAAAAAGGGATCAGCAACTTGGGAAGTAAGTAGGGGAGGAGAGTCCTTCAAAACCTCTTGCATATAATTCTATACACCAATTGGACTCTTACTTCTCTTGATTAGATCAACAATTCAAATGTCCATTCTCATGATTAGATAAACAATTCCAACATTTCTACTAATTTTAAAATCAGTAGGCTCCACTCTCTGCCAGAGCTTTTGCTCTCAGACATATCAGAATATGCTATATGGAGTATTAGATTATCATTTTTGATATTTTAGGAATTGTTATGTCCGATATTGATTGTTGGTGTCGCTATATCCCTGTGATGCTCCCAATGCCATTAGGATGCAAAATTGCTCAGTAATTTATATGTTGGGTATTTGACCAAGTCTCAAATCTGAATAGTTAAAGTGCTTTTACAGGAAATGCACCTTGTGTTGCTTCCCCTGACAACCCCTCTCCTGTTTGGCCTCCACTGGCTTCGTATCTCTGGTCACACAGAATTCAAAACTCTCCACTATCTTTACAAGTCACTGAATGGACTCTGTCCCCATTACCTGGACGATTGTCTGGTGGTGAAAAGGCCTCCCTTTGGCTCAGTAACCACCGGGTTTGATCACAGCCTTAATCTTACGGTTCCAAGTTCCACGTAAATGCGCTGAGGACAGAGTCTTTTCTGTGGCTGCTCTTGGGTTGTGGAACAATCTTCCAATGCTACCAATGAAGAAAATTTCAAGTCTCTTCTCAAGACATAAACATGTGTAACAATGAGTTGTCGGTTGTTCTTTTTCTTGCTTATGTATTTCTAATCATCTCATTTCTGTTACTCATAGCATTTTGTAACTTTGAAAATGCGCTATTTATATGCAAATTCAAAGCGATACAAGGTATATTTTAAACTAGAATTATATAAGTTTACATGATTTCATTTGTTTCCACCTCCAACAGTCTTTGTAACATTTTCTATGAAACATTATTTGATTTTTGGCTCTAAGCTTGCTTGACGAGCCATTATGATCGCGCTAAGTGGACGGTGTGTTTTGCTTAATTTTTTGGCCACTTCCGATGATGCTTTTTTATGCTAAGGTTATTTCTGTGTGCGATATGTGCTTTTAAAATTGAGTTCTAACTTTCTATAAGTTATTTTTCAATCGATTGCACTCCATATTGGGTTGAAATGAGGTGGGGAAAGTAGTTATTTTATGAAAGAAAAGTCCGAAATCGTCATGAGAAACGACCAATTTCAATCCCTTTGCTTGGTTCCTGTGTGTGCTAGAGATTATTTTGGTCTGTATAATTTAAGTTGCGAGAAGATGACGGAAATAGACGGATTGCACTATTTTTCTTTGGCAAAGTCAAGTGCACCTGTTATCTGAACACGGACCGAAAGTCATGCAAGCTCTTCGTATTTCATCACGCTCTTTGTAGATTTAATTGTTAGAAACAGTCAATTAAACCATATTGTGGACATGATTCTGAGGAGAAATTATATTTTCAATTTGATTTACCCTCTTCGCAAAATTGAAAATTTTTCGTATTTTTCCATAGCAAAAACAGTCTAAATAAATGATGTTCCACTTTGCCCAACAATTTTATACTTCAGAATATCAAAGATTAATATGTTTTCTCCTGAAAAACAACATAGTTTTTAGGCCAGGACTTCTTAAGAAATTCAAGACCACGGTTTATTTGATCGATGTTACATCGACTGTGCCGACCAATCTCGCCATTTTTGACTGTTTATTTTGGTTTCACCACACAAAGGTCATCATGTTGATTCTGATTGGACGGTCCCAAAGGTCATCACAGTTATGAATGAATAATTCATAAGGGGGGGGGGGGTGGTGGCAGAAATAGACAAGTTGAAATAAATGAACATAATTATTGAATTCAAATGTGACTGTAATTAGTGGTTTCAGAAATCATTGATCATGTTGTTTGAAAGTTGCAAAGTTTAATGTTTTACTCTGGCTGTGCAATATTAATCATGAGCTAAGTTTTTGAGAGAAATCAAAAGGAATGTCAAGCAATCAAAGACAGCCGGGGGGTGGGGGTGAATGGGGAGGGGAAATCACTTTAAAAAAAAATTCCCCAATATCAGAAAAAGTTACCAAAAAAAATAATAATTTGACCCGATTGCTTACGGAAATTAGTAACAACTGTTATAAGGGCATGACACTGGGGTGGGTACAGTCAACATTTGGAGTCAAATTTTTGGAAGGTCAATTCAGGGTCACTAGGGGTCATCTGAGGTCAAATTAGTAAAAACTATCGTATGGGTATGAAACTTGGTGGGTACAATCAACATTTATAGCCATTTTTTGTGAAGGTCATTTCGGGGTCACCAGAGGTCATCTGAGGTCAAATTAGTAAAAACTGCCGAATGGACATGAAATTTGGTGGATACAGTCAACATTTGGATTCAAATATTTGGAAGGTCATTTCGGGGTCACTAGGGGTTATCTGAGGTCGAATTAGTAAAAAAAGTCGGATGGGCATGAAACTTGGTAGCTACAGTCAACATTTGGAGTCAAATTTTTGGAAGGTTATTTCAGGGTCACCAGGGGTCGTCATCTGAGGTCAAATTAGTAAAAACTGTCGTATGGGCATGAAAATTGGTGGGTGCAGTCAACATTTAGAGCCAAATTTTGGAAAGGTCATTTCGGGGTCACCGGTGGTCATTTGAGGTCAAATTAGTAAAAACTGTCGTATGGGCATGAAACTTGGTGGGTGCAGTCAACATTTGGAGCCAAATTTTGGGAAGGTCATTTCGGGGTCACCAGGGGTCATTTGAGGTCAAATTAGTAAAAACTGTCGTATGGGCATGAAACTTGGTGGGTGCAGTCAACATTTAGAGCCAAATTTGGAAAGGTCATTTTGGGGTCACCGGGGGTCATTTGAGGTCAAATTAGTAAAAACTGTCGTATGGGCATGAAACTTGGTGGGTGCAGTCAACATTTAGAGCCAAATATTGGGAAGGTCATTTCAGGGGTTACCAGGGTCATTTGAGGTCAAATTAGTAAAACTGTCGTATGGGTATGAAACTTGGTGGGTGCAGTCAACATTTAGAGCCAAATATTGGGAAGGTCATTTCGGGGTCACCAGGGGTCATTTGAGGTCAAATTAGTAAAAACTGTCGTATGGGTATGAAACTTGGTGGGTGTAGTCAACATTTAGAGCCAAATTTTTGAAAGGTCATTTTGGGGTCACCGGGGGTCATTTGAGGTCAAATTAGTAAAAACTGTCGCATGGGCATGAAACTTGGTGGGTGCAGTCAACATTTAGAGCCAAATATTGGGAAGGTCATTTCGGGGTCACCAGGGGTCATTTGAGGTCAAATTAGTCAAAACTGTCGTATGGGTATGAAACTTGGTGGGTGCAATCAACATTTAGAGCCAAATTTTAAGGTCATTCCGGGGTCACCAGGGTCGTTTGTGGTCAAATTAGTAAAACTGTTGTATGGGCATGAAACTTGGTGGGTGCAGTCAACATTTAGAGTCAAATTTTGGAAGGTCATTTCAGGGTCACCATGGGTCATCTGAGGTCAAATTAGTAACAATTGTCGTATGGGCATGAAACTTTGGGTATAGTCAACATTTGGAGTCAAATTATTAAAAGGTCATTTTGGGGTCATCTGAGGTCTAATTCGTAAAACTGTCATATGGGTATGAAACTTGGTGGGTACAGACAACATTTTGAGTCAAATTTTTGGAAGGTCATTTTGGGGTCACCAGGGGTCATTTGAGGTCAAATTAATAACAACTGTCGGATGGGCATGAAACTTGGTGGGTACAGTCAACATTTAGAGTCAAATTTTGGAAGGTCATTTTGGGGTCACTTGGGGTCATTTGAGGTCAAATTAGTAAAAACTGTCGGATGAGCATGAAACTTGGTGGGTACAGTCAACATTTGGAGTTAAACTTTTGGAGGTCATTTTGGGGTCACCAGGGGTCATCTGAGGTCAACTTAGTAAAAACTGTCAGACGGGTATGAATCTTGGCGGGTACTGTCGCCATTTAGAGCCCAATTTTGGGAAGGTCATTTCAGGGTCACCTGAGGTCATGCAGGGGTCATTTAAAGTCAAATTAGTAAAAACTGTTATATGAGCATGAAACAGTCAACATTTAGAGCCAAATTTATGGAAGGTCATTTCAGGGTCACCATGGGTCATCTGAGGTCAATTTAGTAACAGCTGTCACATGGGCATGAAACTTTGTGGGTACAGTCAACATTTGGAGTCAAATATGTGGAAGGTCATTTCGGGTCACCAGGGGTCATCTGAGGTAAAATTAGTAAAAACTTTTGGACAGACATGAAACTTGGTTGATGCAGTCAACATTTGCAGTCACATTTTTGGAAGGTCATTTTGGGGTCACCAGGGGTTATCTGAGGTCAAATGAGTAAAAACTGTTGAATAGGCATGAAACCTGGTGGGTAGTCACTGTTTAGAGCTAAAGTTTTGGAAGGCCATTTCAGGGTCACCTGGGGTCAACTGAGATCAAATTAGTATAAACAGACAACACTATTCTTGACATTGGCCTATGTATTTTGATCAGTTTTGGTCCATTTGGACCCATATCTATCCAATTCCACCCGATTCGATTCATGTCGCTAAATAGTAATTCCCTAAATTGATTGATGTATTCTTATATGCTCTGCAAATGAGATGTACCCATTGAATGTGATCTGTCACATTGCACAATCGACTCCAAGAACAATTACTTTCACTGTTACGAAAAAGCGCAGAGCCACAGCGCCATTGGTGCTCTTGTTTATATTTAATCTGAAAATTTCAGAGTCGCAGAATTACGAAATGAATTAGACGAATCCAACAGACTGCGGGATCAACTAGAGAGAGCTACAACGACTCTTGTTGATGAAGTGAGACAGATGAAAGGAAGACTAGATACGGCAGGAGTAGAATTCAACAGTGTTCTTCATGATGTCAAAGAAAGGACTAAAAGACTAGAGGATGAACAGAGAACTGCTGTGAGTTGATTTTTTTTTGTCTTGACTTTTACCATTTATAGCCTAGTAAACATTCTGAACAAATGGGGTTGTATTTTAGATATTTTCATTACAATTTCCATTATTAGTTCTCATTTAAAACATTGCACATTCCTGAAGACTCTCAATAATATTTTCATACATTAAGGGGTGGGGTATGAGCGTTTGGACAGTATTTATTGTGGGACATTAGAGCACATCAGACATATCGAATTGCATTTTGAATATGAAGAATGTCCTGATATCAAATAATTTAGATTTTTTGAAATTCGCAATGTAATACACATTTTATAGCAAATGATTAAAAATTGATATTTTTGATATTTAACAGTACTCGAAATCTGATGATTTATACTTAAGGTGTATGTAGGTGGGATGAAAAGCCGACGATCAATTGAAAATTTTAACCTTTTGTATTGAAGATATGTTTTTTTATCCCAAAACACCAAAAAAAAAAATTAGGCGCTTTTTTTGGGAAAAAAATCCATATCTTCAATATGAAAGGTCAAAATTTTCAATTGATCGTCGGCTTTTCCTCCCAGCTACATACCCTTTAAAAAATACGTCATTAGATTTATAAACTTTACTTCGAGGACTGTTATATATCAAAAATGTGAAAAATATCAAATTTTAATAATTTATCATAAAATTTGTATTATATCGTGAATTTCAAAAAATGAAAATTATTTGATATCAGAAAGACATTCTTCGTATTCTTCGTATTCAGAATGCAATTCGATATGTCTGATGTGCTCTAATGTCCCACAAAAAATACTGTCGAAACGCTCATTCCAGATCCCTTAAGGCAGTTCACATTCACATTTTTTAAATGCCAAAGAAAGAATTTATAAATTCCACAACAGTGTTTTCCTCTTTCTTCTGTTCCTTACAATACATCTGTCAGTTTAATTAAATAAATAATTGAAAACAAAATTCTAAAAGTGGCTAAAATAAAAATGTCACTTTTATTTCTTAAATTATTAATGTTAAGATAATTTTTCTATTTTGTATAAAAGTTTAATTTGTGTGGTCACCATGGTGTAATTGATTGAAAGCACCAGCTGTGCTGTCAGAGCACAGGTGGGTCACCATTTATGGTAGAAATTAATATCAAGAAACTAGGTAACTTATTGATTAATAACCTCGACAATATTAGAATTAAAAAATTGCTTTGTCATGATAATAATTGTAAATTTCACTTGCAATCTAAGTTTGGTAACATAACATAATTTAGAACAGTTAGAAATATGGTCACTGATATGGACACATATATCTTATTTATTAATTTGTCCAGTTCAAAAGTAAAGCTTTTTTATCTTGTGTGAAAAGCAAACGTATTGTTCATGCAAATTTATGACCAGATTTTCTTTGAAAAATAGAAAATATCAATAAATAAACTTAATAATAGTGGGTTTTTCTTCACCTTATCACCCATTATTTATTGCATATCCATTCATAATAATAATTATTATGCATGACTTCAATTTCATCAATAATGCTATCTACTGAAGATAGCACCAATGAGTAACCCAATGCTTGTTCATGTTTCACAGATTTGGAATATCCCATTATGATAAACTAAATAATAGTTCATGTTTTTGTTCTTTAAAAAAAATGAAATGAAGAGATTAATTGAATGAAATAAATAATAAAAAATATATATATAACAAAGAAATTAATAAGTGAAAAAAAAAATTGTAAATAAACAAATGAATGAAAATAGACATAAAATCTCTTGTGGTTCATTGATTTAATTCTTCTTCATTTATTGCACTTAATTTGCTTTTATTCTTGATTCATTGGGAATTGTAGAAGGTAAGATTATGTATACTGTTGCTGTGTAAGGTTTGATTTATTCCATAACCACTTCTTAAGGTTGGTCTGAACTCTGGAATTATGGAAACTTTCGGGCCTCATAACTGCTAAATTGTTGGTCTAACCGTAACGTATATAAAAGTATACGTATTTAGAATGGCAAAGACTTGATAAGTTCATCTGTGAGGTCAAATTTGGGCCAAAATGCTCATTTTGGCCCAAAATCCCCAAAAAACTGTTTTTTGGCCCACTTTTTTTTTTTTAGCAACGTAAAAAACAAATTCTTGGGCCAAATTTTTTTTATTATTATTTTTTAAAAACTAGATAAAAATATCTAGGAGCTGTTTTTTTCATTTTTTTGAATTTCGACCAACTTCGACAAATTTGCACAAAAAATAAAAAAAAAATGCTGAATTTTCAAAAATATCATAAAAAAAGCCAGATTTTCGCCCAAATTTCAAATATTTTTGGTGAACAATTAAGCAGTTATGAGGCCCAAAAGTTTCCATAATTCCAGGGTTCAGACCAACCTTAAGTTAATTCACTCTAAGGCTTCAATGATTAATCCTCCCTGTTTTCTCTTTGTCTCCACATCCCTTTTTTCCATTTGAAATGCCATACCTCTGGTGTGAGTATTTCAAATGGAAGTTACCCAATTATCTATTCTATTTGAAACCCATGCTCCTTCTGTGTGGAAGACTTTAGCTAAATATTCCACAGGGAGAGTGTGGATTTAAAATGGAAAAGTCCATTTGCCTTTTCGTATTCCTTAACCAGTAGCCAGCACAGATAAACATTCAGAGCAGCCAGTACAGATGTTGAAAACAAACCCATCCAAAAACTAATGCATCTGGCCAGGTTTGAACTAGCGACAATTGTAATACTAGCACAATGCTCTGGAGAAGAGCAGAAACATTTAAATCTATAGATATTAGGTTCAAATGATGTTTGGCACATTCCTTGCGGAAGGTATATCAGAACTGCATATTTTTACAGTCAGTGCACATAAACATTGATCAAAACTAATACCGTATTGGTCCGAGTATAGTCCCACCCATTTTTAGGTGAAAAATTTTTCATTAATTGTATTCATGTCATACTCTATTATTGATTTCAAAATGCATTCAAATTCAATGCATTTTGAAATCATTAATAGAGTATAACATGAATACAAATTATCAATTTTCATATAAACACAAAACATTTTTTTTTACAATTTCTGGAATTTTTTGAAAAAATGGGGGTGGGACTATACTTGAACGTGGGACTATACTCGGACGAATCACGGTACATTCAGCTGGGAATGTGAAAAACATCATTCAAACCTAATACTTATAGATTTCAAAATCTTCCTTTCTTATGCAGTGTGCCTCTGTGGCTCAGTTGGTTAGAGCGTTGTGCTAGTAGGTTGCCAGTTCAAATCTGGCCAGATGTTTTTTGTGTTTTTTCCAACGTTTATGTGTACTGCTCTGGGCAACGATTAAATTGTGTTCATCCTATCAACACAGAGAACTAAGTATTATAATCATTTCATGTATACAGTTTGATGTCAAACATGCGGAGCAAACAATAGTGCACCTATCTTGTTTAATGCAAAATGATATGCCAGTGCTTCAAATTTGGGCTATTTCAGTTGAAATCCATATACCCCTGAAGACATTAATCTTCCACACAAGGAGCAAATGGGGTTACCTGAATGGATGACACTCATTTGAAATCTAAACCCTGTGTGGGAGATTAAGGTCATGTCTTCCATAAGGGGTGTATGGATTTCAACTGGAATAGCCATGTACATCTGCTCAGACACGGTAATACATAAGTTTGTCCTGTTCAATATTTTCATGTCCATTCATGACAATCCAATATGGGCTTCCCTTTGTTTCCTAACTAACATATTTTATCTTTCAAGAACAGACATCCACTAAACACATCAAAAGAAATAAGTCCGCCTCTGAAAATTTTGTCATAACATCGTAAAGCAAAACTTTGTACCAAGAAAACTTACTTGGAAATAATTATATGATTGTTTACTAAGTGTTTTGTGAAAATAAAAGATGTCCATGACTTCATGGCTGAATGAACTCAAATTGAAGACAAAACTGCCCTTTTCAAAAGTCACAAAGCAGGCCTATGCTTGTTAACTGCAAGGCGATTGGGACAAGGAATGGAACTGGCCTTCTTACAACTCACTGTGCTGAACTCTGCACCAAGGGGATTTGCATGGCTGAATGATCAAGAATCGATACACATGACAGTAAATGTTCACTTGGTGAGGATTTTAAACTGCACTCAAACACATGGGGTTTTCCATTACTGTCTGTTCAATTAGCTTAGATTCTTGAATTTTTAAGATATTTGAAAAAATAAAAACTTGTGGCCAAAGTCATCAAAGAAAAGTGTTAGCACAGGGTTAGACCTAACGTGATTTATACTTTTCAAATATCAAAGTTCAATTTAAAACCCCATTTCTTTTCAATTTTGCCTCATTTTAGGCAGTTACTTGGGTCCACCGAAAGGGTTCGCGACCTTTTTACAAATCGAGTGGGACGGTCCATTCTCAACTTGGGGCATAGACCCTATCCAATTTAGCAAAACAATCTGCCCACCAATCTGTCCTGCCATTTCAATTGTTATACCGTTCCGGTTATTGGATAGGTTCTATAGGTGATGATGGTCCACCGGTTTTTTTTTCTTGTAATTATATGGCGCGATTACGTTTTATGCATAACATTATTCTAAGCATTATTTTTCCTAAACAATTACATTAAAATTATGGATTTCGTTCTTCAACTGGTTTACAATGTAAATTGAGTTTTGTTTAATACCACCATTCCTTCCCAAGAATATCAGCATTCGCTTGACATTTTCAGATACAGTGACTTTACAAGAATTGTTTTCTGTAACCTGATTGTTTTAAATAATATTTTCTTGTACAAAAGTTCTTTTGTTTCACGGTTTTTTCAGTTTGTATTCAACAAAACGAAATAACAAATTGAAAATAAATGTGTAGTTTTATAATACCCATTCTCAGACCCATACGCATAAAATAAATAAATAAATAAATAAATAAATAAATAAATAAATAAATACGCAAGGAATGTATTCATATAAGCTGTGCCAATTTTAGAAAACCTTAATTCATAAATAATAACGTATTGTTTCAACAGTAGGGTTTCAACACAAATTAGGCATACTGGCAAATATTTTGCTGGACAATGCTTCCTGATGCGGATGGTCGAATAAATACTATCTCTACGCATTGTGACATTCGTCCCCATTGCTCTAAATGGATTGGTTCAAAAAAGTTTATGGTACCCGACGTTCTACGGCTTTTTATAAAAAATATCGCGGGAAAAGACCAAAATTGAAAAGAAATGGGGTTTTAAATTGAACTTTAGAATTTGAAAAGTATAAATCCTGTTAGGTCTAAGGCTGTGCTAACACTTTTCTTTGATGACTTTGACCACAATTTTTTATTTTTCAAATATCTTAAAAATTCAAGAATCTAAGCTAATTGAACAGACAGTAGTAACAAGCCATGAATCAACTTTTGTGACAAGCATAGGCCTACTTTGTGACTTTTGAAAAGGGCAGTTTTTGCCTTCGATTTAGACTCATTCAGCCCTGAAGGTATGGAAATCTCTCAATTTCAAACAGCACTTAGTAAACAGTCATTTAATTATTTCAAAGTTAGTTTTATTGGTACAAAACGAAACCTTACAATGTTATGACCACATGTTCAGAGGGGGACTTATTTTTCTTTTGATGTGTTTAGATAGATTACTTTTGAATTATGTACTAAAACCAAATACATTATAATATCCTTGAAAAATTACCAACTCAAAATTGCACTCATGGAAGGCAGATAATGTACCTCCAGCCTGAAAATGACAATAATTTGCATCTTAGTTTTAGTGTTTCCAAGGTTTGTACATGCAGCGCTTAGAGTACATTGTTAGCACATTATGTACATGCAAACATACTCTGAATCACAAAGTTTGCCAAGCACAAAGCAAATTAATCTGGAGGTATGTTAAGTTCTCCTTCAGATGCAAATTAACATTTGAAAAATTTGGATGGTGCAATTTTTTTTTTACAGTTGCAATGTTAATGACCACTGTCTTCACCTGGCGTGAATTGGTCTATTCACCGAAAGCTTCACAAATAGTCAAATGACTATATAATTCTTTTCATTTGTACATGTTCAGTAGTGCATCAGTGGATGTTTGCTTTTACAATATATATAAATGTCAGAAAAAAGTTATTTCGACAACACCATGAAGTCCTTATATAACCCGATTAACTTATGTTATACTTACACCAACTGTTTGATTTACACCTTTAACCAGTGATATGCACATGTTTTTATTAATAAATTAAGTGTGTTTTATTGCTTCTAAATTATATATCAGTATGTTTGCAAAGAGACTGTAACCATGGAAACTGAGTGTATTAATGTTTCCCATTAATTTTTAACTTTGGAAATGTCACTACCCAAGCTTAAGATCCATACTGAAAATATGATGTCAAATGTTTATTATTCTAATTCTAGTTCTGTTTATTTGAATATTACCGTAATCATCTAATTATAGTCCTATATAATAGCCGATAGCTTGGAGAAAAGTCAGCAATTTGGAAAATGTCTGATTATAATCTATTGTCAAGTTTTTGGAAAAATCAACTTAGACGTCATTAGTAGTACGGTTGGATGTCATGAAATTTGACGCCTGGAAAATAATCTTTGTAAATTGTTTTAATATGGGCCAAAAAACTAGCCATACCATAGGCATTCTGTAATTTGGACATCCATGCTTTAATTTGCATCATCTAATACTCTTACTCCCTGGATCTGGAGTGAATATTGCATTGGAGTGTATAGGGAAGTTATAGTTTTTGTTCATTCTTTTCAGTTTGATACAATGAAGACATTGAGAGAACATCAAACTGGACGATATTTTTTCAAGTTGGGACTTTTTCAGAAAAAGATTAGACTACCATTTTAAATTCTGTTAACTTTCCCATTCACCAAAACAGCAATCTTTCACTCAAGTGTCTGAGGGAGATTGCAAAAGAGCCTCAGAATTGTCAAGTTACGACAACACTCCAACAGACAGAATAGATATCAAGGAAGTAAACAACAGACCTAATATATTTATGTTGACTTGACAAAGCTGGAGGGTTGTATAAAAAGGTCAAAAAGATATCATCTTGCCAACAATGACACAAGTTTCAGGAAAGTATGACTTCATGGTATTGTTTATTTCATGCTGGAATTTGATAATTTGTGGACAGGTGCCCGATTTTCAAAACTATGATTCATGATAGCATCCTACCCAGCTTTTTTGACTTTTTTCCAACTAAATAACCGTGGGGCTATAATTGGATGATTACGGTATATTGTTTGCTGTGATTTTCTTTTATAAATTGCACAATTACCCTCCCTGGTAAATTCCCCCTCCTTGATACAGATGAATAATAGAATACGTCAGCATGGTGACCATGAAATTAACACTGATAAAGCGTTATCACAAATCAAGTTACAAGTGAGTGCAAGGTAGGTGGCTGCAATGGTGCATCTTGAAGATCAAGTGCAAAAGTTGTTACTTGAGAACCACATCAATTTTGAATTTCATTTTATTATTATTTGAGAAACTGTTCTACAGGCCTGACCAACCCGGGTGTGGCGTTTTGGAGATATTTTTTGGCTGTATGGCATACAGCCAAAAACTTGCATACATCTAGTGTATGTTAAATTTTTATGCAAGTAAAAACAATCGTTTTTTGGCTGAAGTGTATTGATTTTTGACTAAAATTTGTTTTTTAAAATTCCGACTGACCCATAGAACAGGGCTTTATATAGTCTTGTCTCATCTCAAGTTAAGAGTAACGCTATGTTAGATTTTGCAATGGCAGATTCGAATCACGCAACACTAACCTAAATGTGTAGAAGGGTGATAAGTATGCCTGCAACGCAACCATGTAAATGCATTGATTCAAATCTGCCACTGCAAAATCCAATTTGGTGTTACTCTCAACTTGAAATGAGACAGTATACATGTAGTTACTTGTTATCCATTTGTCATAAAACAATCAAATTAGGCCACATTAATACTAAAATGCTGATTTATTTTTAATGAAATGAAAATTGCACTGATTATCCTTGTGAGTGTGGTTCTCATAGCTAATGCAACTTTTGCACATGAGTGTTGATAAATTTGTCCAAAACTTTTCTGGTTTCATGCAATTAAAAAAATATATATTTGAAGCAACAATATGTGGACAAACATAATTTTGCCTATATTTAGCGAAAATATTTTTAATTTTTTGGGAAAAAACTAGCTTCTATCAAAGATAAATTGAAACCAGAAAACATGGGAAAGTTTATCAGCTTTATAAATGATTTTATTACAATATTATTCAAAATACCCATATAAATTTATCCATGTTAACATCTTGTGCATGCCTACCAAAAGATGGATCAGCAACGTAAGATGCATGAGAGCCAACATACATCAGAGCAAGCGACATCAGTGCTAAGAACACAGTTAGATGCTAGGTAAAGGAACATCAATCATCTTGAATATTTTTAATTTTATTTGTGGTGAATTTATTGACTTTGTGTATGATGTGTATATGTGTGTGGTACACACACTTTCGTATTTAGGTCTTCAATGAGTAGTGGTGTGATGTTTTAAAATTACAAAGACATCTCACAAACCTGCACTTAGGTAATTGTTTATTGTTTTTGCAAGTTATTTAGAGGTTAATTACTGATTTGTTGTACATGTAGTTCAAATGTCAAAATCAATGCATGCTCCATTTAAGTTTTTCACTGCAACAATGAACAACCTTGATTGTGAAGGGAACAAAATTAAAGGGCACATGCATCACTAGGATCCACAACATGCTCATCTATCAGGGGCGCAGTTCTTTAACCTCAATACATATAACATAATGTACATTCATTGAATGAATTGAAAAAACTCATACTCTGCAACTTGAGGTCAAATTTTGCACTATGACTGTTTAATTGAGGTTAGAGAACTATGTCATTGGGATGAGGTCATTGTGGTCCATAGTGCATTGATTTTTGGCATTTGCTCATCAGCAAAATCCTATCCGTCCTTAACCTTGTTCATAAACATTATAAATCCCTTGTTGAACATATAAAACCAAATAATTACCAAAAAGAAAAGGCAATTTAAATATCCGTCATTGGCAGCCCAGAATTGCTTACCCATAATTGAATTATTAGACAAGCAGCGATTTGGACGCACACACGTCACGCAGTAATGCACAAATGCGAATTCGCGTCCGTGTATTGAAAATCAATACGCAGAATGCATGTATCAAATTAAAGGTCCGCTGCTATTGTTTTATAGCCTCATAAATATTAATACCATTTATGAGTTATGCACTATTATACTTGTCTTTGTAATGTGTAACTCTGTAACATAAAGCTCACAAACCTGCACCATTTAGTTGTTTATTTATTTGATTGTTTTTGCAAGTTATTTATGCACTGTCATATTACTTGTCTATATGTAATGTTTAGCTCTGTACTGTTTAGCAGGTCACAAGGAACTTTATATCACAAGAAAAATAGATTCACAAATTTAATGCAGTAAATGAGTTCAGTGTCAAACCAATAAAGTTCACACAAATTTGATACTACAAGAATGGTTGATTTTGCTAATTGGAAAAGAGCAGCCCCTGTGAAATCCTTCGGTCTGAAATATACAGTGACAAAGTTGCATATTCTTAAGAATTCTATTACCCTCATCACGATCCATTATTCAAAATCGTCCGCACTGTGATTTGTCAAAGCATATCATGTGAGAGCCCTTTATTCGCAATAATGGATCAAGCCCTGTAACACATTCTATACATAGCTTTACGCTTGGTTAAGCTTCATGATTGACGTTTTTACTGTCTTGTACTCATTAATTGGGTGTAAAGGATGCTGCATTTAGTGCATTACCCTTTATTTCTTAAATAGCCATAAAGGCTTTATCTTGCAGTCATATATTTATATGGTATTCATTAGAGCATAGAAACAATCATCCATACATCTGCAATATATTAATCAAGTGTGATATGTGTTCTGTGTTTGTATTATGTTTGTGTTTAATAATAAAAAAATCTTAGTAATATCTGCACTCACACAAACATACAGCCCTATTTGCACAGTATGCAGCAAATGGTGATATAATTGGACATCATTTTATTGGCAATATAAGAAAATTGATAAAAATATAGGTATAAAGTTATCAACAGAAAACTCAATTCATATCATCCTTCAATGTGAATGCTCTATTTTTGCTGAACCATGAAATGGTATCAGCCTATAGGAGTGAATGTTACTTACTAGCTTACTTACTAGCTTACTAGCTTTACTTACTAGCTTACTAGCTTACTAACTGACTAACCATTTGGTCTGAAATGGACATATCTCTAAATGCCACGAAGGTATGACCCCATGAGTGGTGTCATATGAAAGAGGAAAACATAAAGAATATAATAAAAATATTTCCAAACGTGAAGGTCATCCAGGGGTCCACAGGGGTCAAAAAAGGTCATTTTAACCGAAAATGGTCCGATTGAGCTTAAATTTAAATGCAATGATCCTTATGACATTCTAAACATTTAAAAAATATTTTAAAATTCATTTAAGGTCATTAAAGGGTCATAAAGGGGCCAAAGGTCAAGTTTTTCAAAATGCTCCAATTGAGCTGAAATTTATATGCAATGATCCTTATGACATTCTAAACATTTTAAAAACATTTTAAGATTCATTTAAGTTCATAAAGGGGTCAAAGGTCAAGTTTTCCAAAATGCTGCGATTGAGCTGAAATGTAAACGCAATGATCCTTATGACATTCTCAACATGTTGAAAATAGTTTAAAATTCATTGAAGGTCAAGAAGGGGCAATAACGGGGTCAAAGGTCAGGTTTTCAAAATGCTTCAATTCAGCTGAAATTTAAATGCAATGATCCTTATGACATTCTTAACATGTTTTAAATATTTTAAAATTCATTTAAGGTCATTAAAGGGGTCATACAGAGGTCAAAAGTCAAGTTTTCAAAATGCCAGCTTCTCACGATCAAGGTATATCAAAGCGGCAATTAATGAAACAGTCTTATTAAAATTAATACTATCCTGCACAGTATTGCTGCTTGATCAGATCGTCACAGTCATCCGCCTACTTACCTCGTGCCCTTGCAAAGGGCACAGTTGCTCTAGTTTATTTTATATTCTTTACTTTTCCTCTTTCATTATCACCACTCGGGTGGTCATACCTTCGTAGCATTTCGAGATTATGTCCATTACAGACTCAGGGTGACAGTGGTATAGGCCTACCACAATATACTGCCGAAGCCACATGGTTCAGCTATGGTGCGGTTATCGCTCTAGTTATTAAACAATCTGCAAACAAAAGTCAAAATGTACACCTTAGATGAACGTCCATAGCTTTTCAAATCTGCATCCACTTTTCAAATCAAGATTCATTTATCCTCATCCACTTTTGAAATCAAAGCAAATGGACATTGTTTTCTTCCTGGATTTCAGAAACTAGGTAATATACATACTTATAGATATTGGAGACAGGTTTAAATGAAAAAATGAAATGTTAATTCACATGATGTACTACTCGTACTTATTTTGTTCCTTTTAAATCCTTTAGGTTGGGTGAAGTAAGAGATGTTCTAATGGATCTAAGAAATAGAATCACAACAGAGGAGTCAGAGAGGAGGCAGATGGAGCAAACATCACAGATAAAGTAAGTTTAGTTAAGGGGTTTGTCCTTGAAAGGGATGTGTTCTGAATTTTTCATGTTCTGTTTTCTGTCTTACATTGAGGCCCACCATTAACTCAATAATTTTGAATTGTATTGCTCGAGCAGTTCGCAAAATGTGTAACAATGCCCCATAAGATCACAATTTACCAAAATTTTGTTCACACCATCTAAATGAAACATATCTCTGGCATCGCATTTTACTAGCATAATGAGAAAAATGTGAGCCTTCTTTTTGATACCAAAATCTCAGTTTTTATGGAGAATAAATGGGGAATCAGGCTGTCAATCGGGTCACCCCTGGCTTGGGCTTGGATTGTTGTCTGCCTTGTACCCTGAGGACAAACAATCAGAATGGTCGACTGCAGATCCGTCGGATAATGCTTTTTCAATGGGAAATGAACTTTGCTGCTTGGATGATGTCACGATGAGGTTAGCATTTATTCCGTATTGAAAAGCATGTGTTCCGACGGATCTGCACTCGACCGGCCTCCAATCCAATAGCAAGTTTAATAGCTCCTGTCGTGGCTAACAGCTTTGACTCAACGCCATAGTTGACAATTTTCAGCAAGAGCTATAAGGGTACACACCAGTAAATAGCCCCCATTGACTTTGTGTACAAACAGGGTCTGGGAAAACATCATTTTCTTGACTCCAGAGCGACTCAGTTCTTCAAAACTTACCCTTCTGCAAATCGAAGGTCAGATGAAGACATCCATTGTAGAAATTATATACAGAGTCCAGCATTTTTTAACAGAAAAATGCCGACTAGATCACCCTATAGCCCACACAGCTTACGCCACCTAACGCATAGCTTGGTGTTTCTGAAATGTAACACATTTTGAAAGTTTAGCCAAATTGTCATAAAAAGTCAGATCCTGCTCATTTTTCACAGACAATCTATTTCCCAGGCCTAAATGAGGATTTAATATGAATCAGGGCCTAATAATTGGGTTTTAAGCCTTTTCTAATGTATTAAATTAAGTCGTATTGCATGTTTCCTCGTTTGAAACACTGATTTTTTTGCTCCCAGCGTGTAGGAGACTTGTATTTACTGGTGTGCGCTCATAACATTCTTGGCAAGGATGCCTTGCAATAACCTTAACTTGGTCACTCCACTGAGGCATTGGTCTTCCTTTGCCTCCTCTTTCCTTCAACCATACACCTTCCATGACCACCTTCACGTCTTACAATGTGGGCAAATTAGAAAAGAACATTTGTAAATTCAACGATTGTAATTATTACCAGAGAATATCATATGTTAATTTAGATTCTGTTTCTCTTTTAATGATGGAAACTACTGAAGAGCTGAAAAAATTGTGAAATATTTTCAAAGAATGGCATATATACAGCTTCTTTCATATTGTTGGCATCCTGTGTGTAATTCTTGCATATTCTTATTTTTAATGCACTGAATTTTTTATGTTATTGTTTTTTATTTGTTGTCATGTTTGTGTATCAACATAGAGTCAATGATCTCCAATCCCAAGTCCATGAGCAGAACAGAAAACGAGATGAGACCATGCATGCACTGGATGTGGTGCAGCGTGAAAGGGAACATGCAGCAGACAATGAGAGGTTAAAGATGCAGGGCAAGATAGCTGAGATTGCAGAGGAAGTCAGCCGTAAGATACTCACAAAGGAAATCAGGCTAAGAGAGGAAGCACAACAGAAGTTTGGTAACGTTGAAAAGGTAGCACTTTGATTATAATGTGTATTGGAAATATAAAAAAGCTGGAAAAGAATGGTCAAGACCTAGCCTTCCTTAACTTAAGTCCCGCCAGAGCAGTTCTTCTGTGGTGAACCAAACCTGCCTGGTTATCAAATTAATCAGTGACAAGGGTACCTCTGAATTTGAAAGGTGCTGATTGATGCTTTAATGTTATTGCGTCAATTAGCACCTGTCAAATTCAGAGGTAAACTTGTCACTGATTAATTTGATAACCAGGCAGGTTTGGTTCACTCAGAAGAACTGCCCTGGTGGGGCTTCGTCTTCAAGGTGACTCTCTCTGGTGTAGTCGGACTCCCTTAATGACTCTCTAAACTGCTCTATCCAGCATACTATTCTTGATGTCATATGTCCTGTATTATCTGCCAATATCTTGATGTAATCCTTCTTAGAGGGGATTTGCTTGTTTCCCATGTTTGGGTGCCACATAAGAATTATTGATGTTGCATACGATGACCTGCATATGCCTTTTTTCTTTTTTTATCTTTTCTTTTAGTATTTACATGCAGAACAAGCAGCCAGAATAGCCCATGAACAAGCTATGAGAGAAGAAAATGAAAAGAGATGGGCTGCTCTACAAAAACTGACTGAAGAAGAGGTCTTACATGTCAGGGAAGGTCAAAAGGTTGGTATATACAATAAACAGTCAATAAATTCACCTCTTCTTATACCTTTGTGCAGGTGCCAAATGTTGTTAAACAGTGATGAATCCACACTTTTATACAAACGCAAATTAACAGAGGCGGGCATACGTGTTACAAGTACACTTGTAAAAATTGTCATACCTGGAACTTGTGTGTGTGTGTATAGAGGCTTACATGTTGAATTCATTCTATTTTATTCTGTAGTTTTATTGCTGATATCAACAGAGATCTTCTTATAATGTTAGGGGCAATAACTAACATCATTTAAAAATTACATGAATTGGACAATCTTTCATAAGTCGTTTTTGTTGTTGAAAGGCATTCAATCATGTTACACAGTGTCAGTGGTTCATCAGAAAGTAACAATCTGCACCCACCGCGATTTAACAATACATGGATGCATGGGTGCATTTGTTGTTCATTTCTAATGAGCCACTGTATAACATGATTGAAATTCTCATACTATTTAACAGTTAAAATGATCAAGAGGCATATTGGTGGTGATCAAAAGCTGGCAAAATTTGTGTAGGTGCAACAGTGATTCAGTCATAGCCAAAATTTGATTAACTTGCCTTGAGTTTTTAAAATTGGCAGTGATTTGACTCTTGGCATACTAGTGGCTTCCCATAGATATATCAGCTAATCGCTTTTTCCAGTAGAGTGAGTGAAATATATATTGGCTAGTTGCTTTTCAGATGGAGTGAGTAGAAAACATCTAAAAAGTAGTGCAACATTAGCGGCAACTGATTAGTATGATACAATTGTTATACTCTGTTGATTTAAAACCAGTAAAATCTTTTCTTTTCATCCTGGAGTTCAGAACTTAGGAAGTTACCAGTGACTTATTTGACTGATTTGCAATTTAGTCACAGAAATATTTGGTTATCATGGTCATGATAGAGATAAAAATATGAAACGTAAACAGCGAGATATGTATAAAAGAGACTGGTATAAGTGAGGTGGGACTGTACATTTAAACACATGACAAAATGTGTTCAATGTGATATCATATTCACTCGAATTAATGCCCTGAGCGTTACATTTTTAAAAGGCGTTAATTAAAGGTCTTTTTACAATTATATTTCCCATTAAAAATACCGCTAATACTGATCTGGCAGTACTGCGGTGCTCCACATACAATAAGGAATTTCAACAAGGTCAATAACAATAGAATCATGCATGGATGTTGTGAAATCGGTGATCACATTTTCAAAACTATGGGTACTATATGGTTTTTATGAACAGTTTGGTTGAAAAAAAACCTCTGGGGATGTTTAGGGACCGTTCACAAACACTTGTAAGGGGGCCTGATGTAAAAAGGGGGGCCCTGAAAATTTTGACCCTCCTAAGGGGGGCCTGAAATTTTTGAGAGGTCTGTAAAGGGGGGGACGAAATATTTTAGCGACAAAATTTTTTGCATCAGGCCCCCCTTACAAGTGTTTGTGAACGGTCCCTTATTGAATAAGAGAGAATAGGTATTGCTGTGTTATATTTCACTGACCTGATTTTGTTTTCACATCCATTTGAATACAGCTTGACAGAAACAAGAGTCTTGGTGGCATGAATAAAGTCAGTGATATGATGGAAAAACTGGAGAAACAACAAGCGGAAACCAAGAAACAACTGGAACAAGTTATGAAAGCTGAAATCAAATCAAGGTAACTATAGGGTCCACAACTTATAAGTCCCCCCCCCCAAATACTTTTTTGAATAAGTCGAAAAATATTTGACGAAATGCAAAGGTGTAAAAATCTATGGGTAGCCTTATTTGTTTTACACATATGGACCAAATTTTAGCCTCACACGTCATAGCGTTCAGTCACAATGGTTCATTATGTAAAAAAAGAAACCGCTTTAAACAGTGTTAAAAGTGGCCATATATAGGAATCAACTCTCAAACAATACAGTAGGACAGGTCTATTCATGTGTTTGTTAAAGAAAACCTGACTGCTATGGACTCAGGTGCAACTTTTAAAATGGCCTCTTTTCTTACTCAATTAACCATTGTGACTGAACGCAATGATGTGTGATGCTATAAATTGGTCCACTTGTGTAAAACAAACAAGGCTATACATACCTCTTTATATTTTTACATTTCGTAAAATATTTTTGTTGTGGACCCTATATATACTCCTGATTTCAAACTCATTTTCTCCTAATGAAAAGATTTAAAAGACCTTAAAGGGACCATTGAAAGAAAATATGATTTGGTATCAAAATAAAGCCCATAAAATATAGAATCAATATCTAACACAATTGAAGAACTAACTATTTTAGAAATAAAAATACAATGAAAACAACGTACTCGATTTACCCCCTTCCGACGCTACATCGCGCGTCATTTATCAAAAGTAGAAAATTAGGCGCTTTCTGATGCGTCATTGTGGTTACGCGTTTTGTGTTGCGTTGACATTTTTGCCGGGATAATTTGACAACAGCGATCGCGATCTAAATATCAGATGCAATAATCATGGTAATACAACCACTTATAATTATTTAAAGGTCAATTAAAAACAAAATTCCCGTTGATTGTCCACATGTTATCAAAAAGAGGAAGTGGAGGGCCTTTTTATTTATCATTTATTAGTTATTTTTACAATTCAAATGGATCATTTAGGCCTATGTATTATTCCGGACATTATAGTTGTGTAATTTGTAGAGGAGGATGATAGGATCGAGGCTCTTGTTATTTGATGGTTCTCTGAGAGGATGATTAAAACAAAGCCTCTAAATTGAAATGCTTATTGGACAGAAGCAAATCTAAACTATTGACAATATTATTAACTTTTGAAACATTTAAAAAAAGGAGTTTTCCTTATAATAAAGAAAATAGCATTATAAACATTTCAGACTCCCTCAATTGCAATGCCATGCTTAAAGGAAGCGGCGAGGGACGATCAATTGGTTTTTTTATCATCATCAAGCATATGCAGCTTCCTATTTTACTTATTCATAAATTCAACCCCCCGGTCAACATGACCATGATTCCGATGACTTTATGTAGGCCCTACATGGGATATATAAAACCATAAAACTAATTATGAGTATGCTAATAGGCCTATGATATAGTGACGATGTTGAGGGGAATATCGCCAAGATTTGTCGCAACACATAAATTGCAGATGATGTGCCGGCGCGAGCACCTCCCATGGGTATTATTATAGGCCTATATGTATTTTTTCCGTAGGACCTACCTTAAAAAATATTCAAGAGATGATTATTTTTTCCAAAACCTGACAATTGGTATAAAAAAGCTTTTTCTTCCGTAAGTTAACTTTCAAAAGTGCTTATTTTCATACCCCCAAACAATGCAAAGTAGGCCTAGGCCCTTTTATTTTGCAAATTTATTCCCCTATAGGCCTATACCATGTGTTATACGGGAGACTTGCCAATATTATTTGAGCCGTTGGCACTGGGGCAGTAGCTGAACGGCAGATGAAGAAGTTGGTTCAGAAGAACATGACATGCAAGCTGTTCTTGAAATAAATTACGAGGAGCGCCTATAAACATACATAGGCCTTCAAAAAGCCTATATGCTACAAACATCAAATGGGAAATATTATAGGCCTACACTTATTTTAATCCATGGATGGTTAGGACCGGGTAGGCCTAGGCTATCTTGAAATTGATGTCAGTCATTTCTAAAAACGAAATATCCAGCCAGGCGCGCTGTATTTGACAAGATTTACCCAATCAACATAAACTTTGTAACTGTAGGCCTACCTTTGATAAAACGCTCGGACACTTTGCACTTTCAAGTATCAGTGGGAGTTGAGATTGGATTAGGCCTATAAGCATTTCCATAACGTAAACTAAAGGCTGACAGTAAATATTGTTCATAGGATTGTTTGGAGTGGCCTGTATATGTTCCTCTCGTGGTTCTTTATCTTCAAATTTGTTTCTCATTTTTCATAGGCTTTTAAAAATAAATAAAAATAAATTTCGGCTTTTATATAATAACGCCTTTTCCCAGATCTCGGAGGGTTCAAAGCGCTGTAATTTCGCTGCCATGGTAGGCCTACTTATCACAATCAGATCGTAGGCTGGATGCTGCCGAACCTGTCGCAAATCTAGCCGCACTTGGATTGTAACATCCACCAATTATCTTTTCAGCTCCCCACATTTCATTGTGTGAAGGAAGTTTTAATTCTGTGGTCTCTACACGGAGCGACCGTTTAGAAACAAGCAACACACTTTAATCACTCGCAATTAAGCTTCCAAACTTCGGAGTCAGGGTTGGCTTGCGTTTTAGGCCTGGCGGTTAAGGCCGTATAAAATTAATGTTTTGGTTCTCGTCTCCTCCCTCCTCAATTTCTGGGATTTGTCAGATTTTTTTATAGATTTTTCAATTATTTTAGACTTTGGAATGATTGATGAATTTTTTATACATAGAAATAAGTTTATTAGAGAACAAGGACCACTTACTTCGAAGTCTTTTTGTGGTAGGGCCTCATCTAAGGGGTTTATCCCTCAGAATCTCACATTTGAAAAAAAAAGTGCGTCATCGTAGGCTCGAGCACTCTTGGAAAAGACCGAAAACTGCAGACAATGCTGATTTTACACTGAAAAAAAAAAACAACCTCCCTCCCTCATCAATTCATGAAAATCCTCTGGACGAGAACCAAAATATTAATTTTATACGGCCTACCCTAGGCCGCACGCCTGGGAGGTAGGCTAATTAGGCCTAAAGAAATTAAGTCGCATGTCATGGGCTAACCCGAAACATCATTGCCTTCTCTTTCCTATCCTCACCAGATATTTCAGAGGAAATATAAGTAAAGAGTTGCTATATCAGAATGCCTCAGTCAAAACAAATGATACTCTCTTGCAAACGCCGAGCAGCTAGCACTGACAGCTTTGACTTTGTCAATTATGAAGGCCTAGGCCCAACTTACTTATGTTTCCCCGTTGTTGGCCAATTTTGTAGGCCTAGCTAGAATTTATATATAGGCCTATTATAGAAGTCATTGTAGCTTTGTAATTTATATTATAATATCCTTTTTAATATACTTGTTAGGCCTAAAAGGCACATAAAAGTTCATTTCTGTAAACACGTTCATGCGTTGGTTTAGGACCAAGTCTGGACTATGCAGTGTTGCCATGCAGCGGAAATGATAACCACTTTGACGTCACAGGGGTTGCCACGTGTCTCTGCACATATGAATTGGGTGGAACGACGCGACATTGGGCGCTTTGTCTTTATTTGCTGATTTGGGGGGTAAAATAAAAGAAAATTGCGTTTATCATTTTAGAAATGGATTCTATATATGTTATTAGCTTTATTTTGATACCAAATATGTTTTTCTTTCAATGGTCCCTTTAACACATTTTCAACTTCCAGATATTTTTCGTCACTTGTTGTGTACAAAAGTATGTTTGGTCTAAATAATTTCAGATTTTTTTTAGCTAAACACAGATATTTTTTCAAAGACACACTCTCAGGCCTGGACAATACTTCATATACCACACTCCCCTTCTTTTGACAGAAGGAGAAACTAAATGCTCAAGATGTAGGCATTTGCAGTAAAACCCGGTAAAATTGAACTATTTTTTCTTTGTGCCAATTTTTCCATTTATTATTTCACACAGACAAAGTCAAGATAAACAAATAGAAGACAAGATTGAAGATGTCCAAGAGAAGCTGGGTGTGGCCATCTCCACATTACAGCAAGCTATTGGTGGTATCAATGACCAAGTTAACACCACTACAAATGAAGTAAGTACTTGTAGGCATGCTGTTCAGTTATACCATAATAGTGGACTTGGTGTATACAAATTTCAATTTCAAAATATTCTTGACTGCTGTGGGTATTCTTGACTGCTGTGTGTTTATACCACAGAATTAGAGGAGAACCGGGACTCCCTATACTGCTACGTACAATCGCGCTGTCAGCTATGGGGAGAAAATTGGGGGTATTCGGGTCCTTGCCGACGGTGCATGGAGACGAACGAAAACAATTCTGCGTCTCATCATTAGCGTCTTAGTATCGTGTGCAGGTCGCATCTCTGTGCGTCTCTCAAATGCGCCCATCGCTTGCATTGCCACGAGCGCATTCCGAGGGAAACCGAATACCCCCAATTTTTGCTCCATGTCTGTATCAAAATGGCGGTCGAGTCCCGGTTCTCTGTCTCTAATTCTGTGGTTTATACTGAGAAGTGTACTTCAGGAATAGCAATAGCACTTCAGTCTCAAGTTCTGTGGTCCAAATTGGGTATTACCTTAAAGGTGGTACTACACCCCTTGATAAATTTGTGACTATTTTTGCATTTTTCTTAAAAAATGATAACACACTGGTAACAAAAGTTATGTATATTATAGGGGCAAGGAATCCAGTTACTACACTGGAATTTTAGTGACTCAAAACAAGCGGTACATTATTTATGATAAGAAAAGAGGTACCACTGGAATGTACCTCATTTCTTAACATATATATAATGAACCACTTGTCTTGAATCACTGAAATTTCAGTGAAGTAATTGAATTCTTTGCCCTATAATATACATAACTTTGTTACCAGCGTTAATTATTTTTTGAGAAAATGCAAAATTAATCACAAAATTTATCAGGGGTGTAGTACCACCTTAAAGCCTAGAAAACCAACAATGTCCGTACACAATGTATTTGCAATATGAAACTTGTAATGAATATTTGTGTTAAAATCTTCCAATTTGACCAAACTTGTTCAATTATTTAGCCACAGATAAAAAGCAACCTTTTTCAAGCACGTCAAGCACGTAAAGCTCGTAAACTTGCTAAAGCAGCTGCTGCTGCCGCTAGCAAATCAAAGAAATCAAAGGACAGAGCGGTGCGTAAAAAGACCAGCGACGAAAAGACCAAGACAAGCCAGCCATCTAAACCTAAGCCATCTCATGGTGACCAAACATCTACTAATAAGGATGCTGCTAACCTGGCAATAAGCCAGGTAACTAAGGTTTTCTCTTAATTATTTGATCATTTTGAAACTTTGATCATTCTTATTACAACAATTAGTTCAATTGGCAAAAATTTATAAAACTATCCCTGGGGACAATCAGAGATTTGTTAAAATTCATACAATTTTTGGCATTTTTGGAACAAACTTAAATGTGCTAATTGATATACAACTTGAAAGCAGCCTATTTTAGACCAAATCTGGCATTCATTGTGAAGAAAGGATAAAAGTATACACATAATTATTCTTGCTCAAGTGAGGTTGTCGAATTCAGCAACCATGCGTAACATATATAGAAACATGAGCAAGTGATACTGGGATGGTCATTACCACTTGCACAACAAGTGATTTGCAATATTGTTTGAAATAAGCATTGAGGTATTTTGACCCAACTAGCCTAATTTATGCTGGTATTTTGTACAGAAAATTTCTGATTGTCTCTCTGAATCAATACACAGACATGACAATTTTCAGCCTTAATTAGCTGATTTGTTTTCAGTGTTTTTCAGCCTATTTCTGAATCAAATTCACAGAAAATGGTAAAAAAAACACATTTTTCAGTTTTTTTTTTTTTCAAGACCAGTTTTCATGCCTGAATACATGCATGTAAAGTTGTAATTCTTGAAGTGACAAGTTGAAAAATAGTTTCCTGGGATTATTTTCACTTTAAATGATCAAAGATATTTTTCTTACATGATTTGATTTGGACTCCATTTCTTTAGCCAATTATTATTACAACTGTCTACAAAAATCTGAATCTAGTGTTTAAACTTTCAAATATATTTGGACAGATAACTTTAAAACAAGAAAGAGAAAACCTTACTCATCAGCTAACCATTCCATGCTTGTTGTTTTGTTATCCTTAGAATAATACCCAGGTTCATTTAGCATTGCATGATAACACTGCTACTAACACATCCGATGCATCATCAGCACCTTCCATGACTGCAGCTAGAAAATCATCAGTAGATGGCACTGTAACTAACACACAGGTTTTGCATGTACCATATGTAGTTTATTGGTAGAAATATGTTGTAGATATGTGTTTCCTCTTGAGTTGAACAGTGACATTACAGAAATCATATTCAGAGTCAGACGTAAGCTCATATGTGACACGATCAAGGGAAATGAGTCGGATGTCGCTAATATTGATTTTGAGATATTGACAAAGAAAGTGTTAAAATCCTTTTGTTTTATATTGTTTTCAGTGATTGATAAATTGACGTAACTTTGCAAAGAAAAGTTGTATCAACATGGGGTTTTCAGTTTCTGAAAGCTCTTAATGTCCTTTTTAGAAACATGTGTAAAACTCATTTTCGACCAGGGTCGACATGTGACTCATTCCCCTTGATCATGTCACATATGTGCACAATCACGTATGTGACATGATCTGCTCCATGGGAGCCAAAGGAGGCATTTTTGACAATTGAGTTATAATAATTATTACCTTGTGAACACAAACATTAGGCTATCATATACTGAAAACACCAAAGGTCTAGCATGCTTCGTTCTAAAGTTCTGACAATTTGTGAGGTCTATTTTCTTATGTATTTTATTGTTTTTTATTTCATATTTTTGCCTTTATCTGGATTTCAAATTTGCCGCCTTTGGCCTCATGGACCAGATCATGTCACATATTTTGATTTTAAAAGTGCTTTTTACTAAGTATCAAAGCGCTGCTTTTTATGGTGGTTATCAGAACTATAATTCACTTCCTCCAAGAATTGGTGGCTCAAACAGGGCCAATAGAGCACATATCATGTCTGAATATCTAAACAGTAGCAGGGCGGATTAGGACAGTCAGGGGTTATCACCCTACTCTTTTCAAAACTGACTGTAAGATATGTGTATAGGTATGGCTTTCTGTACACAGCTAGGACTAACAGCAACATCCTCTCTGTAGGATGGACTACTCTCATGGTTCATTTATCCCATTCTTAAACGAACCATGGGGAGAGTGGAAGTCTGATTTTAATCTACAGATGTTTTCAATTAAATTCAGACATTTCTTCCCCCAGAAAGTTACCACCATGTAAAATTGAACATGGGACCTCCTGCATCAAAAGCAAGTACTCTAGCCATGCACTAGCTCACAGTCTCCCATACGTACTGTAATGACTTCATGGTACATGTATCCAAAGCAAAAGAACAATTACAGCAGTGTTTTGCGCATGGAGTGTTGCACTTGATTGCAGCAGTAAAATCTCTTGACGACTGATCAAATTTTGTACAGGGGAAAAATGAGCGATGTAGATAAGAAAGAAGAAAAAATATATGTTACAGTTGGAATAGACCAATTTAAAATGTTGGCTATGATTCATATGATTCATTTGTGAAAATTGTATCAATTTATTTTGGAAATTTTAATCTCCAATGGAGGATATTCCCGAGTTCCAAAAGGAGAATGGTTTTGTGTTTCTGAAATGTTAACTTTAAATAATCTGAAATGCACTCCCAATTTTGCCTTGTTTTAATATTATGTGAATATGTTCATGCATGTCACTGCCAACTTGACACAGGAAACAACCTGTAGTTGAAGAGTATAGCAATTAGGTATCATTTAGAACATTAGCTGTGCTAGAATTGTAAATTCATTTAAGGGGTACTACACCCCTGCCAAATTTTGTACCTATATTTGCAATTTTCTCAAAAATTATAGCGCATTAGTGACAAGTAAGATATGTATATTATAGGGGCAAGGACTACAACTACTGCACTGGAAATTTTATTTCAGCACAGACAACAGTTGTGGAGTTACAGTCAAAAATGAGGGCAAACCAATATTTGATCAATAAATCAATAACTACTTGCCTTGAGTTGCCGAATTTTCAGTGCAGTAGTTGCAGTCATTGCCCCTATAATATACATATCTTACTTGTCACCAATACGCTATAATTTTTGAGAAAAATGCAAAATAGGCACAAAATTGGCCAGGGTGTAGTACCTTAACCAAGCACTATTAAAAACAGACCTGTACATGGATTACATTTATTTTATTTTGTGACTACAATTGTAGTCATAGTAACTGGAAGTTAGCAGTTAGTCATGTTTTATGTGTTGGTGTTTCAATGATCATGTTATGAAATTTATTAGTTAACCTTACATTGTTTGTTATATCATGTGATCATGTCTATAGCAAAAATGTATGCTGAAAATAGAAAAGAATCGGCTTGTTAGTGCTCACTGAAACATTAGTCCCAAAGTCAACTTGCCTTTAATAGACCAGTTATTGTGACAGTCAGGATAAGTTGCAACTACGATGACTGATTTTGTCAAATAAACATCTCATGTTTCATGCTGAAATCATTAACCTTATGAAGAAGATTTTGGTGCATTATTTTGGCATCTCACATTGAAACATTTTTTTCCTCCATCTGTTGAGTTTTTTATGTGGTGAATGTTACATTGAAAGGGGTGCATTATTGTAACAAGATGCAATGTTATTTAAAGACCCATTCAGTGATCCCAGCGCAAGTGTGAAAAATTTAAATTGTTTATAAATTGCTTAAAAGTGAAGGATAAGTCATTCAAATTGTCATTTGGTATTTTTGAAATGACAAATTTGGCAAAAAAACGAAGAAAACAGCAATACTGACGAAGTTGAAGCCCCATTCAAATACATGTAGCTAATTTAGATACTAGTCAGTATCTAAATTACAGATTTGTGTAAAATGTCTTATTTTGTTTTAAATACACGACTGAGTTGGCTGACCCACTCGCAGGCTATGTTATAGGTCTGTCACACTACACCGAATAGGTCTTCCGTACAAGAAACGGATGGCATTTTAGTAAATCCGTTGTTGTTCGTCAATGATCGTTTTATGTTCTTTTTATGTCCTGCTATCATCCGCCAAATGCGTTTCGTGTTAGGTGATGTTCGTTAAGTCCGTCGGCAAGTTTGTGCATGCACAAAACTTGAAACGGAGTGTACCAAATACACATGTTCGGTATTTATCCGATGTGTGTTCGTATGATGCTGCATATTGCCGCTGCATATTGCCGGAGTTTGTTCGCTCTCCTTTCGTTCAAGTTCGTTCTTTGTTCGTTGCACTTTTTTTTTGAATGATACGGCTACCACCGAGTTCCTAGGCCTTCACCACCGGACTCTCTTCCGATCTCTTGCATCGGTGATCTACGCTGACCCAGACCGGGTTTTCACACTACACCGGATCGGTCTTCCGTATAAGAAACGGATGGTATTTTAGCAAATCCGTTAGTGTTCGTCAATGTTCGTTTTATGTTCTTCATATGTCCTGTTATTATCCGCCAAATGCGTTTCGTGTTAGGTGATGTTTGTTTAGTCCGTCGACAATACGTTTCAAGTTTTGTGCATGCACAAAACTTGAAACGGAGTGTGCCGAATACACATGTTCGGAAGTTGTCCGATGTGTGTTCGTACTGTTCTGTATATATACCCAGGGTTTGTTTGTTATTCTTTCGTTTATATACCGCGGTGTTTGCAAGGTTTCGCAGGCGCTTGTGCCGGATGTAGGCCTATGGCGAACATGTGCATCGATCAGGGGGGGCTTTCTGAAGGGTGTGTGACGCAATATCATATTTCCCCAGTACTTTAGTGACTGACAAGTAGAAAAAAGGGGAAAGGAGAAAAAAAGAAAAGAAAGTGAGAAAAATTGAAGAGAGAAGAAAAGAGAAAAAGTTAAATTGCACGTAATTAGTAGTAGGCCTATGCATGTAAGTAGTATTGAGGGAGGGGCACTTTCTGAAGGGTAGAGGACGCAATATCAAATTCCTACCAGTTTTAGTGATTGACAAGAAAGAAAAAAAAGAGAAAACATGGAAAAGGTTAAATTGTATACGTTATTGAGTAGGCCCAGGATAGTAGTACTAGTTTAGCCTAAGTATAGGCCTGTGATTATTATAGACAGTGCTTAAATGTGGTTCCTTGCCCCAAAAGCCTGTGAAAATTACTGCCGGCCAGTCCATATGCAGGGCCCGTGATATTTTGTCACCAAAGTCAGTATTTAAGACGGACTTATAGGTCTATTCCTGACTTTAACATATCAATCCATGCATGATTTACCTGAAATTACAAGTCTGAAGTCTTATATCTAAGTGTCAGTGGATCAGTGTAATATTTTAAATTTTGCAAATTCAAATCGGGCCTTCTTTGTTTTTTGTTTAAGGCAATAATAGTGTAAAAATGATGCACTAAAAACAATTTTCCAAATTTTCCATTTTTAAAACTAAATTTATACACAATAGGCCTAGGCCTAATAATGTAAATAGGCCCTACAGCCCCCATGCAAATGGCTTCAATTGGACCTTCATTTTCAAAAATGGACAAGTCTTCCTTTTTGCTTCTGCTATGGACATCCACGTGTTATTTTTTAAAACAATTGTTTATATTAGGCCCTATACAATAATGGTGAAAACGTTTTAATGGCTTAATAGTGCTAAAATTGATCCAAAAAAATGACAAATGGCTTCAATTGGGCCTTCATTGTCCAAAGGTTTCTCACCTCTATTGCCCCCGGACGCTGGTTGCCCTGATATATCAGATTTGTAGCCCTTTTGTACTTATTAGCCAATATTTGACCATTTTCGTCAAAATTTAAATTTAAAAGTTGTCTTTCCCCACTTTGTTCACCCTCTGAAAAAGTGCTTGCTACGTCACTGCCTCTAAGGGGTCAAAAACCCTCTCAAACACCCTCTCCTCCCCACTTTTCTGATAGGGTGGGCGTGCCTGTTGGTGCCACATGCGACGGATTCGCCGGTCATTTGTCGGACGTTGAACGATTGAATATAAAACGCCTGCAGGATTATTAGCGGCCACAGCGCATAGAGAGACGAACGGGGAACCGGACCCCAAATCCGGACATTTGTCGGACGTTGACCCCCAAATCCGGTCATTTGTCGGACGTTGAACGATCGGATATAAGACGCCTGCAGGATTATTAGCGGCCACAACGCATAGAGCGACGAACGGAATCGGACCCAAAATCCCACCGAATCTTCTGCGGACTGGTGATTTTTCCACGAATAAAATATTTTTGTATTCGGTGATGTACGTTGATCCAGTCCGTCGTAGTGTGACAGACCTATAAGCACATCTATGGCAATGACAAAGGTACCAAAATCTTAATTTTGATGATTTTTACGATCGTCCGGATGAGCAAATCACTGAATGGGCCTTTAATCAGCTAAAGCAATGTCAGCTTTGAATGTTACTCATTTGAAGTTTTCCAAGTTGTTAGTGTTTGAAACAAAGGGGGAACTATTAAGCAAATTCTGGTTTAAGATATTTAAGAGGTTCTGCTAATCATCTCCTAGAGACACGAGATTTGAAACTGACATCAGTTTAATTGGGGATTGCGCTCTTCCATTTGAAATCCACACTACCCCTGTGGAAGATTTTGGACATATGTTCCACAGAGGGAGTATGAATTTTAAATGGAATTAGCTTATTAGGCAGCTCCATTTGAAACCCACCCTCCCTCTGTGGAAGATTCAGGTTGAATCTTTCTCAGAGGGTGTATGAAATTTAAATGGAGCTGTCTAATGTGCTAATTCCATTTAAAATTCATACTCCCTCTGTGGAACATATTTCCAAAATCTTCCATAGGGGTAGTGTGGAATTCAAATGGAATAGCCCATTTGTGTACATCCATATCAAAACGATGCACTTGTCGGATGCTACATGTGTCTCATTACACATAATAGCTAGGAATACAGAACAGACTCAATTCAAGTGGAGGTCACTTCAAATCATCCAAAAGTGACATGGTTAAGGAATGTTCTCTGTATTCTTAAACCATGTGACTTGGGGATGATTTGAAGTGACCTCCACTTGAAATGAGTCTGGTATTCATTCCTAGCTATTATGTGAAATGAGACACATGTAGCAGCCGACAAATGCATCCTTTTGATATGGATGTACACATTTGATTTCATGTTCAGGAAAGGCAAATTTCCTTGATACTTCACCTGTTTGCTGAGTTGCTGATATGTTGTCGGCGGGTTTGTGGGTACACGTCACATTCACATCTCGCGTCTCTGGGAGATGATAAGCACAACCTCTTGATTGTATTTCACTCTTCAGCAACATGCATATCAGACCTAAAAAATTGTTTGATTGGAATAACATGAAAAGTATATTTTTTTAGTATATTCAAGGACATTCGCTGTGATAAAAAGTTACCAATGCAACTTTTAAAGCTGTAAATTGCGTTTAATAAAGGCCTTGGATCTGTTTTTCTTCTTTCTTTTTTAATCAAATTTTTTATTTTTTTATTTATTCTTTTATATTTTTTATATAAAAAAAAAAAAAAAAGTCTAGGGTCGGGCCTAATTTTAGGGTAGGCCGTGTTAGGTCAATCAAACAATTTTTTTAAGGCCTCATGCTTTAATGCATCACTTCCTGTATTTATCACGTGCTAACATTTTATTCATTTTATTATCCATGCATGCTTTCACAAATCATCTGCATGACTAACCAAAATATATGACTAAATGTCTGCATGACTAACCAACTGCATCCACGCATGCTTTCATCATTAACCTGCACAAATCATCCGCATGACTAACCAAAATATATGACTAAATGTCTGCATGACTAACCAACTGCATCCACGCATGCTTACACCATTAACCTGCACAAATCATCCGCATGACTAACCAAAATATATGACTAAATGTCTGCATGACTAACCAACTGCATCAACGCATGCTTTCATCATTAACCTGTACAAATCATCCGCATGACTAACCAAAATATATGACTAAATGTCTGCATGACTAACCAACTGCATCCACGCATGCTTTCATCATTAACCTGTACAAATCATCCGCATGACTAACCAAAATATATGACTAAATGTCTGCATGACTAACCAACAATATCCATGAATGCTTTCACCATTAACTTGCGCAAATCATCCGCACTTAACATATGTATGACTAACCAACTGCAACTCACCTGCACCAACCTGCTTGAATTACATCCTGAATGACTAATCTGTATGACTAACAAACATGTGTAACTAATTATCTGGCTAATGAACCTGCTTCACAAATCAATCTGACAATTGTTTGGATATAACTGAACAACCTACTTGGATAATGTTTATGACTATTTATTTGTATGACTATAATGACTAATAAACTTACATGACTAACCAACTTATATGACACTGTATCAATATGAATGAACAATAAACCAACACATCCTGCACCAACACGCTATATGGTACTCCCTTGCCCTACACATAATAAGAAAAATGACAAGCCTCATTCCAAAAATGAAACAGCTGACAAAGACGATGATAGCAGCAGTGCTAACATTGCTGAGCCTACTACTGCTGACTCAACTACTACTGACCCACCTGTTGTACCTGACCCATCTGAGACTGACCAAGGTGTTGACCCTGACAAATTGGCCTCTGATGATGAGGCTAGGTCATCAGGAGGGGATGAGAGTGATGATTCCGATGATTCTGATTGGTGTAGTGATGATGAAGTGGTTGGTGTACTATAAATATTGATGTTTTAAAAATGGGATATTCCAGTTGAAATCCATACACCCCATGTGGAAGACATGACCTTAATCTCCCACACAGTGGGTGTAGATGTCAAATGGCATCACACATTCAGGTAACCCCATTTGAAATTTAAACTCAAACTGTGGTTTAAAACTAAGGTCATGTCTTTCATAGTAGGTGTATGAATTTCAACTGCAAGAGCCCAATTGATATTTATTATATGAATTATGCTGTAACTTGCAACTTCATCCTTAACAGGACTATAGTTATTTTAATTTTTAAAAAAGTAAAAAAAGTAGCAACTTTATAGAGGCTACTTTGTTAGTGCTAGGAAAGTTGTGGATGTGCTAAGTATAGGAGTATTATCTCATGTAGCAGGCTTTGTCTTTTGAAAATTGCTGGAGTGACAAATCACTCTCCTCAAAACTTGTCAGGTGAGCTGTAGGCGAGTGATTTTAATCACTTGTATTATTATTACACCAAATGTAAGCGAGTGATGGGGAGTGATCACTCTCATTTGCCTCAAAAGGCAAGGCCTGATGTAGTGTAGTGATGTTTGCTACTGGGTCATGTGAGATCTTTACTCTCTCAGGTCTTTCATTTGTTTGCTTCAACCACTACTATTAATTGTGTACCTCTGTCTTCTGTTTCTTACCAATCACCTGTTCAGCATTATGTGAAGGCCTATTCATCTTTGACAATACAGCTGTAGAACAGTGACATCTTTAAAACGCAAGTCATGTGCAGTGTTGGGAGTTTTCAGCTCCAATATAGGAAACTGCAAGCCATATATAGTTTGTTTTTCAGATTTTAAGTTCTAAGAAGCTCCTATGGACGATGTGTCTACATAATGGATTTGTTATGATATACACAGGTTGTATCAAACTGATTGTAACCCATTGAGATGTTTATTGAAAATCCTGCTTCTTCCAAATGCAAACTTGGATGCTCTTGAAATGAACAGAATTGCAGTTTTATGACCTGTCATAACATTTATCTACAAATGTGACGTGTCATGTCAAAAGGAGATAATGTTGGGCAGGATCGTAAATGGAGAAATAGCCAAAAACCTGCCCGGGGGTGATTTTTTCACAATTTGGGTTTGTTGCAAATTTGTGATAATATTAATGGTAAAATTTTTGTCTCATACCGGAATATAACTGGCATCTTGTATATTTTGAGATATTTTTCAAGCTAATTCCTACTCTCAACAAAATATTTTTAAAGGCCGATATCTCAATTTCCAATTTTATAATACCATAACTTAGTAACTCAATATCTTCGCTTAGGAGTGTCCAATTTCATTGGGGAAAACGGCATTGTGGAGCAAAATATCATTATATTTAAGATATGTAAAAACCTCAAAATTGACAACCTGCCCAAAAGTGTCTCCTTTTGTAATGACACATCACAAATGATCTTGTGTTGCATTTTGATGATGCAGTTATGTACACAAGTGGAAACTGTCGGGTAACAAGCATTTTGATACAGCCTGTACTCTAAATAATTACGTTTTTTCTAGGTTGTGTTGTGTTTTCTTCAATAGATACTTTGCTATTCATATTCAATTTATTTCCATCAAAAATCACATACATTAACACCAACAACTTTATATAAAATCAAGATGGAGGAGGTGCAACTAAAAGCAAAAGCCTGAGAAAACGTTGCACCACCTGACAATTAAATTAAACACTCAAAAACCAAACAGACATATATATACAAACAAAACATGACAAGAGCGGTGGCTGAGAACACACACACACACCCCCACCCCCCACACACAAAGAAAAAATATATATGAGAAAAGAATCATTTACATTACAGACATTTGATCAATTAACTCATTCAAATCCTAACTCAAATCCGATATCAAAATGTGATATCAAAAATGATCGAGGTGGAGGGAGGTTTTATGATCTTACACTGTAAAAAAGACATATATGTGACATGATCAAGGGAATGAGTCGGATGACGCTAATATTGTTTTTGAGATATTGGCAAAAACAGTGTTCAAATTCTTCTTGTTTTATATTGTTTTCAGCCATTGGTAAATTGTTCATAACTCGGTAACCAGATGTACGATTTTGATGGGTTTTGCATCAAAATGTAGCATTTGTAAACTGGCAGAAAATGTTGTAAAAAACTGCTATTGAAAATTGCCGACATGTGACTCATTCCCCTTGATCATGTCACATATGTCTAATGGTATTGGCATACATTAATCTCTCTTTATCTAAAATAATTTTATGTCTTCAAATGTATTTCAGGATATTTCAACTTGCTGTAGCTAATATTGTTCATATGAGACCAGAGAAGAGCTCTGATGAGACATGTGCTCACAAAATGAGCAGAAAGTTGCCAGTGAAATAAGCGGAAAGTTGCCTGGGAAGAAATGGAGATATGGTTCATTACACATGTCAGAAAATGATAGAAAACAAAAAACAAAGCATTGAAATATTGACGTTTGAAGACTAAAGTGGGAGACCAACCCTGACAAGTTATATATCATTTTAAAGCTTATGATCCAGAAAATATGAATTAATAATAATAATAATAATAATAAGAGAGACTTAATATAGCGCCCAACGCTGACGGCCTCTGGGCGCTGAACAAATAAAATACCTTAAGCTACAAATACAGATATACTTAACTTAAACATGATAATAACACGCATATATCTGACACAAGCAAAAACATTATAAAAGATCAAAGCACATAGTTTCAAATATCAAATCAAAGATATAAAGAGAGCGTGACCAGCATTTTGACCATAACTCAAAATAAAAACTTTCCCTCTCATTTTGTGGGAAAAGGTCTCATATACCTATCATTGTAGATCTTTTCTGTAGTTTTTGACTTTTTTTTATTTGAATATGGACTCTGATCTACACATCAACTCATTGCCAGTCAGTCTACTCATGGTGCAAATGTTGATACATACCCTAGCATGTAGCAATACAAATACATTAATCATGTAACCATTTTATTGTCTTCTCACAGTCACAAGGTGCACTGAAAGCATTGATAGAAGAACACAGTTCTGGTAGCTTACGAGGCTTAGCAGACCTGGATGCGCTGGCTGATGCAATTACAAGCTAAAGTGTCTTCTCAACGGGAAGAGTTTGACTTGAAGCTATCAGAGGTGAGAATTTTAATCAATATTACAAAACAATTTAGATATTTATGTCAGTTTTCAGGTGTAGCAGTTCATTCAAGCATATCGATAGACCAGTCCCTCGCCTTTGTTGATAAACAATGATGTCAAGTGGTCTACAGAATACAGTCTCTTTGTATAAATGCTATATCTTATGGATGCATAGGATGCAAAGAGAAAATTCTGAAATCCTGAAAAGGCAACAAAAATATCCTGAAATCAAGATTAACCTGTTCAATGACTTTCTTCTACAGTACTATATGAAATGTGGTAGGCCCTGAATAAACTATGATGCGTACGCACAGTGCAGGGCAAAGAACAATTGAAATTGCCATAATTTGCGCGCAAACTGCCAGGCAATGACATCACATGTCAAGTGGTCTATAATAGATATATCAGTGGCTATAATTAACACTGAAGTTAATTGTCAACAAGTTTTGTTCATTTTAGAATAAGGGGAAGTTTCATGATAGTAACTTAATTTTTTAGTTAATTTTTAGTTATTAATAATAATATTATTAATAACTAAAAAATGATATTGGACCTGTCTATCCTCTGACGCAATTTAGAGGATAGCAGTAAAAACAAAAATTCATATCATTTATTCCCTAATTCAACCAAGCACCATGAATTGGTAGGATATCATGCTATGGCAATTTCATCATGTCCATACTCAGCTGCATTGATCTCATCTTGACATTTGTTTTACATAATTTCTCTTTCTCAGGGTCTTAGTACAGCCTTGAATGAAAAGGTAAGAAAAGTTTACCCTTAAACAAGAATGCAAGTGATGAAAACATGTTCTTTTAAATGTTATAAACATAGTTATTGAACACATATCCGCTGGCTTTACTGAAAACAGAACAGCATTTACCGTAAAATCAAATAAAACGTGTCTGTTCCAGCCCTGTGATATTTAGATTTTGTTTCATACATTTCAGTGTGGGTACAGTGATGTCGTCATACACACAAAGGTTTTGAATAGCTTTGACATCACTGTACCTGCACTAGAGCGTGAAGCTATCCCATCGGCACGTTCAACATGGTGGGAAACGGCACATTTTATTTGATGTTGTGGTAAATATCATCCTGTGTTCGGTAAAACCAATGTGTATGTGTTCAATAATTACGTTTATAACAGATTAAAGCATGTGTTTTCATCAGTAATATTCTTCTTTAAGAAAAAAAAACAGGAAAGAAAGAAACATTTATAAGAATTTGATAGTTACAATCTTGCTATGTCCGAGAAAGTCCCCAGTGACCCTCAGACAGTGACTCAATTGAAAGCATGGTAGATAGGCCCCTTTTACTATATGGTTGGCCTCCGAGAACTAACATCACCAAAGAAGCGGGCCACTCGAGAAAAAAAAGGCAGATTCACTGGCCTGTCTAGTACATCAGAGAGGGTAGGTCATGGTTTTAAAGATAACCACTTGATTGAGGACTCATCTAGATCAGAATTTGAGCTTATTAAGTCACAATAGTTTCTGCCTAAAGACAATATGTTATGTATTATTGTTACATGGAATTTAGAGCCTTGTATGAGAAACAATGTATTATACTCTAGTAATTTAATAACAAAAAACTGGTAGCATTTGACAGTGGCGTAGCGTGGGTCATCATATTGGGGAGGCACCGACCATGATTCGGGGCACCAGGTCTGATGGGGGGGGGGGCGGCACAAGCCAGTTTTCAGCAATTTTCCTATGGGATTTTCTAAATTTTGCAATTGATACTCTATTTTCACCCCTCCCCCCTCCCGCCCCCGTTTCCCTATGATGTTACGCCACTGGCATTTGACAATAACTTTCTTATTTTCAATGCAAATTTTCATTCAAAAACGCTTTGTGGTTTTCCAGTACTAACAATAAACATCTTTTTTTTACTCCAAAACTTCTTCACCCAACTCACCTACCAATTATTATACAGGACGAAAAGGTAAGTGAACATACAGTACTTGTTTATACAAACTTCAGTTTGAAGTTAAGGTAAAATTAACCTGCCATTAAAAGTTTTTACCAGGCCCAAAGCCACATAACTTTCAGAAGTTTGAAGTTTGGTCCAGAAAGCATCAGCTAAAGCTTTAATTTTTTGTTACATGGGTAGTATGCCACAATAAGCCATTGAGTTGCTTGTATATAAGCACAAGGAACATTACGTGCATTGTGGTATTTCTTTACAGTACTTGCAAATTTATTTTGGAATGAGCTCAAATTCAGAAAGGTGAACTTTTGATATCTTAGTAGGTTTCATCCACAGAATAAGTATAGTCTTTACTATGAAGATGACGCTTGTAAGCATAACCTTCTGATAAGGACTTTCTATATAAATAGGAAAGATAAAATTTTATCTTGCATTTTTTGATATATGTGACATGATCAAGGGGAATGAGTCACATGTCGGCAATTTTCAATTAGAAGTTTTTTACATCATTTTCTGGCAGTTTATGAATGCTACATTTTGATGCAAACCCCATCAAATTCGGACATCTGGTTACCAAGTTATGACCAACTTATCAATGGCTGAAAACAACATAAAACAAAAGAATTTGAACACTGTTTTTGCCAATATCTCGAAAACAATATTAGCGACATCCGACTCATTCCTCTTGATCATGTCACATATGGTTAAATTATGGAAAACTAACCTTCGACCAAATAGTCTATACTCATAGCTGTGCGACCAGTAGAGCTACGAGTCCAAAATTTAAATCGCATGGTGAAATTCCAATAACATTTTTTTAATTACTCAAGATGTTTAGAAATGTCCAAAATGTTATCCGATAAATAATGAACCAAATATAGTATGATATTAAACACAATATATATAAGCAAACTTGTACCTAGTGTAGTGCTAATAGCCTTTTTTAATTATCATAACTTGCACTAAATTGTTTATAAATTTGTTTATTTTAATTTGAAATTATTTCCGAAGCATATGGCTGTAAGTTTATCAACAGAAACAATAGTAAAAGTATGAGTGTTTGTAGCTCAGTTGGCATAACAAGTAGTTTGTCTGTTAAAATGTAGTTATGTCAATTTTTTTCTAATTAGTAATCCTATTCAGTGAAGAATGTTGTCTATTTTTTCAAGAAATTTGCCAAGATAGTCAGTTAACTTTCTTGCATTATGTGTTCATAGGTGTTGGGGGGATTGGGGGATTAAACTGAATATCTATAGATTAAAATCATCTTTACTGCTCATTCTTCCTCAGTTGACTCTTGAGTTCAGTGTTTTAATTGTCAAGATGGGGAACCAAAGATCCATGTTTATGCATTAACACATACATGTTATATTTCTAATGCGCTTTCTCAGAAAAATCAAAGCACAATACTACAGTATTTTTTGAAAATGTCAAGAGAGCAGGCCTCTGGTCAGAAAACGTTGTCCTGCTACGGAAAAACCTGTATCACAATGGAGTAATTTTCATGTTATGTGAAAAGAAGTTTTATAGCTTAGTAACTTATTCTAAATGTTTATGAATTATCAGTTATTTGTTAAAATTTGACAGTATGTGATTAACTTTTGTACTTGACAAAATTGTATTAGTGTATGTAACTATTTTGAATAACCTGTTATTGCTTGACTGTGATAAATTGGTTTCAAAAACATTCACTTTTCTCTGCCACTCTTTTTGTTAAGGTTAAGAAGCTGTTTAGTATGTCATTATAGATACAACTGCTATCTTATATCTTATTTTCATTACTGTAAAACTACTTAAAATTTCATGAGTACTTTATTCCACAATTACAAATGGGCAGCAGTTTTAAAGGGATTTTTGAATTAAAATTTAAAATTTCGGGAATTCAGAAATGCAACATTCTCTCCATAGCAATTTTGTCAAAATGGGCTATTCCATTTAAAATGCACACTACCCCTGTGGAAGATTTAGATAAGTCTTCCACAGAGAGTATAAGAGAGAGCTAATTGGGTAACTTCCATTTGAAATACTCATTCCAGTTGTGTGGAAGATATAGGTAAATAATTAATATTACATTTGAAAAACATACTCCCCAGGGGGAATGTGGATTTCAACAGGAATAACCTAATGCATTTTCTTTTGCAGCTACTTAAAGCCTTAATGTACGATCTTATAATATGAAATTGGATAATTTTTTTCAAACCTGATTTTTGTGCATATTTGTAATGTTTACACATGTCCCAACTTGCACCTAAATGGAATCAGCCAAATTTGTTGTCTTTGTAAGTCAACAGAGCAAAGTTTGACATATTATCATAATTTTAAAAATTATGATGATATGTCCTCCCATAGAACTGCATGTTAAATGGCCAAAATAACTAGTGGGGTTTCATTCACTTTACCTTGTTATTTCAACTTAAAATGGAAAGCAACCCTTCCCGGCAGTTATTACTAATATTATTTCAACATTTTGAATAAAGAATAACAAAATTAAAATTTGACGGAAATCGTACATTAAGGCTTTAAATTGGTCAAATTTTTACATACCATGAAATGAATAAGTAGTTTAACAGTAGTTTGGCTGTACGTACAACACAGCTTCAATTTCTCATATGATTGTATACATTTTCCACCCAATCAGGTCACTAAAGACTTAGTTGGAAATCAACAAGAACAGATAGATGCTATTCATGATTGGCAAGACAGTGCTGAGAAGAAGCTTAAACGCATCAAAGACAGTCTGGATGAACTTAGCCCTGAGGTAACTACTGTTGATATCGTGTAGATCATTTGTATTCAGACACTTAGGCGCCAACTTTGACATTGGATCGATTGAGCCCATATTTATTGATCAAGCTATAGTATGAGTTTAAAAATATTGAACGAGACGTAGTCAAGTCCAATATTTTATAACTTATAGCGAGACCAATAAATATTGGGCGTAAGGCATCCAATTTCTTCAAATATTTTTGCACAGTTGGATTCATCAAAACATAATAATGGTTGTAATAGTGACGATACAAACCCTATTATGAAAATTGATAGGTAATGAATATATTTATTTTACTAGTATTTGTGTTTTAAGGATGTACCTTGTTAATCATGAGTTGTGCAATTTCCATGTTATAGTGTTAATGAATGGAATACATTGGTGTTATTAGATGGAAATCAATACATTTTCAAACTTCCAATGAAAACAAAAACAAGCATTGCATGCGCTTATTTTGGGGGGGCTTTGTGGGCGCCAGCCCCCCGGGGTAAAAGCAGGGGGCGGCCAAAATGAAGGGGCGGCGGAAGAGGAAAGGGCGGCAAAAATGAAGGGGGTGGCAAAAAGAATTAGTAAATAAAAAAGGGCGGAAAAATTTGATAAAGCATAAAATTTTTTGAAAAAATGGTACTATAGGGGAGACCGGGGCGTGTCCGCCCTATTTTCTTCAATCTCGCCTAGAGAGGGCAATTCTCATGTTAGAAGGCTATAGTTTTTACATTTTTAAGCTGTATACTATAGCTAAATACTATCACATTTATAAGGACATTGAGCTTTCAGAAACGGCAGGAGAAGGGAAAATAAAAATCACGATGACAGGGCGGACTGGCCCTGTGCTGGGGTAAGTCCGCCCCTATGGTGGGGTAAGTTCGCCCTGATAAAAAGAAAAGGTTATAATATTGCAAAACAATTATAAATTTAATGCAAACGTTTAGTAAAGGGTATATTAGGCACTCACTCTCTTCCAAAGAGTCACTAAATTTAATGGAGGGTATAATGTAAGCTAATAAATGTAGGGGACCAAAATGAGAAAAACCTTTATTTATAACTTTGACATTTATGGTTTTAGGGCATAAACGGTGGTATGAGTAATAATGGTACGACTTAACTTTATAAAATATGCTTGCATGTAGTTTTACCCTTCTTAAAGGTATTATTATCAATATTTTGCATAATACGCCGATGGGGCGAATCCGCCCCAGCAGTAGTCCGCCTGGGGAAAACACAGGGCGGACTTGCCCCTTCACATACAGGGCGGACTTGCCCCAACGGTACTTTTTTTCTTTACCTCGTGTTATGCCTACTAAACATAATATGTCGATCTTTTAATTGCATAATATGTTGGGCAAAACGTTCACCTGCCAAATGAATATAAGAACGAAAACCGTCTCTGCAAGGTCTTGAGATTATTACAATATTTTTAATTTTAAAAATGTAAACTTCCTTGACTCAAAAACGTTTTTTCACAATAATTACTTTGGCTAAATGTGTCGGACTGTCTTGTTTTCTTGGTTACTTAGCTGTGACGTGTGCCAGCTTATTACATCATCATTGTATTTTTCCAGCAGTTGGGCGGACTTGCCCCGAGGGCGGACTTGCCCCGGTCTCCCCTACATCAAAATGTGCTGCTTTTAGGGCGCTAGCGCCTGAAACCTTTTTTTTTTTTTTTTTTGCTCTTCACTTTTTCAAACGACCGAAAAAAATTGGGTCAACCTTTTCGGGCTGTTGAGGAAGGGGCGGCAAAATTGAATTTTCTTCCGCCCCCCGGGGTTGGGGCGGCCACGGTACGCCACTGCATTGCCAAATTTGAAACATTATCATGATTACATAATAAGTAATACTCTTATAAAACTGAAGTGCTCCTTAGTGTTTGATGGGGGTTCTGGATTTTTGTTTGGGTAGAAATGTGTGACTGAGATTTTGAAATAATACCCCAAAATTATACCAAATTTAACGAAAAAGACAACCCCAGAATAGTCCAATGTTTTATCATTCCTGTACAGAATTATGGTAAATTTGTCTAATTCTGGAATTGTTTGCAAATATTTCAAAGAATCTGCACTCTTTTTAGATTTTTAGGGAAAAACACCCAATTTCTAATCCAGTTTTCTGAGAACGGCAATCCATAGTTATACCCAGGGACAGGCGATTTGCGCAGAACTTTTTTTCCGCGCAATTGCCTATTTTTTTTCCTATGGGCAGGGATACATGATTTGCACTGAAAAAAGAGTTTCGCGCAATTTGCTATTTTTTTCCGAGCAAATCGTCTGTCCCTGGTTATACCTAAATGGCTGAGAATGCACCCCAAATCTGCCGTACCCGCTATGACTCCCACTCCCCGGGTTTCATGCAGCTCATATAAATTGTGATAATTATTCTGTAGCGGATAATCATATTCATTGTACATTAACTTAAGTTCACATCATCTCTTTGACAGATTAAAGAAATGAATAAAACTAATGATACACTGCAGGAAAATATGAAAGGATTGGTTGACTCGGAGTCTAAAGACAGGTATGTTAATTATAGAAAGGAAAGTCACTTCAACTTTACCAATAGGGATTGAAGCTGTTTATGCTGTTCTTTTATGTAGCTAATTATGCAACTGTGAAATTACCTTGAAATAAAACAAATGCGTAAGTCATAGGCTACACATTGATATAGCATGCTGTGAATAGGAGGGAGCAGCGTGGCACACTAGTTAAGGTCTTTGCCTTTGGTGCGAGACGTCCCGGGTTCAATTCCCCACAGGACCAAATAAAAATGTCCGCTCTCCCCGTGGTTTACCTGGTAAATGTGGCTCAGATGATCCATTATAAAAGACCTCATTACAGTTGGTTCTGATCAGGGTAACGCCCGATTGTCGGCTACACTTGCCTGTCCTGTAAAAATACCCCAACCAGCTATTTACGGCGACCCCCTTCACCAGGTCACTTGTACCTTGCCGAAGTTTCATCAGCGTTATCTCCTAGATTTCAGCTGTTAATGCCTAGATATGCTCGACATAAAAAAATAGATTTGTATACCTGGTATTAATACATGTACAATTTCTTTGTTGTTTCTCTTGTTGTTAGAATCCGAGATGTTCAGATGGTTCGTCAAGAACTACAAACCAAGTATCAGCAGTTATTGGTAGAAATTGATGGCGCAGTGAAGAAAGCCAAAGCGACAGGTGTACCAGATATTGCTGTTACACAGAAAGAGAAGTTGGCAGCAGGAAAAACTGGCAAAGGAGGCAAACTGGATGAGGCTACCAGGGAGAAGATTGACTACTTGGATGATGAATTCAGCAAGGTAGATAGATGTGATAGTGTCAATCATGGCTATTGTATTATTATAGTTGCTATGTATGGAAGGGATCATATAAATCTACAATGCAGGGCTATAGTGTTCTGACACTTTGATTAGGGTAGGGACGCAGCCAGGATTGTTTTGCGGGATGTTGAATTTCCAAAGTTTCAATGTTCCGAAATAATTCACTTGTATTCAGAAAATTTCTAAATAATTTGATTGCATGTAAAAAGTGGACTTAAACCCCTACAAATTGACTTTCCCAGGATAATTGGAATGGTTTAACATGAAAAAGTGGTCCTTTTGTGGTAATTTCTCTGTAAACTATGGACCTTCACAGGTAAATTGTTAATTTTTCCCCTCTAAGGTGTAACTTCTTGTATATTTGGGCAGATGTTGCCTCCCCCGGATTAGGATTGTAGATTACTCACCTCTTACCTGTTCATCTCATCGAACTGGAATCATTTGATTGTGCTCATTTACACTGCACATAGTAGTACACAAACTGGTGGGGAATGGAGGGGTTGGAAATCTGTTTCAGTACAAAAATAATGGAATAAAACGCAAAAGACAGCGAAAGCTCAACATTGGCATCCAAACAACCTTTGTCCAGCCTGTAGGGAGTCATCCTGAATAAATATTTTGAGAATAAAAGCTAGGAATTTACATTTTTCTTGTCCACTTTCCTGTCATAGAGAATGAGCAAGCAAAATATTTTCATTTGGGGATGCCTTTATGCTCATTCATGTTCAGTTATAATCCATATATCTACCTCGAGTCACCGGCACTAGCTTTGAGGTTCAACATGTTCTGTGTTAGCTTAACATTACTTGTGCGTGTACAACAGGCCTTCTCAACTGGCGGCATGCATGCCACTTGTGGCGCTTGGAGTCAGTCAAAGTGGCGCACAGTAATTTTAATAATTTTTTCACATAAATCATGAACAAAAAAGGTGTGAAAATACGCAATCTGGGCCTTTAAAAAAACCTTTAAATCCAGGAGCTTCCGGGGACACTGCCCCCTGGATACACGCTACCTGCACACACACTACCTTGCAAAGTCCTCCCTTGACATGTTGGCACTTCATGATCACTAAATTTTTCCAGTTGGCACCTCAAATAAACTAGTTGAGAAGGCCTGGTGTACAAGAAACCACCCTAAGCCAACGCAACACACGCTGAACTTCAAAGCTAGTGCCGGTGACTCAAGGTAGATATATAGACTATACACATTATTTTATTCACTTAAATACCAATCTTATGTAGGAAAATGTAAACATCTTGAATACCAGTTTTCTAAACAGCCAATCTCTGGCATTCATTTACCATTGAATATATGAATATAAAACCCACCCAAGTCCATACTTTGGCCAAATTGAGTTAAGCATGGGAAATTGTTGCTGTACATAGGCCTGGTATATGTATGAAAGAACAACTAAAATTCATCCTCCGTGTCTATTGAGCATGTGAAAAATAGCATGTATGAAAGAACCACCCAAGTCCAGGATTTGAGTCTTGTAACATATTGATTGAAATCCAGTATGCATAAATGTCCACTTGTAACACATTCATTGCTGGAGAGTGACTTTTGAAAAAAAAATGGGCTTAATCAAGGAAAGTGTGTGGTTTATATTACATGGCAGAATGCTTATCAACATTATACATACCCATGTGCTTTATTTTGTATTATCTTACTAGTGGTAATCTCATTCCAACATTGTTGTCTTTGTATATGATTCAAAAAACCACCAAGTCCAGCATTTAAAATGAACCCCCACAAAGTCCTGAAATGCTTATCGTCATACCTAATACAGTGTAACCCACTCAATTGCACATAAAACTTACCATATTGACCAGGTAAATCTAACTGAAGTGCTTAAATTAAAATGATACACATTTTTTTCTCAAAATCACTTCCCATGGACTTGGGTGGGTTTTGAATTCATGTATTCAATTGTGTTATGTGTGTACTGTTTGTGCACTACACATGCCATCCACAATGGTATCCATATCCATACACCCCATATGGAAAACATGACCTTGATCTCCCACATAGAGAGTGTGAATTTCAAATGGGGTTACTTGAATGGGTGACTCCATTTGAAATAAAGACCCCCTGTGTGGGAGATTAAGGTCATGTCTTCCATAGGGGGTGTGTGGATTTCAACTGGAATAGCCAATATTTGTTTATGCAAAAGTTTTTGTCACATCATAATAGAATTGGAAGAACCGAATTTTAGGGGAACATTAAAAGAATTAATAATAATTTCATCAAAGTTTTGTCTATTGGATAATTTCCGAATGGGATATAACGAAGACAACAACAAGCTGTCACCACTTGATATAGGCGCCAGGCGCCTATATAAACTTAGTGCACACATCAGCAAGCATGCTGTTTCTGTTGAAAAATATTTAAGAACAGACCAAGAACAAGTAGAACACATACTAAACAATACTGTAGGATGTAGGAAATTGACATTTACTGAATGGACAAAAAAATATATAATTTAGAAAATAAACTCAAATCATGTGGAAATTACTTTAGTGGTTGAAGAATTAAGGATGGTTTATTTGCGACTTTTGTTCATTTTATATGTGACACGATCTGGTCCATGGGGGCCAAAGGCGGCAAATTTAAAACTGAGATAAAGGTAAAATATGGAGTAAAAAAGGCAGGGGTGGAATTTCGCGCCGAGACTCCCGTAAAAGTCCTATTGCGCGAGTCCATGTGGACTCGCGCTGGAAATCCCTTCAGTCAACTTGCATGCTTGATCGGCTCATTTACTCGGCAAATTTTTGTTAAACACCGACTCGCCATCGCGAAAACACAACGCTGATTTTTAACAACAAAGCCAATTATTAATCAATACTACCGATTAATCAATAAAAGTTTCTAACCAATGCAGTGATTGGATATCTACCCATCCACAACAGCCAATCATAACTGGTTTCTATACACGACGGCACTGTGACCTGAGTCTGCAAAGCCAGCCCCTCGCCCATTTTACCCATAATTCTTTTTATAAGAAATAAAAAGCCGAAATTGTGTGCTCACTTCCGGGTATATCGGATCTTGTGGTAAATGTTTACGACTGTCAAAATTGCACTCTGCGCTCTCACGCTGTAATCGCCAATCACACGTGTTTGGAAGGTTACCGCCCGTTGGAATGTGTTAAATTAAACAATTTTTGGCCTGATTTTTGATCATTTCTGACGGAGTGACAATGGCTAGCAAGACGGGTACCGGTAAAGCAATATCAAAGGACAGACTAATGAAGTGGGAGGACGATTTAAGAGAAAACTATTTATTTGAGTACAATGAAGACGCTTTTGGTGAACAAATTTTGCCAATATATTTTGGACTCCCGCAAGATTGTACTACGGGAATCTGTTTGCGGAAATCCATGGACTCTCGCAAAAATCTCCTGCGTGAATCCACTTGGATTCCTGTGGCACTTAACGAAATTCCACCCCTGAAAAGCAATAAAATACATAAGAAAATAGACATCAAAAAACTTCATAACTTTAGAACCAAGTATGCTAGGTATTTGGTGCTTTCAGTAAATGATAGCCTATTGTATGTATAATGTAATAATTATAGTAACTCAATTTTCAAAAATGCCTCCTTTGGCCCCCATGGACCAGATCGTGTCACATATATAATGTTGTTTTCATCCCCACCATTCCATAATTATTATTTCTACCATAATATTTGAAATTGTTGCTTTTTGCTTTTCTTTTGATTGTAATTTTATGCTTAATATATGTTCACCCACCACCATACCCATATTTTTTGTTGTTTTTTTATTTGACATGCTAGCAACGGAGAAAACATGATGAGGTTTGTAGCTTTATTTCCCACTTATTTGCACCTTTTCCTCTCATAACATGTCATTCTTTCTTTACAATTTAATTTTCTTACTTTAATGACTAGTTTATTATGTCAGTACATGGTAAATATAGGTATGCTAACATCTGTTTGGGGTTTGTGGGGGTGGGTGTGTGCATGATAGGTGCACAGGGGTGTGTATACATGTCTACACACACAAGTGAGAGGAGGGGTGCACACATGTGAGCATAGGGTACGGTGGCTCAGTGGTTACGGCTTTGGACTCATGATCTGAGAGCTTGCTTGATGTGCATGGGTTCGAGTTCCCATCCAACCCCCGTGTTGCGCCCTTGGGCAAGGCGCTTTACCTCGCTTGCCTCACCCACCCAGGTGCAATTGGAAGCTGTTAGGGGTTGTCACAGTCGTTGTACTGATGAACCCTGCGCCAATTGTAGGCTGCAAACATGGTTCCGACATACTCTAATGACGGCGGAATAAATGTAAAGCGCTTTGAGGCTGTTTACGGCATAAAGCGCTATACAAATGTCTACATTTATTTATTTAAATGTGCGTACATGCTCAGTTTCTGTGTTTTGTAGGGTTGTAGATTTTGTCAAAATAATGTCATTAAATCAAATGTATAAATAACTTTGTCTTTTTGAACTAACATCTGCTCTTGAATAAAATCAGTTACATTAATGGCATCTTGTAGAACCAATGTAAAGACCTTACAAAAAGTAATTTAGCCATTATAAATATGCATGTAGCTTGAGACTTATTAATTGTATTCACAATATTTTAACATAAAATGGTTTTGTGCATTTTGATACCCTGTTTGCCACATTTTAACAACACAGCAGTGTTTTTAAAGGAAATAACTCAGAATCTAAAAGTTGCATTTATAGCAATCAGTGGTTACTAAACATTTAAAACCCACCATTATCTTTACTCTGTCAAAATGACCTTAATTTAAAAAAATTATGGTCTTTCCAAATACCAAATATAATAATTAAAGTTATAATGACTGAGCTACTTTTTGTGAGACCTTTATATCCTGAACTGATGGTCATGGGTAGGATACATACAGGGTTATAGCTAGCCCAAGTTGAGTGCCGGCTAATTTTACTATCCAGTTTTTAGAGTGCTGGCTCGGGGCACAATCTTTTTAGCGAACATGAGGGATCAGGGAATAGGCTAGGGGGTATACCCCCAAAAATGTTGGGGTTTTTTGGGGTGTTTTTTAGTGCCGGTAACCCCCGACCAGCGCCGACTGGCGTGGCTATAACCCTGGATACATAATACTTATTTATTTTCGTAATTAATTACTCCTGATTCCAGAATAGACAGCACTAGTTTTTTGGAATTAAACAAATATTATCTTGTCTTGCCAAATGAAACACAGATAAATCCTAATCCTTAGTTCTAACAGGCAATCAAAGTCAAATTGTAATTGTTTTACAATTTGAGGGGAAATGGGCAAAAAACATGCAATTTTGCATGATTTCTTACAATTGCAGTCACAAAATTCAAAGACTTGGCACAAGTCTAAGCATTCAAAATCTTGAGTATAGGCTATGAATTTGCTCATAATTTTATTATTTTATGTTTATTTTAATAATTGGTTATAAAAGGCATTAGAAAATGTGTTTTCCAAAAATTAGAATGCATAATCTGAAATTAGTCTTAGTACAAGTTTTTGGGCTTGATTGTCACAGCATGCGAAAAACACCCTAAAACGTGTGTTTTTGGCCCTTATTTCCAAAAATTGGTCAAATATTAGAACTAAAGAAAGGATTAGGATTTAGCTATATTTCATTTGGCAAAATGGATAATATTCTTTTAATTCCAAAAACATTATTGCTGATTTTTCTGGAATGGAGAGTACCAACATATACAATATAACAACTGGGTACATATGTTTGAACCAACAAAATAAGACTTTGTGAAGTCTGTCAAATTGGATTGTCATACATGGTGACTGAAATAGCACACTTCTGGTAGCATTTTGAAATTATATTTTAATTGACATACGGCAAAACCCATTACAACACACAAACATAGCAGAGTCTGAGCGGATTCGGATCTAATTAAGGATATGAACCCATATTATGAATTCTGATCAAGCTAAACTATGTGTCAAAGAAGTCCTCAGTTAAAACATGTACAAATTGAGAAAAATGCACTAAGATAACTGTAGTGTTTGATATGTGTTATTGGTGCATAATACTGCCCTCATCTGTCCTGCATAATATATAAATAGACATTACTCATGCTATCCAGTTTTTGCACATTTACTATGTTTATTTATAGTCCTATTAATACGAAGTGCTTTAATTAAGAGAGCAATGAGATGAACTAAGTTTTACAGATTTGTTTGTCTCCATTCGAGATTTACTGTTTTTGAGTAAAAAATACTGAGTATGACCAACTTGTTTTGTGAAAAACAAAGTTTGTGCTGATCAGTTGGCTTCTTCAAATTCTGAAGGAAATGAAATAAGACTGGTTTGCTTCCCCCTGGTTTCCTGTTTTGCAAAAACAAGCTATTGCACTGAATGTGACTGCAGTGGTCTTTATAGTGTAAGTCAGGGAAGTGCCTAGAGGCACTTCCCTGGTCAAGTGCAGTCAGTGACATCAAGCACTGATGTACACAAGGGTGCATTTCATGACGCTGCATAGATTTGTGCTCAAAATAGCAGGTGTCTCAGCGAACTAATGTCACCAACTGCATAAAGCACTATAGACTGACTTGGGTCTGTGCCAAAGAGTAGGCTGCAAATCAGCATTAGTGTGTTCAGATCTTTAGAGATCTTGTGGATTCAGAGGTGTGCCTTTAGAATTGAAACTTGACAATGGAGGTTACAGGCAGGCCCGTACGCAGGATTTTTTTTGGGGGTGCTGATCTTGAAAAGGTGGACTTTTTTCCAAAGGGGGAGCAATTTTGTGAAAAGTGGACTTTTCCCCTCAAATTTGGACCTTTTTTGACTAAAAAAAACATTAAAAAACATGATTTTTTTTTCTCGCTACGCTCGCAAATTCTTAACTTTTGGGACTTTTTGGATACCCCCCTGCGTACGGGCGTGGTTACAGGGTCAGATATCCAGATTAAAACTGAATGCAAAATCTTTCCACACCCCTTCTAGAATGATTCTGTAGGGACAAAGTAATACAAAAAATGACAATATTTAATTAGATGATTATAAATGAGATATCCTATATACCTCACCCCGGCATGGCAGAAGACTATGCAAGACCGCACAGGTGAATTTTTATCTTAAATAAGCCTAACAAAAGATGCACATTGTAAGTTTTTATCCATTTTTCCAGATGATCCCGTTCTGCTCCATAAGGCTCAAAAAATAATGCTATGTCTCAAAGCCCATGGCAGTCTCAAAAACGAATGCAGAATGAGGGGGTTTTTTTTTAAAGATTTTTATTTTTTATTTAAAGATTTTTTTAAACTTAATTTTGAATTAAGATGTCATTTTCGAATGTTCAAAAATACACTGCATAAAATTGTGGTTGATTTACACAATTGAAGTACAAATATCAATTGTTTTATACCTAAGCAAATGCGAGTGTCGAATCCAGTAACTTTTCTTCCAAATTTGTCACAAAATTTCATGATTTTACGGCAAAAAAAAAAAAAAAAAAAGGAAATAAAAAGTGAATTTGCTGTTTCAGGTGACATAGACGCATGCAAAGAAAAAGAAACGCATGTGTGGGCTTTGAGACATAACAATTTTTTTAGCCTAAGTTAATATGCCTACACTAACCTAGACTATGCCATAGTCAATTTTTAATAAATAAAAATATGTTATTAATCATGATGAACGCATTCAGTTGAACTCGATATTATACTGATTACATCAAAATACTAGTATAAAATGGAAGTAGAAGTAAAGTATACGTAGGCTTATATTATTGAATGCAACATATCATAATGGCATAGGCCTAACTATAATGGCACTTCAATACTGAACAATTCTAATTTTAGAATCTGCCAGTTTATTATTTGCAAAAGCCCGATTTAAAAATTGACTATGTACTTTCACTTTTAAGCAGAACTTTACCCCGGGACTTCGTTCTCTAAAACACACTGTCAACCATACTTGTTTATCAATCAAATCTAACCACAAGACTAAGCATGGTGGTACAGTACGCGCTAGATGCGTACATTCATCCACCAACTTTCGCGCCAGCACAAAAGCGCCGCATTGTTGTGTACCATGTATAGTTAATGGTAATTGTACATACCGGGAGGATTTAAACAATAACGAGATCTGGGCGACCAATCACAAGCCAGATTCATTTAAAGATGCATTACATCATGACCAATTTTAGTTAGTTAGGCCAGAAATTGTTAAAAATGTAAACCGCAAGTCAAAGTCAGTAGTCCACTTGGGAACCTAACAAACAGAGGGAGTACGGTGACTGAAAAGATCACATGTGAAAATCTATCAATTGTGCACAAATAATTGAATCAGAGTTTTAAGCTTAAATGTAATAGCCAGAGTATGCACAATTGGCAAGTGGACTACGGAGAAGTCTAACACTAACCAACAATTCTTCTTTTCTGAAATACAAATCACCAACCCTGTACTTTCTTAATGTACTATTTCTTATCCTACAAATTATTTTACAGCTTAAAGAACAAGTGTCAAAGATTGAGACAAGTGTACAGACAGTCCGTGTGCATCTTGCAAGGAAGATTGAAGCCGAGACTAGAAGTGTAAGTTACAGTGTGAATATACAATCTACTAATATAAACACAGCCAAATTAAAAAGTCTCCACTAGTTCCATCCCCATTTAATCAGAGTCTGATGAGTTTATGGCAAAATATTTATATGATAATTTTCTATACACTTTCCTTCGAAGGTTAATACCAAATTTGATATCAAAAGTTTAGTCATCGTGAGCATAGGAACCGTTGTTTGATAAATTATGAATTGTCCACGCAAAAGCCAATGCATGGTACCAGTTTATTATGTGGCCCGAAGCAACCCGTACAGGAATCATTGTACACTTGCCTGCTCAAAATTAAAAGAGCGGGGTCTTGGATGCATGTAGATGTTGAGAAGAGGTGGTTTATAATCAATTAACCTTCCGGCCTATTCATGTGACGTAATTCTTGACACTCACGCTAGCTCCGCCGCTTGATACAACTCCCTATGTCATTTTTAAAATTGAACGAATTTTAGAACAATGCTTCCTATGCTCACGATGATTAAACTTTTTATATCAAATTTGGTATCAACCTTCGAAGGAAAGTGTATAGAAAATTATTATATAAATTATTTTGCCATAAACTCATCAGACTCTGAATAAATGGGGATGGAACCAGTGGACACTTTTTAATTTGGCTGTCTTTAGTTAATGGCGTGCTTAACAATAACAATGCACTCACATTATGTGTGATCAAAAACTTGTTCTCTACACCAATGTGTATGAGGAAGATGATTGATTGATTTGTGGGCACAAATTTTGTTTTTGTGTACTTTCAAGATGTTTTTTGTTTCAATAATCTGTTGATTGGACGAGTCCTAATAGCATATTTAAAATACACCTTTGTGGATAAAAACAGTATCAAAACAGGTGTTTCTTGAATTTATTACTTACTCATAAAATATACAAATTACTGTTTTTGATCATCAAAGAAAAGTTGAAACTAGTCAACAACACTCTCGTTTTTGTCCAAAACATTTCAGAGTATGTATGCGAGATGTATGACCGTTACTTCTTGTAGTCAATGTCCTTTTTTGACCTTTTGGAAGGTGTTTCTAGAAGCAAATTGTCATAGATTTTGGAAAGTTTTTGATCAGTTTGATAGGTGTGTTTGTGTTGAATTTGCTAAGTTAAAGACAAATCTTTCAGTGAACTTTACTCATTGAATGGCAATTTAATTGTGATCAATAAATGAAATATAGGGCATATTATTGACAGGAGTTAAGAGTAATAACATCAACATTAGATGATGTGTTCAGGAAATAGACATTTTTCTATACCTGCACTATGTTCATTCACATAATTTTTGAGGATGTTCTTAGTTTATAAATAGATTGGTTGTTGCATGTTCTTGATTGAAGTTTACAAAATGTTTAGCCCAGTTCTGCTCATATTCATTTGCTAGGTGGAAAAAGGCAAATTAATTTATAATTTAATCATTGGTTCTCAATTTTCAATTTGAATAGAGTATCCATTGTGATGGAAGGAGGGAGTTTTGAAAGTGTGAAAAAAACAAAACTTTTTTTCACTTACTAAGTTTGAGTCAATAAGTTGTGAATCCGTTTGGGTTTAAGTTTGGGTGGGGGAAAATGAAGCAGAATTGTCTGATTTCCTGAATATGCTGCTAATCAATCAAGTTGATAATTATTAACAACAACTGAACATTTTGTTAATAAGCATATGTACCTATTAACGAGTTGCTCGGACAAGAAATGAGAATTTTTAGGGTAGTTTGTTAAACTTTTTTCTTTTTTTTCTGTTGATTTATAAATATCTGTAACACAGATATTTGTAAATTATAAGAAAAATATGAGCAAGTCTAACAAACTACCCTAAAAATTGTTCTTGTCCAAGCAACATATTAGGCACATATGCTTATGAACAAATTTTTGTGGTATGTAATTTTGCTGTGCCTGCACTTTTAACATGCGTGTTTGTGTGTTCACTTTAATTTTCTGCACCTTAAACAGCGGCGTGAAGAGATTCATGATCTTCAAGCCGTCTTTGAAGACATGCAATCCAGAGTGGACCCAGAGGCGCTAAAAGAATAAAGACAAACCAAAACGTGAGGAACCATCAAGTAGTCGAACAAGTAGTACTAAAAAGGAAAGAGGTAGTCGAAAATCAAGTGCTAAAAATAGCCCAAGGAAATCCAGTGCTAAAGGAACTCCAAAAAGGAGAGTCCTAAGAATGAGGACAAACAGGATGATTCAAAGAAAGAGGACAAAGGAGATGGGAAGAAAAGTCCAGACAAGGACAAAGAGGACAAGGACAAAGAGGACAAAAAGGATGATGGAAAGAAGAGTCCCAAACAGGAAGATAAAAAAGGAGGAAGTCGACGGGGGTCACAGGCCTCAGCTAAGAGTGATGGGAAAAGTGGATCAAAGGATGGCAGTGGGGGAGGAAGTTCAGGTTAAGGGTCACAAAGTCATAGGTTACGAGAAGGGATGAAATATGGTAACAAAGAAATTTAAGAATAATGTGACACAATCTGGGATCTGATCCAATCAGGCCAAAGTCAGCATTAATGAAATTGAGATTTAGGTAAAAAGTCTAATAAAGAGCTTTGGGAATAGGACTCGCTAAATATTTTAGGTGGCGAGATAGGTACCAGGATAAATCACACGGCTTGATAGATGCGTCTTGGTTCACTCGTCTTGGCTAGTCCCTCAGATTGGTAGTTCTGTTCCTCGGCTCTTCATCGTAGATTTGGCATTGGTATGGGCGCTAATAAAAATCTCTCCATAGAACTAGAGGTTCGACCAGGGTCTTATTTAGGCTTTCAGACTCAGCCAAGCACGAATATTATCACACCAACATCAAGACAATCAAAACCACAATTTACTGATATTTAAGTTATTTATTACCTTACTACATCATCTTCATTCCGTATGAAACTTTATATTAAAACTAACAAGTGAACTGGGAGTAGAACAAATTCCATTATCAAAGTAATAATTAGCGAGAATTGTTCTCGCTCTAAACTAAGTTGTGTCCACACATCTTGGCCTTTACGGAGATTTTATAGAGAGGTGTTATCTCCCTGAGTGACTGCTACAAGCTACAAACTAAACCTCAGTTTGCGTCGTCCACAAGACCTCTGTTTACAAAAGACCATTGTGACGTTTTACGATAGTCTAATCGAAATGATACGAGAGAGTGATTTCTCACTCGGGGTGAATGACACCATAATTTTGATTAAATAAATAAATGAAAATAGAAGGCACGGGATATAAAATAATATATCGCCACAACAAAAGGAACAACAGTAAATATTTAAGAAAGGACAGATACAAAGTTCATAACTTTGCAACCAAATATGACAGAGACTTAGGGATTTCAATATAAGCTCAAGTTCTGAGCAAGATAGTGATGACAAATTGTCAAAATTTCTTACTTTGGTCAGAGTGGATCAGAAATGGGCAACTTTGGAACATTTTACCTGAACTTTTTATGGTATAAAATAATGATATAATTGAATACCAAATTAAAAAGACTAGTTTGCGTATGACATCCTGTCAACCAGACCAAAAATGCCATACTGCACAAGTCAGCAACCAATCACGCCGTGCCTTTGGCCTGATGTCAAACGCGAACTAGTCTTTTTAACTCGGTCTTCAATAATAGAAAGCTAACACTTTCTTTGCACAAACAAAGTAAGATAGGCTAAGCGACAGAATGTAACTTTGCTGAAATAAGATGTGTTTGTTTTGTTCTGTTGTGTTTTTGGACCACCTTAGTATTATGTAGACGTGCCATCAATGTTATAGCTGTAAAATACTACCCAAAGTACTCAGTAATTGGTTATGTTACTTAAATATTACAGCTAAAACTGACAATTGCTGCTCAGAATGGAAAACACAGTGTTTGTGGCAATTGTATAAAACACATACACACAAACATCAGGCTGTGGAGGTACACCCCAATCAAGACAGAAAAATGAGCAAATGGACCACTATTTTCATGTTAAACTGTTTTAAAATAGCCCAAAAAGTTTTAGATGGCTAAGGAAAGGAGATTTATTTATTTTGGAAAAGGGTCCTACCAAGCATTGAACCATTGTCACTTATACTAGTTGCTTTCATAAGGTTGTATAATCAGGAATTCAAAAGATGTATTTCAAACATGCATATTTTGACTGAAGTTTAGATAATCATTCTTTTTAACTCACAATTTATCATATTTTGAATATATTTTGTTCAATGTTGAAGAAGACTCCACTCACAACTAGTCTGAAATATGTGCATCTATCTTAAGTGTAAGATAAAATTTGTATAGGTACAGTGCCTAACATAACAGTAGTAACCAGTATTAGATTTGTAGGTTTAATGTGTTGACCTAACAAATCTCATTTTTGAAGTTTACATAGGGTGGAGTAATTGAATGTGATTTTTATAAAGGAAAATTTGATTTACATAAATGCGATGCTTATCACCGATAAGCAGAATTATACCAAAAATCTTGATTACAGGTCAGGAGTTTGAAGGGTCATTAGTCCAAAAACCCAATAAAGAGTCATTATAAAGCCTAATCTTTACCATAACCCTACCCCTAATTCACCATAAACTAATCCTCCCAGCAAACACAAAACGATTTAAGAACGTTTTAAACAAGTTATATTTTGGGTTTTGGTTTAGGTAAAAACATTTTTAACAACATTTAAATGTCTGGTTATACTATAAAGGCAATTAAAACGTTTTAAAACGTTTTGTATGAAAACACACTACAAAAATTATTTTTAATATATTAAAATATTATTAATATTTTAATATGTTATTGTAAGCTATTTTTTGCAAACATTTTTTGTCAAATATTTTGTCAACACTCAAATAAAATTATGTTAAAATATTTGCAGTAGGTTATCAAAAAATGATTTTTAATGTTATTAAAATGTTTTATGCCCTTTATATACCCTTTATATAACCAGACATTTAAACGTTTTATGACATTTTAAAAATATCATTAAAAAAAAGTTTTTGCTTTTTTAACCTTTTGCAAATGATGTCAAAAACGTTTTGTTTGCTGGGCTGATCCCAAACCTAAACGTAATCCTATTCCTAAACAACTCGTAACACTGACTGTATCCCTAACACTAACGCTATGCTAACTTTAATACTAATCCTAACTTAAAATGCCTCAAACCCTAACTTTATCCCCCTTTTTGAACTAATCTCACTTCAGACTGTTCCCAAAATAGGCTGTTCCCAAATTCTTGCCCTGATGTGCCTACATGTACCTATTTTTAAGCCCAATGTGCCTATTTATGTATGTGCCTTTGTGAAGTGTGTGCATATTCATGTATTCATCTGTAAATTTATAGGCTATACATATTAACAGGGCCAAAGTTTTCTATTCGCCACTTGCACGGTTCCGCCATTATGCACTATATGCGGGGAGAGCCTCGAACTGGCAGCATACATGAAAGGACGAATTACGTAACTTTACACAGAATGTTATGACTGGTTCAATTCCCATTCATGTATTCTGCCAGTTCGAGGCTCTCCTCGCACATAGTGCATAATGGCGGAACCGTGCAAGTGGCGAATTAAGACTTCTTCCCACAGAATGAGAAGTAACTCACTTTTATCTCCCAATTTAGAGTTGATGCATTTATAATGAAAGGCATAAAAATCAGCGATGCTGTCAATTGTATTTAAGGTGGCTGTGTACTCTCAGACATGCATGTAGTAAAAGTGCAATAACTTTGTAATTATTCGCATAAAACATATAAAAGTATACATTTTTATGAAGGCAAGACATCAATAAATCTTAATATAAATACAGATTTGGGGTAAAAACAACAATTTTGAAGAAAATCACAAAAAGTGAGTTTTTGGCAATATTTGTTAGGTACATCATAACAAAAAAACACTCTTTCCAAAATATTTTATTTTGTTTTTAGCTCAATCTTGAGGCTCCATTCCAAAAACGGTTTTTTTATTTTTTTGATATTGGCCTTATTTTTTGAGATATTGACCATATAAGGCATCAAAATGAACTTTTTAAAATTCAAAAAACGCCTATTTGCACAAAATGATGCCCAAAATCGGAAATAGACCAAAATATAAAAAAATGAGAAAACCGTTTCTTGAGTCGATCATGCTTTTTTACGATGATCATATTTGCTTACCTATAGATGCTGTATTTATTGAGTTATCGTGTACCTAAATCGTCATTTTACCGAGAAAATGAACATTGAAATAATGGCCGTTGAAGTTTAAAGTGGTCACATTTTGCACTTTCATCGAATCTCACAGGAGAATGCGACAGTTTTCGTTTTTGTAACTTATATTACGTGAACATCGGGTAAATCCACAGCCCCTTGAGAAGTTTGAGCGAAATCCATTCATAACTTGATATTTAAATCGGGGAAAGAACTTGAAAAACCCACATTTTATCAGCTAAAACGGAGCCATTTGAACACTAGGTTTTTGTGAAATCAGTGCTTCCGTGGTGTTTCCATAAGATGCGCCGGCGATGCAGATAAGCGTCGGCGTGTGCGTCAGCGTATTTGTGCGTTAACAAATTGCGCGATACATAACGCGATGAGTTATTATGGCGTGTACCTTGCTGGTACAACAAAGATTTTCTTTCCTTTTCAATTTCAAACACGAGTGGAATAGGGAAATAAAATCCTTAAAATATTGCAGTTGGAGTTTACAAATCTGGATTTTCATTCCTTGTATTTATAAAAAACATAACAAGGTACAAACATATCATAAAAACTCAATTTTGAGAAAGAAACAATGGCTAGAGTACACAGCCGCGTTAAGTAAATGATGTTTATTTACTTGAACATTCATGATTGTTATTGACCAAAGTAACAAAAAGGCCATGCGGCATATCTGGTGAAATTTTCCATATTTTTTTTCCAACATGTTTTCAGCAAGGCGATTAACTGGATGTATATCAATGTTTAGGACAGGCATGTGACCCACATTCAAACAATCATGTTATTTGATAGGAAGGGACACTCAGGGTCTAACTCACTGGGCCAAAAATATGGGACCTTGAAACGTTCCTTTCTTGTGTCATATTTAGTGGACCAAATTGCCGAAGAGTCAAGGTGACTTATTGCCATTGTGATAAAAAAAAAAGTTATTACTCATTGTGTGGTAACAGGTCTTAAATAGTAGTAAACAAAAAGGAGTTGATGTGGTAAGTTTGACTTGGTCTGCTTTAAACAAAAGAATCTGAAAAAAGTCATGTAAGCCTACCTCAATGCAGACTTGTATTCAGGGGAGTTTTTAACACCAGCAAGTAAACTGGGTGCCTCCACTGAAGTGGTGTTAGGCTCGACAACTCATAATGCAGCTCCAACCAAACCACTCCTGGGTTGTCAGGATTAGGCTTTTGGATGAGGCTTTTGGACAGTGGTGGCACCACAGGGGGGAGGGGCACCACAGAAGGGGGGCATGGGGTAAATCCACCCCTAGTTAGAACTCTTGCCCCCCCTTCCCCAGTAAAAACCCAAAATTACAAAATTTCCACTTTTTGCGGCAATTTGTCGCAAAATTTTTTGATTTTGCCCCTCTGACCTTTGCAGAGGGGCAATTGGAAATTGCCCATGGAATTGGAAATTTGCCCCTCCCCTGAAATTCACTTTGCCCCCCCCCCCCTGAAAAAAATTCCTGCTGCCACCACTGCTTTTGCTGTATCTGTAATATAGTTTAGGAATTCTACGGTATATATTTCTGTATGGCCAACTTCTATCTTTGTGATTTCACTCAGCAATCATGCAATCAGGTCAAACGTACCACATCACAATTCCGTAAAATATATGTATTAATGTATATAAGATTTTATTTATTAGTTTATATTGTGCTAAGTTTTCATTCCATACAATTGTCATGTGCTTTATTTTTTATACTGGTTTACCCACCTTGCTTAATATTTTATACTGACTAAAATTGAGGGTTTGGATACACAAGACCCCATGTCCAAATTGGTTTCAACATTTTCAGAAAGAATATCTTTTTCACAAAATGGACATGAGGCTTTGTGTGTAGAGCCGTCAAAATAGTGTTTCAGTTTGTGTAATATTATATGCATTTGTGTACTTCATAGATATTATGCAAACAATGGTGGGTGACATTGTCATTGGGAGAACGAGTTGGCGCAGCGGTTGTTCCCTCGCCTTGCACTACTAAGGTCCTGGGTTCAAGCCCTGCCCATGCCCAAGCCCTGTATGTGCATTTGGTTTATCCCAATTCCATGCTTGCTCTCGAAGGTTTCTCCGGGATCTCCGGTTTCTCCCGGTTTCCTCCTGCTTTCAAAAATCGGAAATCGAGTTGTTTGGTTATCAAAAACTTCTTTCACCAAATGAAATTTAGGGGGAGCTGCACATATAATTGGTGTATGTTACAATCTAAGTGCAGATAGGTTTGTGCTGCAGTTCTGCTGCAACAGGCCTAATTGATGTGATCTGATTGTGATGATTCACCATGGCAGCGAAATATAGCGCTTCGAATCCTTTAAGATCTGGAAAACTTTATTTATTTATTTTATTTATTTATTGTCATCCAAATACGATAAGTACATACTTAATGTTGAAGGGTATTACCTAGAATATGTTTATAACTACCCTGGTCAAATAAACGTATTTTATTATTTAGAATTTGAAGCCGATTATGAAATTATAATAGTCGGTGACATTGGAAAATGCGATTTGCAATGGGGAGCTGTGGTTAGCAATCTTGATTTGGATTATAAAAACTTGACTTGCACAATTATTGTCTTCGGGTATGTGGGTAACCATTCTGTATTAGGTCTAGTTCACTCCAGAACTTTGAAATATATCAGAATCAAGTGAGAATTTTGGCATTGTAGAAGAAAATACAGAAGAGAAAGATCACCTCACTATCATGAAATGCATCAAACCGTACTGTTAATTAAGACACTCTTACCAGTCCTGTACAATGATTTTATAAAGTCGATAATATATTATCGACTTACATCACATGGGCGCAGCCATTTACAGTTGGCACCAGGATGTCTTGCATGTGGCTTGAAGCTCTACGGTGGTCTTCCTGTAGTTTTCAATGGCAAGATAGTAACTGTGGCCATTTTTCTGCTTAGAAAATTGTGTTTTGTGCTAATTTAAAACAATATTACAGAAAATCCTCTCGATAACTTTTTTTATCTCTCGACAAAGTTTTTACAAATATTGTTTTGTCCCGGGTGTTTTGTGCATTGTATGTGAAATTTAGAGTCGCCCGCTGCTCAAAATTTTTGCAGTAAGCAGTTTATCAAAAAGTCATGATTCATTTTCAAAATTCTCCTATTCATTTGTGTGTGCAGCTGAAAATCATCCAACCATCTGACAATGGGTGGTCTGCTAATGGCTGCCTCCATGAGCTGTACTCGATAATATATTATCGACTTTATAAAATCATTGTACAGGACTGCTTACAGGTATTCTAATAAAACTTGTCTCTGCATCTCTCTGAAGTGTGTTTGAATACAGTAATAGAAGATGACATGTTTTTAGATGTAATCAGTTAAAATTTAAAGTGTACTATACTGAAAGATAGTGTGTTGACAGCCCGGTGGGTTCAGTCTTCACTGACGATGGGTACGCATGATGGTTCCCATTAGGGTACTTTTCAAGAAATATCCGCGGAATTTTCTAGGACAAAATTGTTCGCGATTGTCCAAATTAGGGGCGTTTTGGAACAAAATTGTCCTTGTAATGAAAAATAGGGTGTATTTCTAAGACTTTCATCCGCATTTTAACGCTACAGTTTTCGTTTTTTGTATTTTTCTGTCCGTTTTTTTAGTAGTTGATAGGGTATTTTTTCCGAAAAAAATTGTCCTCATTTCCCCTTGAAATAGGGTCAAAATTCAAAATCCTCCTTGAAATGGTAAAAATAGGGATAATTTTTCAGAAAAAATGTCCTCAATTCCCTGTGATAAGGGGGTGAAATGAAAATGCGTCCTCAAAATGATCAAAATAGGGGGTGTATTTGGGGGCAAATTTTCCTTGATTTCATGCAAAATAGGGGGTAAAATTTCACAAATGTCCTCGATTCCCTGTGACATAGGGGGTCATTTTCAAATCCTGGAACGGTCATATGTCCTACCTTTAAATACAAACTGAACCCACCGGGGTTGACAGCCTCTTCCCCACATCCCAACCTTTCCATCATCAAAAGGACGATTTTGAAGTTGAAAGCACACATTTCTTATGAACCCTGGGAATATGTTTGGGCTGTGAACTATGTTTTTAGATACGTAAGCCAAATGTGTTTAAAGTGGGTTGACCCATTTATTATTCATATACATGCATTGGAACTCTATAGGTACTTTCAAATTCACATTTTGCCTTTCATATAAATAGGGATTGATAAAGAAACATAAAATTGTCATAGGTAATGACTGAGACAAGTGATGAAATCCTATCATCATCCTCTGAATAGTATTACACTGCTGACAACATACCCTTATACTATGTTGTATTTAACCATTTTACACTATTTACAAAGACCTTTCGCACTGCCTGATACAGTGTAAACATGAAGTCAGACTCTGATTGGCTAATTGAACACGTCATCATCAAATCCCCGGGAATCAAATCAGTTCATTCACTAATTAATCTGTGTAGCATTGCGTGACCTAGTTCTTCTTCAGCTAGTACAAAAGGTCTTTGCAAAATTCTGTAATATAGAAGTGATGACATTGCATTATTTTGTTTACCACCATCAGTTTGAATGATTTGAAATATGTGACAAGCTGAGTGAAACTGATATGTAATGCAAATCTTTGCTAATTTATGTGTGACTATTATAGAGAATATTTGGTTGCCTGCCATTTTATATTTATGATACAGTCACTGTTTTTAAGTTACTGGCAGAATCTTCAGTTAATTACTTCTTGTGCCATATATGGGCATTTTTTCCACAGGGGGTGTATGGATTTTAACTGGAATATCCTATTAATTAATTTCTTCTTCTTTCTTCCTTATTAGTGCCTCCCTCATATGTATGAGTATTATCACAATGCGTACAGACAAGCTGTACTTATTTTTTACTCTGGAACCTAGAGTAGATGAGTGTATTTTTGAAGTACAGTCAACAGTACCGGGATGATCCCCTGCTCTTTTCGAATAGCCTGTGATGTTCTTTAACGTGCACACTGCATTAATGTCAGGAATACATGTACACGGGACTGACGGCTTAAAGTGCCATCCGAAGCACTAAGCTATGTGATGATACATGCTATGTGATGATACATTTACATATGATAGATACGTAGCATACACATCATGAATGAAGGTTTATGTTTTATGGCTTATTACCAGTGATCCATTTTAGTAGAGCATTGCCATTGTTAAAAAGCATAGAAAATCAAATTTCAGTTGCTAGTTCTTGGCCATGTAAATGATATCTAGGAAGAATATTTTTTATTTTCCCAATAAAATTTGATAGACTAAGTTTACCAGAAACTAAAGCTCTTTTTGTTCATTATGAATAACTAGATCCATCATTTTCATCAGGTGCAGTATTGTGATAGCATGTGTTAATCTAAAATGATGTGGCATAAGCGTTCAATCCTGAAAGAATCTTTATCAAGGGTAAACTATCATTGTTACTTACGAAATATCAGCCTGAATGAAAAAAGTATCGAAACTGAAATGATATTACTTACAAACATTACATAGCAGATAAACCTTGGTGTCTTAAAATGTGGTTTATTGAGTGTAGAAAACACATGTGTAACAGCAAGACATAAAAAGTGACTTTCAATATTTTGTACATTGTCTTTATGACATTTTTGTATTTTACTTGTATAAATATCCATTAATTGCTTCTCATTACTGTACATTATGTATTAGAGAAAATATTTATATATATTTATTTTGTGATTGTTCTTTCAACAAGTATTTTGATTTGCACATTAATTAATGAGGTCTGTATTTAAGGGATGGGGTATGAACGTTTGGACAGTATTTATTGTGGGACATTAGAGCACATCAGACATATCGAATTGCATTCTGAATATGAAGAATGTCCTTCTGATATCAAATCATTTTGATTTTTTGAAATTCGCAATGTAATACACATTTTATGGCAAATCATTAAAAATTGATATTTTTTATATTTAACAGTACTCGAAGTAAACTTTATAAATCTGATGATATGTACTTAAAAAGTGTATATAGGTGGGATGAAAAGCCGACGATCAATTGAAAATGTTGACCTTTCTTATTGAAGATATGGATTTTTTTCCCAAAACACCAAAAAAATTAGGTCTTTTTGGGAAAAAAATCCATATCTTCAATATGAAAGGCCAAAATTTTCAATTGATCGTCAGCTTTTCCTCCCAACTACATACACTTTAAGAATATATCATTAGATTTATAAAATTTACTTGAGGACTGTTATATATCAAAAATGTGAAAAATATCAAATTTTTATAATTTGTCATAAAATATGTATTACGGTATATCGTGAATTTCAAAAAATGAAAATTATTTGATATCAGAAAGACATTCTTCGTATTCAGAATTCAATTTGATATGTCTGATGTGCTCTCATGTCCCACAAAAAATACTGTTGAAACGCTTAAAACGCTCATTCCAGATCCCTTAGGGTGTCATCTTTTTAATCAATCAACTAAGATACATTTCATTAAAACATTGTACTTGTGTAAAAAGCTTAACTATAATAGTTCAACATCTTACAGCCATTTTCACCTTGCGACATACACAGTGACAACATTTTTACAGTAATTTGGCAAACATTAACTGTAGCATTTTCCACTGCAAAAAAATGTTTAAAAAAAGAACAACTCCCTGAATAGAGCTAATCATTGGAGTGGAAAATAGCAGCTGGGAACTGAAAATAGCAGAACTATCACAACGTTAAAATACGCATCCCCCCCCCCAAAAAAAATGCCAAAGGTCCAAAAAGTCCCCTTTCTTTTAACACAAAAAGTCCCATTTACGAGCGTAGTGAGCGGAAAAAAATAGAGGTTTTTTATGCCTTTTTGGTCCAAAAATGTCCAAATCCGCCCCAGTCGAAAAAGGTCCAAATTTTGGGGGAAAAAGTCCACTTTTTCAAAATTAGCACCCCCACAAAATAAATCCTGGCTATGGGCCTGGTCTCATAGCAACCTTTCTCACATGAAACATGACCTACACCAACTGTCGTGTGAGAAATGCATTGGGTCAGTACATGTCATATATTATGTTATTTGTTTATGAACTTTTATATTGGATATAATTTTTGTGTACATTAGTGACAAATCTGTATTATTTTGCACATTTTTCATTAAAGTGAAAATCGCTGTTGGATATGTTATACATACATAGACAATAAATTTTTTTCTTGTATGGTGTTAGTACCAGGAACTTTCACGATTTATTGTTACATTTTGATTTGGTTCACAATTTAACTCTTCTCTATCGGTTTTACACATGTACTCAAAATGAGAATCATTTTTCACAATGGCATGGTCAAAATGTATGTCTCATGGTCGGCAATTCTTTCCAAGAATATGCAGATTAGATCCGTATTTCGTTCTAATCATTCTTCCGGAGTGTTTTGGTTGATACCAAAGTTTACTACAGTAACAAACCAAAACATCATTTTCAATAAGCTGCAATTTGTCACTTCTTAGTGACAAACATCATAGCATTTCTCCCCGGGGGTCACCCAATTGTGGCCTGTACACCATCCGTGATAATCAACTTTTGAAAAGCACCCTAAACAAGGATTTAACCCTTGGCTAAAACGATACCCTAAACAGCATGTTTTCACACCCTAAACAGGGATTTATTCCTTGCGTCAAATTTCATACCCTAAATTTCATTTTCGCGTATTAGCAATTGCAATTTTGCTACCCTTTTTTCAAAAAAATTTTCATGTTTTTGACACCCTAAACTACTCATGAAAAACTACCCTTTTACGCGTTTTTATTATCGCGGATGGTGTACAGGCCACAATGGGAGTGACCCCCCGGCATTTCTCACACTTGATAGCTTGGTGGTGTATAATGATAGACAAAGATAAAAAAAGACTAGTTTGCGTCTGACGTCACCTGTCAATCAAACTCCGAGCACGGTTTGTTTACAAGTGTCGTGATGATATGAGTTGCTGAACACGGCGGTAAAAGCGGGCGCCTTATTGTTAATTTTGCACCTTTTAACATACAAACCATCTCAAAAGTTAGGTCTTAATAGTAGGAAACTTTTTTTGGCGAAGGCACCATGTCCACAATGCCTAGAAAAGTTGCTTTTTGCCTTGTAAGAGTAAGTATTTTTCGCCATTCACTGCTATTCCTTTTCTCCGATCGGCACCAGCCAGATGAATCGACCTTCCTTATACGCGCTATTAGCCAGTCAAGGATCGTAGATAATTTGATTGACAGTGACGTCAGACGCAAACTAGTCTTCTTATCTTTGTCTTTCAAGGATCGTAGATAATTTGATTGACAGTGACCTCAGACGCAAACTAGTCTTCTTATCTTTGTCTTTCATTATAGTTCATGATTACTTTTCAACAGGGGTTAAGCTAATAAAGGTTGGTATGAGACCCCTTAAGAGTGTAGGCCAGTATCCAACAAGAAAAAGAGAAACACTTCAATTGTTGATTAATATTATGATTAAGTAGGAAATGAGGTGTTAGAAATAATTATGATGAAATATTCCCTCGCTTCATTAGTAAGAAAATTGCTTTATGCATAATGATCGATTGTGTTCTCAATGTCAACTTGATGCTATTAATGATGTAAGCATGTATGGTGTGAATAGAAGCATAATAATGATCTCATAATGTGGTTGTCCTGTTATGACATTGACTTTGGACAATAGAAAATACAATGTGTTTTTTTATTAATATCTAGTACTAGATTGAAACTTGCAAACTACAGCATTATGAAGTACCACATTCACAAGGTATGCAAAATAAACCAACAAAATCTGAAAAAACCCTAATCGTGTCTTTTCTTTTGATTTCTGATAATTATGAAAAGCATTGTAATTTTGTCAGGTTTAACTATTTTAAAATGACTATGTTTGCATGCATGCTGACCACAAGGTAAGTTATTATTATTTTATTTTTTACAAGTCACTCCACCTTATATAATAACAATTATGCAGTTTTTAATTTTGATGTGACCAATAGCACATACACAATGTGTGAAATAATAGAAATAATTGTCCACTAATAAAATTACTATCGTATGTTCGCCATGTTACATGTTTTACTCATGTAGTTTAGACAAATACATTTAGGCACTGGCAGGGTGCTTATGAATAATAACAGCATTTTTGGTATTTAAAATGAATTGCTCAGTTTCTTCTTAAATTTTGATATATGTTTTACTTGCCATTGTAATAATAAATAAATGAAGTACTCCTATTCCAGAAAAATACAGCACTAATATTTTTGAATAAAAAAATATTATCCTGTTTTGCGAAATGAATCGGCTAAATCTTAATCCTTTATTTAGTTAACTGGCACTATTTGGCCAAATTTATGAATTAAGGGCCAAAAACGTGCATTTTTAGGGTGTTTTCATATGTGGTGACATTCAAGTCGAGACTTGTACAAAGACTCTGATTTCAATTTATGCATTCTATATTTTGGAAAAGACATTTTTCATTCTTAAACCAATCATTTAATTAAAGTAACATAAAAAGGTAAAAATTAGAGCAAAATTTCGGTCTATATTCGAGATTTTGAATGCCGAAAATGCATGTTTTTGCTCTTTTTTTTCAGGAAATTAGTAAAATATTTAACTTTTTCTTTTATCTCCCGTTAGTACTATAAAATGAATGATTGGATTTAGCCTATTAGGCCTATGTTTCACAAAACTTGGTAATGTTTTTTTAATCTCAAAATATGAGTGCTGTATTTTATTGGAATGGGGAGTAGACAGTAAGTTTTATTTTAATTGATTAATGTATAGCACATCAAACAGAAACACCTAAAACCCGGGCCTAAAACAAACTACCGTCGGTCTCGGGGGGCACTTCAATGTGAAATGGATATAGGTGCAGGGCTGGCACTTTCGCACTAAGGGGCATTCGGTGAGAGCAAAATGTAAAAAATATGGGGTCATTTGGTGAGAGCATGATTTTTGGCATTCGGTGAGAGCAAAATGTAAAAAATCTGGGGTCATTGGGTGAGAACTTTTTTTAAATGGAATCTTTGGGTGAGAGCCGAAACAGCGCAACAGAAACCTCGAAAATCGAATTTCTAGTTCTAAATGACTTCAAATTTCTCTGTTTTTTCAAAGTGACAAAAGCATACAGTGATAAATGAAGTTGTTGTTAAAATTGAACAAGTAAGGGTCTTTGGGTGACAGATCAAATGAAATAATAGGGGTCTTCGGGTGACAGAGCATGTGTTCGTAAAAAACATGGGGTCTTTGGGTGACAGCGACGCTGAAAAGGGGTCTTAACAGCCCTACATACGCGTCACCTCCAAAGTTGAGTGCCCCCCCCGGGCCATCAGTCACTTGCCATCAGTACAAATTGCATCATGGGACAAAGGCTTATTCCAGTTACATATTGCATAATCAAAATGATCTGATTGGTTAACCAAAAAAATGGATCCTAATTTTTGCTCAGCTAAGTGTGAACAATTTAAATATTCTCAGTGTGTCAAGCTTTGAAAACTTACTTTAAAACTGTTTGATCTATTTCAGGTTCAAGAATCTGTGGATAATCTGGCCGCAAGATGCACAAAGTTGGAATCAAAAACGGGAGGAGGAGGAGGAACTGATAATAATGATACTGGTAATAGACGAACGGAGGATGCAGGAAAAGGAGGCGCCACAAGAGGACGTGGAGGACAACGAGGACGTGGTGGCCGTGGTCGTGGTGGATCCAAACCAGGATCGGAAGCACCATCCCGACGTCCTTCTGTTGCGTCCAAAGCACCACCTCCTGGAACAGGACCTGTGAGTGAAAGAACATCGTTGCAATCCGCAGCATTACCTGATGATGTACAGTAAAAAATATTTGACAGAATCGGAATAATGCAGAGACGTATAGGGCTCCGGCTGGGACATGTTTGTTTCCATCAAAGTCAACTTTGAAAAATGCAGAAAATTGGCACTACTTCCCATTCCAGAAATATTTGGATTAAAAAAAAATTATCCTGTTTTGCCAAATGCAACATAGCTAAATCCTAATTCTTTAGTTAATCCTAACTGGCAATGAAAGGCAAATTTTAATATGTTTGCAACTTGAGGTTAAACCGCGTTCCATTGTTTAGAACAATAGAAACCGGCTCCAACCGGACGGAACCGCCCGGAACTGGCGGTCGACCGCCGGTCGAGTTTTGATTTCATCCCTAACTATTTTTGTACCTAACTACTCCCTATTCCAGAAAAATACAGAACTCATTTGTTTGGATTAAAAAAATATTATCCTGTTTTGCCAAATGAAACAGCTAAATCCAAATCCTAATGGCAATAAAAGTCAAATTTTAATATATTTGCAATTTGAGGGAAAATGGAAAATGCAATTTTGCATGTTTTCTTACAATTGTAGTCACAAAATTGGAAGACTTGGCACAAGTCTAAGCATTCAAAATCTTGAGTATAGGGTAAGAGTTAGCTCATAATTTTAATATTATATGTTATTTTTGCTAATTTGTTTTTTGTTCATGTTCAAGGTCGAAAAACACCCTAAAATTCATGTTTCGGGCCCTTATTTCCAAAAATTGACCAAATATTCAAATAATTTTACTTTCATTGCCAGTTAGGACTAACTAAAGGATTAGGATTTAGCTGTTTTATTTGGCAAAACAAGATTATAGATAATATTTTTCTATCCAAAAAATTAATTCTATATTTTTCTGGAGTGGGGAGTAGTTCCAGCAAACATGTTTTGGTTTTGGTCAAAACATTAATAACATTTAAATGTTAAATTTTAAACATTTTTGAAACATTTTATATGAAAAACACTACCGTACAACAACATTTAAAAATGTCAAAATGTATATTGTGAAATGTTTGGACAAACATTTTTCCAAAATATTTTGTCAACAGTAGTATTAAAGGGGTACTACACCCTGTGGTAAATTTGTGACTATTTTTGCATTTTTCTCAAAAAATAATAACACACTGGTAACAAAAGTTATGTATATTATTGGGCAAGGGATCCAATTACTACACTGAAATTTCAGTAACTCACGACAAGCGGTTCAGCATACATGATAGGAAATGAGGTACATCTTAGCGGTACCTTATTTCTTATCATAAATATCGAACCGCTTGTCTTGGGTCACTGAAATTCCAGTGTAGTAATTGGATTCCTTGCCCCTATAATACACATAACTTTTGTTACCAGTGTGTTATTAGTTTTTGAGAAAAATGCAAAAATAGACACAAATTTATCGAGGGGTGTAGTACCCCCTTAAAGTAATGTTATCTTAGAATATTTTGGTATCTCGATTTTCCGATCCAATTTTAGTAAAGTCTTAGACTTGGAATTTTCTTGACATAAGGTTGAAGCCATATAGGCCTAATAACATTAAAATATCGGGTTATATAAAGGTAATGAAAACATTTTATATGAAAAACACTGCAACAACATTTCAAAATGTCAAAATGTATATTGTAAAATGTTTTTGGCAAACATTTTTGCAAAATAGTTTGTCAACACTAGTATTAAAGTAATGTTAGAATATTTTGCATCAAGATGTTTTTAATGTTATTAAAACATTTTGTAGGCTACTCTTCAAATAACCTTGAAAAGTTTTTTGTTAAATGTTTAGTGTTTGCTGGGGTATCAGTCTAGTTGCCGACCACCCCATAACAGTACTTATATAAGATAATGTAAACTTCCCTGATTTTGGTATCTCGATTTTCCGATGCAATTTTAATAAAGTCCTAGACTTTAAATTTTCATGACATAAGGTTGAAGCCATAATGTGCGATCATATAATATCAAATTGACAATTTTTTCAACCTGCTTTTTTAGCATACATGTATTTGTAATGTTTACTGAAATGTCCCAACTTACACCTTAATGGAATCGGTCAAATTCGTTGTTACAGGTCAACAGAGCAGTTTTAATATGTCATATTCAGAAGTCCACCCCCCTTCAGAACTCCGCGTTAAATTTAAAAACAGTCAAAATAGCCAGCAGGGTTTCGTTCACCATACCTTGTTATTTCGGCTTAGAATGGAAAGAAACCTTTCCGGACAGTTTTTACTAATATTTATATATTGTTTCAGCATTTTTAGTAAATAATAACAAAAATTAAAATTTGGATGGAAATCGTACATGATGGCTTTAAATATCAATGCACTAATCATGCTAATGAAAATATATATAGCATAGTCATGATAGAGTCATATATAGGTTTACCACAATTCAGCAACAGTTCCTGACATCAATATTGTATAACATTAAGGGGTGGGGTATGAACGTTTGGACAGTATTTATTGTGGGACATTAGAGTACATCAGACATATCGAATTGCATTCTGAATACGAAGAATGTCTTTCTGATATCAAATAATTTTGATTTTTGAAATTCGCAATGTAATACACATTTTATGGCAAATGATTAAAATTGATATTTTTGATTTTTAACAGTACTCGAAGTAAACTTTATCAATCTGATGATTTATACTATGTAGGTGGGATGAAAAGCCAATGATCAATTGAAAATTTTGACCTTTCGTATTGAAGATATGGATTTTTTCCCAAAACACCAAAAAATAGGTCTTTTGGGGAAAAAATTCCATATCTTAAATATGAAAGGTCAAAATTTTCAATTGATCGTCGGCTTTTCCTCCCAGCTACATACACTTTAAGAATGTGTCATTAGATTTATAAAATTTACTTCGAGAACTGTTATATATCAAAATTGTGAAGAATATCAAATTTTAATAATTTGTCATAAAATTTGTATTATATCGTGAATTTCAAAAATGAAAATTATTTGATATCAGAAAGACATTCTTCGTATTCAGAATGCAATTGATATGTCTGATGTGTTCTCATGTCCCACAAAAAATACTGTCGAAACGCTCAAAATCCAGATTCCAGATCCCTTAATCAATAGAATACATACCCCAAAAGCCTTGTAACACACATCTAAATTATGTTAGGCTTATGCAGTAAATTGGACACAGTGATGACGGAAGTTTTCTTCCGGTAGGCCTATACGTGTATTTTATAAGGGTGTGCGTGCTGAGATTCCAACTCATTGGTCAAATTATCAGTATTTTGATGGACGAATTACCCAAGAATCATATTATAATGTAGCACCAATATTAAAACGTTTTTGTTTTTGGGTGTTTTTTTTTCCCCGACTTTGTTGATGTAAGGGGGGCCTGATGCAAAAAAATTTCATCGCGAACATTTTTCGGGGCCCCCTTTACAGACCTCAAAAATTTCAGGACTTCCCCCCCCCCTTTTTTTTTGACATGAAAATTATGGGTCAACCCCATAGAAAAGCATATAAACTCAATTTTCCCAGGAAAATTTGTGGTCATTTTTCAGCCCTCCCCCTTAGGAGGGTCAAAAAAATTAGGCCCCCTTTTTGCATCAGCCCCCCCCCCTAAAAAGTGTTTGTGAACGGTCCCTTAAAGAGCAAAGATTTTGGAAACTCATTAGCTGATTTGACATTTCCGTGTATTATGATTACCGCACAATACCTGAATTCCGAGCCTAGCAATACTGTCATTTATGTCATTAACAAATGCATGGATACTTTTTCAATAGAACTGCAAGCATTTGGTATTTCCCTTCTAGTTTTACATGAGATTTTTATTGTATTGGAAATGTTACAATGATGTATATAATAAAGTAATTATACATGATGTATGTTACAATAGACACTGATGAAGCACGTGCTGTAGTAAGACAGTTTAGCAGTATGCAGACTTTTTATTAGATGTACAATATTGTATGTAACATATCTACGTTATTTAATCTATTGCCATTCTATTTCCAGTAATGTTTAAGTTCTAACGAATGTTTGATGACGTAAAATCGATAATATATTTCTACCAGATAGTATACGTAACATATTATCGATTTTACGTCATCAAACATTCGTAAGAACTTACACATTACTGGAAATAGAATGGCAATAGATTAAATAACGTAGATATGTTACATACAATATTGTACGTCTAATACTCGGAGTCTGCATACTGCTTTTGGAATGTTAGAAAATCAAATCTATATATTATATAAGATTAACAGTGTATCAAATAAACGCCATTAAAAATGTGTATATTAGTATTAGTATTACCAAATGTGGTAATGCTGCAGATAAATAATATTGTGAGATCGTATTATCATGTACGTCAGAATGTTTTTAATTTTACCCACTAATTTTATTAACTAGGTTGATTAGGAGTCTTGCTTAATGAGAAGTAGGACTATCAGTATAATAGATTCACTGAAATAAAAGAGTGACCGTCGTTAGGAATTCAAATGTACAAAGTGCACATTTTCAATCGGTAGTGGAAAGAAAGAGAGAGAGAGAGGGTAACCATGGTAACATCGTCATTGAATAAATACATTACGACCATACTGTGTAAATCTAAATGACTAATATGTACATTTTTGTGACTGATTGTCTAACATAACCGAAAGGTTTCTAAGCGATTCTCTTATAAACCATCATGCGCACAGTTTCCACCTCGATGCACCTGAGCACACATTTCGGTCCAAGAGCTCCCAAGCAGATAACAACAAGCATGTCTCCATCACAGTCTTTGATTACACTACACGGTTGAGTGCATAGCAATGTGAGAACTGTGGAGCTTCTAGCTGAAAAATGGGCCTCTTTGATTGGTTTTTGTCGAAACCTCAAGTGTTCCCTTCATCCAATCAGATTTTTTTTTATATCAAACGAAAGCTAACACTTTCTCCTTAAAACAGTTTTCGTCACTTTTTCAACAGATAACGCAATTCAATGTTATAGCAAGGCGAAGGTGGTACATCTGTTGAAAACTACCTATCCAAACACATTTTTTGACCAAAATGTAGGTTTTAAAAGTCAAAGCCTCAAGTGTTCCTTACAATATTATTTTGTCAAATTTTATGTCATTAAATGAAAAAGCACATTTATATTGTCGATCCATACACTAGCGTCACTAGAATGAGCAATGGCAAATTCTCTTAAATTGCAAATCTTGTGCAAAAAGTTACTATTTTCGCCTGTTTTGTCATACGGTTGTAAATTCAATGAACTATGACTTTGCTAAAAGAGCGCTTACAAATTGATATATGAGAATATTTACAAATGTTTGATACGTTCATCACCGCACAACGAATTTCTTAGCAGACCAATAGGTACATCAGAGATCGTTGTATTTTGGCAAATTATTTTAACCATGATAACACGCTTTTTGAAACAGTCCAATCTCTGTAGCTTACCCTTCACCCTCGGTCTCAACATCTGCGATGAATATACCTTTCAGATAGGTAGATCACTTTTCTCATTCAAAGCAGGTTCCTGAACGCCACTGACAATCAGTGATGAAACGATTAAAGGAGTAATTCGTGACCATTTATATTTGTAAACGCATTTCTTCTACCTCAATACCGTAAAACATCGTCTACAAGCATATAGAGTGCCTCTGATAAAAGCTAAATTATTAAAGGCGCCATTATGGAGTTTGAGCAAATAAATTACAGATCCAAGCATATACAAACAAGTATTATTGTAAGACCAATCTATTTTATTAGAATATTTACACTTGTTTCGTATTAATTAAGCTTTCATCAAAAACACTTGATATGCTTGTACGAGGATATAATTATTCTAAGTTCACACTCCTAGTATTTTTGAGACATCTTCATTTTTGGCATTGTGGCTACATACAACAATGGATTCACCATAATCGAATAATGGGTGGTTTCTTATGGATGGCGGATACCTTCTATAATACGCCTAAGATAATACGTCTAACCTTAGACGTCTAAGATGCAATCTTATACTTAGACGTGTAAGAATTTCGCGGTAGGTTGCGCGGTCATAGGGGAGGGAGGCCGATTGGATTGGCAGATCAGCACGACAGAATAGGAAATACGAATTCGCTGTCGTAGTGCACGTTAGTAACCATTGGTTACTGCTTCAAGCCTGGGCTCAAGCACCTGTTCCGAATTTTGATATGCCATATAGGCTTTGTGTTGTGATCATTTCGATCAGTGGTTCGTAACAAGGAAAGCGTGATCCAGTTGACCTGGCAACGGTAATATTCTAACGTGCACTACGACAGCGAATTGCCAAAGCGTCTAAATCAAAGTATAGGCTCCCAAGTAGGTTGTTATAGTGGTGCAGAGCGACAGACGCCATTACCATGATGAAATGTATATTTTTACTCCAGATTCACATGCCTTCTTTTTTTAGACATCTGTGAGCAAACTGCTTAATTTTAGGCATTATCGCTATACACTCATAAAGGGTTCACCATTCATGCCATTTGAATCAAGGTAAAACAGTCTGGGCCTGCTTGATTCATTTACAAAACGTTACTGACAATGAAAACATGCATGCATTAAGAGTTATAACCCCGGGTTATAACCAATGCGGCAAGTGTTACAGCGGGCTTAATTTATCGGTTATCGGTTATCGAATTACTGGACAACGCGCTTGAAGCAGTTGAAATGACGTTTCCAATGGCATTGGAAGACGAAGTTGAAGGTGCTCCAGTTGTGGATGTTCTTTTGTTATCATGGTTATGCTTCGCCCTTTTCTGTGCGTATAATGCCCCGGTGTAATGACTCCTTTTTGCAACTGGATGCCACTAAAGGTATGTCTAGGCCACTTGCTGTTCGATTCAACGTGTGCCATAAACAAATGAGGAAACTTATACTCAATAATTTGATAAGACCAAGAGACACACTTTATCGTAATCGACAATTTCAAATTGAATTAGCACATTTGTTCCCGTTACATCTACCAAATCCCCGACAATTATCTCAGCTACTGCGTTCAATGTCAAACATATTATTACTCCAGTTTTACACGCTATGCTGAGACATCTTTGTGCAAACTGTTTCATTTTGGGCATTGTGGCCACATACAAGAATGGATTCACCATTTGAATACAGATAGAACATGTTAGCTAACAGAAACCGCGTTTGTCTATCACTGCAAACGGGACACAAAGCATTGACAATGAAAGTGTAGATACAAAATGGCAACATGCATGCATTAAGAGTTATAACCAATGCGGCAAGTGTTACAGCGGGCTTAATGTATCGGTTCCTTTGGGAATTGCTGGATAACGCGCTTGAAGCTGTTGAAATGACGATTCCAATGGCATTGGAAGACGAAGTTGAAGGTACTCCAGTTGTGGATGTTCTTTTGTTATCATGGTTATGCTTCGCCCCTTTTTGTGCATGTAATGACTCCTTTTTGCAATTGGCAATCGTAGATGGCACTAAAGGTATTTCATTGCCACTTGCTGTTCGATTCAACCTTTGCCGTAAACGAATGAGAAAACTTATACTCAATATTTCGATAAGACCAAGAGGGCATATATCAAGTAGAAGTAATTGTGTCATGTTAAAGAGATAGTTGTGTTTTGGCAAAGATTGACACACTTCATTGTAATCGACAATTTGCACATTTGTTCCCGTTACATACATCTACCAAATCCCCGACAATTATCTCAGCTACTGCGTTCAATGTCAAACATATTATTACTCCAGTTTTACACGCCTAGTAATTCATCTAATAGACATCTTTGTGCAAACTGTTTCATTTTGGGCATTGTGGCCACATACAAGAATGGATTCACCATTGAATACAGATAGAACATGTTAGCTAACAGAAACCGCGTTTGCCTATCACTGCAAACGGGACACAAAGCATTGACAATGAAAGTGTAGATACAAAATGGCAGAGTTATAACCAATGCGGCAAGTGTTACAGCGGGCTTAATGTATCGGTTCCTTTGGGAATTGCTGGACAACGTGCTTGAAGCAGTTGAAATGACGTTTCCAATGGCATTGGAAGGCGAAGTTGAAGGTACTCCAGTTGTGGATGTTCTTTTGTTATCATGGTTATGCTTCGCCCCTTTTTGTGCATGTAATGACTCCTTTTTGCACTTGGCAATCGTAGATGGCACTAAAGGTATTTCTTGGCCACTTGCTGTTCGATTCAACCTTTGCCGTAAACGAATGAGGAAAGTTATACTCAATATTTCGATAAGACCAAGAGGACAAGTAGAAGTAATTGTGTCATGTTAAAGACATAGTTGTGTTTTAGCAAAGATTGACACACATTATCGTAATCGACAATTTCAAATTTAATTTGCACATTTGTTCCCGTTACATCTACCAAATCCCAGACAATTATCTCAGCTACTGCGTTTAATGTCAAACATATTATTACTCCAGTTTTACACGCTATATCTGAGACATCTTTGTGCAAACTGTTTCATTTTCAGCATTGTGACCACATACAAGAATGGATTCACCATTGAATACAGATAGAACATATTAGCTAACAGAAACCGCGTTTGTCTATCACTGCAAACGGGACACATAGCATTGACAATGAAAGTGTAGATACAAAATGGCAACATGCATGCATTAAGAGTTATAACCAATGCGGCAAGTGTTACAGCGGGGCCGAGCGGGCTTAATTTATCGGTTCCTTTGGGAATTGCTGGACAACGCGCTTGAAGCAGTTGAAATGACGTTTCCAATGGCATTGGAGGACGAAGTTAAAGGTGCTCCAGTTGTGGATGTTCTTTTGTTATCATGGTTATGCTTCGCCCTTTTCTGTGCGTTATCATGCCCCGGTGTAATGACTCCTTTTTGCAATTGGATGCCACTAAAGGTATGTCTAGACCACTTGCTGTTCGATTCAACGTGTGCCATAAACAAATGAGGAAACTTATACTCAATAATTTGATAAGACCAAGAGGGCATACATATAACAAGTGGAAGTAATTGTGTCATGTTAAAGAGATAATTGTATTTTGGCAAAGATTGAAACACTTTATTGTAATCGACAATTTGTACATTTGTTCCCGTTACATCTACCAAATCCCAGACAATTATCTCAGCTACTGCGTCCAATGTCAAACATATTATTACTCCAGGTTTACACGCCTAATATATCTGAGACATCTTTGTGCAAACTGTTTAATTTTTGGCATTGTGGCCACATACAAGAATGGATTCACCATTGAATACAGATAGAACATGTTAGCTAACAGAAACCGCGTTTGTCTATCACTGCAAACGGGACACAAAGCATTGACAATGAAAGTGTAAATACAAAATGGCAACATGCATGCATTAAGAGTTATAACCAATGCGGTAAGTGTTACAGCGGGCTTAATGTATCGGTTCCTTTGGGAATTGCTGGATAACGCGCTTGAAGCTGTTGAAATGACGTTTCCAATGGCATTGGAAGACGAAGTTGAAGGTACTCCAGTTGTGGATGTTCTTTTGTTATCATGGTTATGCTTCGCCCCTTTTTGTGCATGTAATGACTCCTTTTTGCAATTGGCAATCGTAGATGGCACTAAAGGTATGTCTTGGCCACTTGCTGTTCGATTCAACCTTTGCCGTAAACGAATGAGGAAAGTTATACTCAATATTTCGATAAGACCAAGAGGACATATAACAAGTAGAAGTAATTGTGTCATGTTAAAGATATAGTTGTGTTTTGGCAAAGATTGACACACTTTATCGTAATCGACAATTTGCACATTTGTTCCCGTTACATCTATGAAATCCCAGACAATTATCTCCGCCATTGCGTTCAATATCGCTATTCCCCATGAAATTAAAATCGTCGCAATGACTCGCTTTCTATTCTGGGTTTTCAAGTAAGTTGGATATGGTTTAGATATGAGCACATAGCGATCCAAACTAATGCTTCCAATGGCAAAAATTCCGGAGGCCAGGAATATATCGGAAAAGAGCACGCTTAGTTGACACCCAACTTTGCCCCATAGCCATCTGTCGAAATACAACGGCACGGACCTGATCATGATAAGCCCAACCCCTGCATCTGCGATGGATAAACTTAAGATGAGCAGATCACTTGGTTTTTCCTTCAAAGCAGGCTCCTTCCAGAAGGCCACGATGGTAAAGAGATTTCCCAATATTGTTATAACACTAGTGATGGAGATAAAAAGTGTCATTATAATCCCTATATAAAGGGGAGTTCCCAGCAAACACAAAACGTTTTCGACATCATTCGCAAATGGTTATAAAAGGTTCTCAGAAAACGTTTAAATGTCGGGTTATATAAAGGGTACATTAATGGTATATAATGTTTTCATCACATTAAATAACATTTGTTGGCAATCTACTGCACAGCAAACATAAATGTTTTACAGAAAACATTTAAATGTCGGGTTATATAAAGGGTATAAAAAAAGGTTTTAATAACATTCCAAAAACATTTTTGAAAACTTGGTACAAATCATTCTAAACAGAATGTTATTTTGGGGTTGAAAAAATATTTTGCAAAAAATGTTTGCCCAAAATATTTACAATAACGTTTTTAAAATGTTTTCACGACCTTTATATAACCCTTTAAATGTTATTAAAACGTTTTGTAAAAAACATTTTAAGAACATTTCTGTGTTTGCTGGGTGCAAATATTTGGCCAAAAATGTTTGCAAAAATAGTTTACAATGACATTTCGAAAACATTTTAAAAATATTGTTGTAGTGTGTTTTCTTAAAAAACGTTTTAAAACGATTTCATGACCTTTATATAACCCGACATTTTAATGTTATTAAAACGTTTTTATCTAAACCAAAACCCAAAATATAACTTGTTTAAAACGTTTTAAAAACGTTTTTGTGTTTGCTGGGTTTGTTGTACCGATGATGAGGAAGACCCTGTTGGAGGCAGGTTGGTTGAATTCATCATACAGTACTATACTAGAACAATGTTAGTGAAGATTCCAATGGTTTAGAAAGCAAAATAATGATGAGTAAATCATGGATGTCAACGTAACATTGTCATGTATTATGATTGAAACGACAATTGATGTATTGGATATGGTTTTAATGTCAAACTGATGTATGCAACCTCGTTATGTTCCTATAATGCAATTTACTGCAACCACAGACATGACCGGCAATCTCGTGATTACCTATATGTAACGGAACGTTATTAATGTACATTAGTGCAAGTATTGATAAACTGCAACTAAAGACGGCGATTTACATCTCGTGATTGCTTTTCATTTACGTAACGTTATTATGTTCCAAAAATTCAATTATTTGTCAACTTTAACATGTAAAGACGGCGATTTACCGGTACATCTCGTGATTGCTATTATTAAAAAGACACCGCATAAGAAAACCACAAGTAATTGTATTAATTTTTTATCCCTTTTCACCCATATTTTTTAAAATCATGAAAATGAAGAATAAATCAATAAATCTAAAATTGAAAAAAAAAAACAGTTTGTGTCTTTTTCATGATGATGATAGAGATTGGACCCAAGACAAATTACACCTAAATCAAGTGTCAATTCAGGGCTAAACCGCTATGGCGGAAAAAGGTAACAAGTAAAATGAACTGAAACACAAACACTCTTCTTCAGCAGAATGACACAAATGCTGACACGACTTTTTTGCTCTCGTTGGCTGACTTTGAGTTTAGAGAAATATATTTTGTAGATTTACTCCAAATAAATTTTGATTTAGTTAAGTTGTATCATCACTCTAATACCATAATTGAATAAATTATAAAAACATATTGATAAAAACAATGGTTGTAAATAAACATATTTCGTCGCCGTTACGGCATATTGACCTATGTCAAAAAACAGTGTTTCTTGAAATTCAGTGTTTAAATATTAACCATGTGTAAAAATTATTCCTACTCGTTTATTGCGTTTCGACAGTATTTTTGTGGGACATGAGAGCACCTCAGACCTATCGAATTGCATTCTGAATACGAAGCATGTCTTTCTGATATCAAATAATTTTCATTTTTGAAAATCACAATATAATACAAATTTTATGACAAATTATATAAATTTGATATTTTTCAAATTTTTGATATATAACAGTCCTCGAAGTAAATTATATAAATCTAATGATATATTCTTAAAGTGTATGTAGCTAGGAGGAAAAGCCGACGGTCAATTGAAAATGTTGACCTTTCATATTGAAGATATGGATTTTTTTCCCAAAAAGACCTAATTTTTTTTGGTGTTTTGGGAAAAAATATCCATATCTTCAATACGAAAGGTCAAAATTTTCAATTGATCATCGGCTTTCCATCCCACCTTCATTTGTTAATCACTAATGAAAATGATAATATCATCCAGAGACATGCTGTTCTTCCACCATTTTACTCCGATCATCGCATTATTACTTGTTCCATCAACCATGCAAAACCTCCACCTGTAAAATCGGTTATTCGCTCACGCCAATTTGGTAAAATGAAACCTGAGCAGTTTACCGAACTTTTGCAAAAGCGCATGTCTGAGTTCCCTCTTGACTGTGAGGATCCAAATGTCCTTACTGATGCGTATGAGTCCTTAACAAAGTCTGTGCTTGATGAAGTCTGCCCTATTACCACCAGGGAGCGTATTATAAGACACAGACTACCGTGGTACAACGAAGACATCCATCTAGCTCGGCGCATCAGAAGACGACTGGAACGAAAGTGGCGAAAGAGTCAATCTGAGGAAGATAATGAAGAATTTGTCGCTCAAAAGAATCAAGTCATTAAACTTATCACTGACTCTAAAATTGAGTATTTCTCCAATAAGTTCGCTGAATCAAATGTTAAAGATATGTATGCTACAATTAATGGGTTGCTTAACAAATCTCAAAAATACTACCTGTTTTTGATTGTCCTGATCAAGCTCTTGCCAACAAGTTTCTCTCCTTTTTTATCGAAAAAGTTGAGAAGATCAGGGCCAATGTTAATGTTTCTCCTAGTTCTACTGATGATAGTATTGCGAATTCTGACTCTATAGAACCCTGTAATCTTGATGCTAACATTAACTGTTGCTTAAACACATTCACTCCGCTATCTGAGACAGATATTGAGAAGATCATAAAAAGGTTTCCTAGTAAAACATGTAACTTAGATACTCTGCCGACGTGGCTTGTAAAGGATAATCTTCCGATCTTGTTGCCGATTTTCACAAAAATTGTCAACAGTTCGTTAATATCTGGTATTTTTCCAAATGCACTCAAAGAGTCTATTATCACTCCAGTGATCAAGAAATCAAATCTTGACAACAATATCCTAAAGAACTATAGGCCAGTGGCCAACATGAAATTCATGTGTAAGGTTATTGAAAAGGCTGCGTCATGTCAGGTAGTCACACATGTTGACAACTACACTGCAAATGTTCCCGAACACGTGACGCCTCTCAGACGCGTCCGAGGTGTTCATAATTGTCTCTTTAGAACACTAGTGTATTTGAAAATATGATAAGCCTTGCACATTAGTGTTCTTTTAGTATAATGTAGAACACATAGTATTAATCAGACGTGTCACAAGTGTTCTGAATGATTATATTGAATACTGGTGTTCAAAAATGGAACGCATGAGCAGATAGAGGCGTTGGAGAGCTGCGACGTGTCAGCGAGAAATACACGGTGCTCCTTTGAAGGAGGGATATAAGTAACAACAACAACAACACGGGCGATGCAACGTGGAAACGCTTCCGGAAACGCTATAACAAACTGTCTTTTCCAAGACAAATGGGATGATAGTGAGAGTAAATTCGAAGGATTTAGAGAAGAATGAAATTCAGGGCAACTTTGGGAGCGACTCGGAGCCCGTATATCTGTTGACAGCGATGAACAAGCATAGGAGAGACACAAGAGGGTGACTATGGCCGAGCGATTTTAATCGCATTAAAATGCGTTGCGCTGTCAGCCGGGAGATACGATCGGCGAGGGTTCGAGCCTTGGGCTTGCCTTAGGTGAAAACTCTCTAATTTCATCGGAATTCTTCGGAACACCGCCATTATCTTGTTTATACTACCATGCATTTGTTTATTGTCGAGTAATGAGATTTTGAAAATGTATAAATAAAGGTTGAACACCAGCATTCTGAAAATCAATGTTTGAACACGTGTCATGTGTTAAAAAACCGTTACATTTCTTTCATGTGTCCGCGGGGATCCGAGGTGTTCATAGATAGTAATTTTGAACACCAGAGTTTAAAGGATTAGAACATGTTACACTAGTGTTCTGAGGTAATAACACCTGTGTTCTCTACATTAACACTAGTGTTCTCTAAATAAGTTGAACACGTGTCATGTGTTAAAAAACCGTTACATTAATGAACGCGTTCCATGTGTTCTGGCCAATTTACAGTGTACAACCTGGGTGAAGTGAACCAATCCTCCTATAAGAGGTCTCACAGTACTGAAACCGCCCTGTTAAAGGTAAAAAACGACATCCTCCAGTACGTGGACCATGGTAAAGTTGTCTTCCTGGTGCTGCTTGACATGTCAGCAGCCTTTGATACGGTGGATCACCATATCCTGTTGAATAGACTCAAATCAGATTTCAATATCGATGGCACAGTCCATTCCTGGTATAGGTCATATTTTAATCAACGTAACGTCAGAGTGGTAATTAACAACGACATGTCTAGTGAGCATACGCTCACTTACTCATTACCCCAGGGTTCCATCATTGGCCCTCAGTATTTCATCATGTTTACCGTTCTCGTTGGTGAAATAATTCGTCGTTACAACATATGCTTTCATTGTTATGCTGACGATATACAGCTTTATGCTGCCTTTGAACCCAAAGTCAGTGGTGACCGTGAGCGTGTGCTCAATAACATGTCTGCTTGTATTTCTGATATTAACTCTTGGATGGTTAATAACAAGCTGCAGCTCAATCAGGACAAAACGGAATTTTTCATCATTGCCACCAATAGAGCTCTCAATAAGCTTCCCGTCATTGAGCTGAGCTTGGGTAACCACTCAATCAAACCATCTGCCAATGTTAAGAACTTAGGTGTTGTTTTTGATGGAGCTCTTAATATGTCTTCCCATATTAGCAATCTTTGTAAAACTCTCAACTTTCACATCCGTAACTTATGGCGGATACGACGTTTTCTCAGTCAGGATGCGTGTCATCATGCCGTCAGAGCACTTGTCTTGTCTCGCATAGACTATGCCAACTCCTTCATGTATGGTGCCCGTGAAATGGACCTAAAAACGGCTGCAGCGTCTCCAAAATAACAGGTGCTTGGAGACAGGTGCTCTGCCGATTTGTTGAATACCCTCCATTGGCTCCCGGTGAAAGAAAGAATTAATTTCAAAATCATGTTGCACATATACAACTGCATATCAGGTACTGCTCCGGCATATCTACAAGATCTTGTCACGTTTTATAATCATCCAGATTCATCTAGAAGCAGTCGCAGGCTTCGCTCATCATCTGACAAAACAAGGCTCTATACAGTTCGCTCCAGTAAAAGAGCCGGGGATTGCTGTTTCACCGTTTTCGGGCCCCAGCACTGGAACAAGCTCCCTGTTTATGTCAGAGAAGCGGAATCTGTGGCTGCTTTTAAACGTCTTCTGAAGACGTATCTTTTTCCAAATCAGTAATTTCTTGTTGTTGTTTTTATTTAGTTTTTTCTTGTGTATTTTGTGTTGGAGCAAAAGCGCTGTGTTATCTGTAGAGCGCTATAGAAATGTCCTGTAATAATAATAATAATAATAATACACTTTAAGTATAAATCATCAGATTTGTAAAGTTTACTTCGAGTACTATTAAATATCAAAAATATCAATTTTTAATGATTTGTCATAAAATGTGTATTAAATTGCGAATTTCAAAAAATCAAAATTATTTGATATCAGAAGGACATTCTTCGTATTCAGAATGCAATTCGATATGTCTGATCATCTCTGATGTGCTCTAATGTCTCAAAATAAATACTGTCCAAACGTTCATACCCCTTCCCTTAATGCTTTTGATTAATAACATCAATCATATAGTTGACTGAATTTGTTTGTTTAAAGATTATATCAATTATAAAATTGAATTAATTCAAACATATTAATTATTTAAATTTAACGGTTAAAGTTATATGCCGGTATGTCCTAGACTTATTTTGACAGTTATGACATAGGCCTAGGTCACCTTTGACATAGACCGCATTTTCTATTTATTATATTGTGTGCTAAGTTGAGTTTTGCAATAAAACGTCTACGAGATAGTGGCATATCTCAGGTCCTATGGCATATCATAGCTCACTATGTCCTGGAATATGTGGTATTGACCAATATTTTGTAGGTTATTATTTTCACAGTATTTAAATTGTGGAATAACATTAATTAAACAATTGCTTGTTGATCTCAGCATGTGTACAATAAACACGAATGATTCATAGATTATGAATTTCAACGTAACTCATTTTGTGAAAAAATGCTCATAGGTCACTATGCCGTAAAAGCAACGATTTGTTAACTATTTTTGGAGATAATGAAGTCACGGCTAAATATAAACCATGATTGGTCAATGACTTCATACTAGGCTACACGCACTTGGCAATGGGGAATTCAGGTCTGGCAATAAAAATCCATTTGATGGCTCAACAAAAATAAAAACTATACTTAGCAATAATAATGATTGTATTACAATAAAGGTAAGACACATGAAACAGAAGAAAGAATATAAGTATAAACAAACACCAAGATACTCGTACTTGGAAATGAACCCCTTTACATGTATGACTGAGGCGAAGATTTGCAAATGATGGTGATGATGAAGCTAATGATGATTAAAACAAGAGGCGACCTACTAATTTTATGTATAAAAACGACAAACATTAAATAATAATTATTAAAAACTATCGTATCATGACTGTATGCGACGCTTTGGTACAATAAGTAGACTTTGATTTAAAGCAGTATGCAGACTCCGAGTATTAGACGTACAATATTGTATAATGTAACATATTTACGTTATTTAATCTATTGCCATTCTATTTCCAGTAATGTTTAAGTTCTAACGAATGTTTGATGACGTAAAATCGATAATATGTTACATATAATATCTGGTAGAAATATATTATCGATTTAACGTCATCGACTGGAAATAGAATGGCAATAGATTAAATAACGTAAATATGTTACATACAATATTGTACGTCTAATAAAAAGTCTGCATACTGCTTTATACTTCATTTCTCTTCAGTCTTCAGTGAACGGAAATATTTGTTTTCATGAAAGGGCATTTGAAGGATATAGGCCTAGGTTGGTATGCTATTTTTAGAGTTAAAGCTGCCCACAAAATTATTATTAACAGATTTGCATAGGTTTTGTGGTATTGAAAACACATTTTAAAACATAGTTTAAGCATATGCTGTAATGGTTTATACTGCACTGATTCCTATTTTGCATGAGCATGATAAGTAAAGCCCAAGAAAAATTTAAAATTACCTCTTGATATTGAGTGTCTGATTATCTGCTATGCATGTTTTATTCATAAATTAAAAAACTTATTGTTTACAGCGACATTGTTGCAAAGATAAATATGGGTAACTACAAATTACAATATAGTATAGTAATTTTGTGCATGCAATAAAACATACTAAACGATAATAAAATTACAATACATGTATGCATTCATCTTTATCATGTATCATTTCGGTGTATCAACATAATTAAGATTCATCATAATTAGGGGCTGCACAATTAATATGAGCGGGGGTGGATAAAATTTCCAAACGGCCTGCCAAAAATCTTGCCCCCCCCCCCTTGCACATGCCACTTTTTGGGGCATGGGAATTCCAATTTGCAAACCCTCAATGATCTAGATATGCTATTGCGAGAGCAGCCAGCAGGACCGCATACTGTTTTCCTAATAGGCCTGTAGCGTTTTATTTAAAAGGCGCCCTTGAATGCACGCCAAAATATTGTTACCCCCTGGCTTGCCACAAATTGCTTACCCCCTTTTTTTTTTGCCTGGCCACGAATTTCTTCCCCTCCCCTCCCCCAGTTTTACCCTCCCCCGGGCTCATAATTATTGTACAGCCACTTATCGACACACATAATAATATATAGTTACTGCACAAATTATAATGTTCTTGGTCACAAACCTTCAAAGTACAAGTTGTAGGCCTAATGATTTCGGGGAAAATGTGAAGAAAAACAACATCACATTCCCTTTTTTCTAAGACATTTTCATCAAATTATAGGCCTATTAGTGCCTACCGATAGGCCTATTCGTTGTAGCCGCAAATTCACATACCCGCTTTTTACCATAGGAACCCTACCCGTAAGCCGCAATGTTCGATCTTTTGATTTCCGTAAAAAATTATTTTTTGTTATTTTTTCACGGCAGTGAAATGATGCCACTTTCCCTAGACTACCCCGTAGTCCACTTGCCCATTGTGCATACTCTGGATATTGTATTTAAGCTTAAAACTCTGATTTAATTAATGTGTGCACAATTGATAGATTTTCACATCTGTTCTTTTCAGTCATCCTACTCCCTCTGTTTGTTAGCTTCCCAAGTGGACTACTGACATTGGATTGCGGTTTTCATGCTTAACACGGCAGTCTATGAGCTTCTATGGATGAGATTGTCGGAAATCTGGCCTACTAAAATTGGCCATGATGTAATGCATCTTTAAATGGATCTGGCTTGTGATTGGTCGCCCCGATCTCGTTATGGTTTAAATCCTCCGGGTACCTGCTACACAAGTATGTGGCCTATACCCCGCCTTTGTGTTGTGTAATTGCATGAACGCGTCAATAAGTGCATGAACGCGTTTTGTATTTGCTTGCGGTTAAATTTGATTGATAAACAAGTATGATTGACAGTGTGAGTGTTAGGGACTTTGCCCGTTCAAAATCCCGTTTAAAATCAAAAGTCCATGAGTCTATTTTTAACCTGGAATTTCGCGATTAATAAACTGGCAGATTCTAAAATCAGAATTGTTCAGTATTGAAGTGCCAATACAATTATGACATTATGATATGTTGCATTCAATAATAGCCTACGTACACTTTACTTTTTACTGTCACTAATATAATTATATAAACTTTTTCATAACAATTTTATACTATAGTATTTTGATGTAATTAATATCAGTATAATTTCGAGTTCAACTGAATGCTTTCATCATGATTAACATCAAAAATAGACTATGGCATAGTCTACACTTTCCCCCACATCTCAGATGCACAGTTTATCCCTTACATATCCTGTGTCATGAATAGGTATTGTAGCCCACCAACCCTGTGGTTAAGAGACTGAGAAATAATTCCTAATATCTCATACCCTAGATTGTATGCCTTATCTAATCCTGCCTCACATGACAAGGACTAAATTCGCCCTTAAATTTGGCAGTGAGTCTCTTCAGCGTAGGAAATTTTTAGCCTTTTTTTTATAAACATGTTTGCAATTGGCTTATACATACATACATACATACATACATACATACATAGTCATCACATGCTGACAATACACACAACTGATTGGTTAATCAAAGCTAGATAGACAGGCCATGCATGGTCATAATACTGAATGTTTACTTTGTGAATAGGCCAATCTGTATGCGGCAAACTACAATGGTCGATTTACTTCAGAAAAACTACATTGCACAAAACTAAGTCCATTATCTAGGCCTATAGTTAATTGAATGTTTATTGACTCTTGTAATAACCCAGCAATGTGTATATAAACCTGTATAAAAATTATATTTTCAGTTACAAAATAATAATTGGTGTTAAAAAAAACCAGGTCTATGAGACAAATATCCCTGACAAAAGCTAGCAAGACCAAGACTAGCTGTGTAATTTGTATACTTTAGTGATAAGACATCTTGCATCTGTATAGAAAATTATACCCAACAAATTTAAGATATTGCCAACATGCAATAATAGTGGACATTTTGATACAATTTTCTTTGTAGTTATAACCAAATTTGTTTCCTGTAGGTGGCTTAAAAACGTTTATGCGAAATGAGATCCTGTATAGGTGGCTTAAAAACCTAAATGCAAAATGAGGTTTAAAAAAATTGTTTTCCAGAGTCAAGACGAAGATACCATTATTGGGCTATTCCAGAAAATAGATGCACACCCCCTATAGAGGAGTTCGGATTTCCGGATTTTTTGTCCAATCGTGACTGTTGGAAATCCAGACTTTTATAGTGTGCAAAGGTAAAAAAATCCGACAGAAAAATAGTTCAAAATCAGAAATCCTCAATTTGAGAGCTCATTTTGGACTTTTCCGTGATTTTCCTTCATTTAATTGGATTGGCAACTGGAATTCCAGTCGTTTTCAGAAAGCAGACTTGGAAATCCGGACATTTCTTTGATTGAAAGTTTGCTCCTCTATAGGGGGTGTGCACTTATTTTCTGGAATAGTCCATTAGGCCTAAGCCTCATCACTTATTTATTGTCGTATTAAAGTGCAGAGTAGGTTAGATATGAATATTAAATTTTAGACCAAAGTACCTCAAGGTACTATACACCTGATCCGTGAATTGTCTTTTTTAAAGACAACTTCTTGTTTATTCAAAATGTTGAAATAATAATTATTTAGTAATAACTGCCGGAAATGGTTGCTGTCCATTTTAAGCTGAAATAAAGTAAAGCCAACTTCCACTGGCTATTTTGGCCCTTTAATATGCAGTTCTGTGGGAGGACATATAATTTCATAAAATTATGAATTTATGCCGAACTTTGCTCTGTTAAGGGCTGGGGTATGAACGTTTGGACAGTATTTATTTTGGGACATTAGAGCACATCAGACATATCGAATTGCATTCTGAATACGAAGAATGTCATTCTGATATCAAATAATTTTGATTTTTGAAATTCACAATTTAATACACATTTTATGGCAAATCATTAAAAATTGATATTTTTTATATTTAACGGTACTTGAAGTAAACTTTATAAATCTGATGATTTATACTTAAAGTGTATGTAGGTGGGATGAAAAGCCGACGATCAATTGAACATTTTGACCTTTCGTATTGAAGATATGGATTTTTTTCACAAAACACCAAAACAAATTAGGTCTTTTTGGGAAAAAAATCCATATCTTCAATATGAAAGGTCAAAATGTTCAATTGATCGTCGGCTTTTCCTCCCTGCTACATACACTTTAAGAATATATCATTAGATTTATATAATTTACTGAGGACTGTTATATATCAAAAATTTGAAAATATCAATTTTTTATAATTTGTCATAAAATTTGTATTATATTGTGATTTAAAAAAATGAAAATTATTTGATATCAGAAAGACATGCTTCGTATTCAGAATGCAATTCGATAGGTCTGAGGTGCTCTCATGTCCCACAAAAAATACTATCGAAACGCAATAAACGCTCATTTTGGATCCCTTAACCTACAAAGATAACAAATTTCGCCGATTCCATTTAGGTGCAAGTTGGGACATGTGTAAGCATTACAAATATGCAAAAAAAATAAGGTTTGAAATTTTTTTTACCAATTTCATATTATAAGATCGTGCATTATGGCTTTAATATTCTTTTTCAAACCTGATTTTTTTTAGTATATTTATGTCCCAACTTACACATAATTGGAATCAGTTGTCTTCTATGCATAGACATTAGACAACAGAACAATTTTGAAATAAACATCTCAAAAAGTAACTAACCCCCTTACATAATGGCCATTATTCAAAACAGGGCTGTATTATACAAATCTGTAAAATGCGTTGGAAGCAGAATTTATTTCTGCGCATTTTGACACCTCATTTGATACGTAGGACAGAAAACAATAAAACACCGGTCAATTTAATGTAGTGAGGTCCAAATTTGAAAGTTGCACTTACATAATACAAAAATACTCAGATGTCATTACACAGATTTCCTTCCATTACAAAATCAATACAATTTACTGCAACTTTCAAATCTTGGGTTACATTGATTTAAATGTACGCTGTGACGTCAGTATTAATTTTAGTCAATTACTATACAAATGAGGTGTCAAAATGTGCAGAAATTAAATTCTGCTTCCAACGCTTTTTTCACGGCAGTGAAATGATGCCACATTCCCCATATCTCATATGCACAATTTATCCCTTATACATATTCTGTGTCATGAATAGGTATTGTAGCCCACCAGCCCTGTGGTTAAGAGTCTAGGAAATAATTCCTAATATCTCATACCCTAGTTTGTATGCCTTTATCTAATCTTGCCGCACATGACAACTTACTAATTAGCCCTAACCCGGAAAAGAGTCTATCCAGTGTAGGAATTTGTTAGCCTTTTTTAGAAACATGTTTGCAATTGGCTTATAGCCATCACATGCTGACAATACACATAACTGATTGGTTAATCAAAACTAGACAGGTCATGGCCAGGCCTAATTACAAAGTAAACATATCATTCTATATAGATAACTGTGTAGCAGACGATTTACTTCAGATTTACTACATTGCACAAAACGAAGTCCATTATCTATTGTTAATTGAATGTTTATTGACTCTTGTAATAACCCATGTGTATAAACCTGTATAATATTGGTGTTCATATTAAAGCAGGACTATAAAGAGACAAATATCCATGACCCTGACAAAAGCTAGCAAGAGCAAGCTGTGTAATTTGTTTACTTTAGTGATAAGATTCTCTTCATAGTTATAGCCAAATTTGTTTCCTAGTAGGTGACTTAATAAACAAATCCTTTAAAAAGGAATGGGGCGCCCAATGTGAGCTTGGTCGTGATGTGGTAAATTTCATGGTGTTTAGATTTGGTATTATTATCTCTTGCAAACCCGGTGACACCTCATAAAAGAAATCAGACCTGTCGATAGGTTGTAAGTGGATTGTCTTTCGTTCAAATGAATCCGGGGGGGTACTTCAATATGAAATGGATATGGGTGTAGGGCTGACACTTTCGCATTCGGTGAGAGCAAAATGTATAAAATATGGGGTCATTGGGTGAGGGCATGATTTTTGGCATTCGGTGAGAGCAAAATGTAAAAAAAAATAGGGTCATTGGGTGAGAACATGACCTTTTTTTTTTCAATGGAAGCGCCGCAGAAACCTCGAAAATCGAATTTCTAGTTCTAAAACTCTTCAAATTTCTTTGTTTTGTTTTTCAAAATAAGTAACAAAATCAGTGATAAATGAAACTTGCTGTTCAAATTGAGCTTGTAAGGGGGTCTTTGGGTGACAGATCAAATGGAAAAATAGGGGGTTTTCGGATGACAGAGCATGTGTTCGTAAAAAATATGGGGTCTTTGGGTGACAGCGATGCTGAAAAGGGGGTTTTAACAGCCCTACATACGCGTCACCTCCAAAGTTGGAGTGCCCCGGGAAATGAATACGCTCAACATCCTTAACTGTGTGAGCATGCTCATTACACCAGCCTCTCATAGTACCGGTAAGGCAGCGAAAGACACATTCTGAGGATGCCGTAGGAAGAGCCATGTAGGTAGAATATAGTATGCTCTTTATGTTCCATCAAATGGCAAAAGGAGCCGAGCGAAGGATATGTTAACTGATCAGTTTGAAGCCTTACAACAACGGGGACATACAACCAGATGCTATTGCCTCAGCACTATATCGAGGTGCTTTGAGAAACTTTGTAGTCGCCTGCTCCAAAGTCGAATTAAAATGAATGGTTGTGGCTTAAAATTTAAAAAGAACAGCAATATGTCCTGACAGTTGTTGTTAATAATTAGTATTATATGGCAAAAACTACCAAGATTGAAATTATTTACTGTATAATGACTTCAACATATTCAATTGCCATTTAACGATTTAAGTACACTGGAATGGGACAAACCGAAAGTTCGACGACGAAAGTGCTTTCGTTAGGAGTTTGGCACTGCATCTCCCTGCCTCTCCCTCCCTAAAACGCAATTGTTTAATGTTGAAATTCCAAAGCGAAAAACCAACGTTGACCGACATTTTTTAATAAATAGTTTCTACAAATGTAATCGTTCTACAAATGTTTCTACAAATGTAATCGTTTCTACAAATGTAATCGTTCTACAAATGTAATGTTCTACAAATGTTTCTACAAATGTAAATGTAAAAGTAAATGACTGTTTGATCCTTCGGCCCTCCACCCACAAGGAAATGACGTTCGTTTGAGATGTCATCGAACTTTCGGTGTGTTCCATTTAGCGCTCCGTAACTAGTAAAAAAACAAATGGGTCCGGTTCTTGCAAGGTTACAAACCTTCAAATTCATAGTAGTAGATCACAAGTCTTCAGTCATGTCAGTAATGTGTGCGTTTCTTTTCTTTTCGCATACCCATTGCATAATAGTCTGATCAAAATCCGAACGAAATTTGTACAAAAACGGATTGAAAGAGCTATTACAATGCGACAATAAAACTGCCACATTTAAAGCGGTCTGTGATACAGGAGTACCAGCATACATGTGCACAAATATATCCAATGCAAACATAGGTACCCAGGTCACAACGAAGAAAAGTAGAAGAAATGCGAAGAAAAGTGCAGTTTGAAGTTCCGAATGTTTACGACGCTTGAAGATGCTCTTCAATGACCTGTCCGCTCGATTTTTCGATTCATTCATACTGACATCATCTTTGGTAAGGATTACTTGTTCCAAAGAAGACTTCTTTAGTCTTCTACGCACGGAATACATTACACGATCTTCCCTTATCTGAAATAAAGAGGAACAAAAATGATCATAATGGTAAATTTATATGGATAATATTGATTGTGCGGGGACGTACCAATGTTTCTTGAACTTAATTTATTTCCATAAAATAACATTATATTATGTTACAGACTGTGGCGCTTTAAATATCGCAATAAAATGTGGTTCAATTGCGCGTGTCTTGTAAGTTGTAGTCATTTCATTTTTTTTTCAAAAAAGAGGACTGCCCTTTGTTTAAGAATATAGCCTGTAAGATTTACAATGGGATCATATCTTGTTAATATTTTGTCTTTTTGTCGACACTGTTAAAGAACCCGCTAATAAATTATAAGCATACCAACCTTTTGTCTTACAATAATGAAGATATGGATATACATCGCAGTCATTCCAACAATTGGGAGCAAAATGCTGCTGATAAATATAAATAACAAGTACTTTATGTTCACATCAGTTGTAAAATTACAGTTAGCTTGTCCTTGCCATCTCCACGTAAATGGCATAGGTAAAATAAATATCCCTGCAACGACCCAGGATGATATGATCCACCAAATAGTTTTCCTTGATGTTATATTCGCATCGTAAAACAATGGTCTGGAGATAAATAGGTACCTGTCAACTGTCATTGACAGAAGCGAGAACACACTGGCAAGGTCGACGAAGAGTACCATTGAAAGCGCCAAGAGGCATGAAAGACGACTGTGAGGTAGTCCTTGGAAGGCTGCAGCAAGCCATATTGGAATCGTAACAGATCCCATCAGCAGATCACTAACAGCAAGTGACATTAGATGATAATGACTGATAATCCTTAGTCGTCTATTGCTGATGTATGCAACTATTATCATTACATTGCCGACAATGGCTAACAGTGCTAGTAGAATATCCACAACGAAGTAAGTCACCTGAAAATAATATAAAGACGAATCGGATGCCGTTTCGTTCTCGCTGCCATGACATGACTCCTCTGCTAAAATACGGTAGACTTTCACGTCTGAAAAAGAACTATTTTCAGTTGATATATTAAAGCGCATTCTATTCGTGCTACTTTTGTTGCAATTTTAAGATAATCTAGTATATAAGCGAATGAAGCTAAAGGCGCAACTTATGACCATTTTATCCAGCATTGTCCGTCATTATGCGTTGATCTTGAAGTGTCTTCTTACTATGCATGTCATGTAAACACATGGGAAAATGTCTTTCTTTGAACACGACGTTGAATGTGAAGTATAAAAAAGGCTCTTTAACCTGACAGTTTCATAAATCACATTACTCATACAGACTATGTGCAAGGGCAAGTGACTGAGGGTGTTCACAAAAACATTTTTTCTAGAAGGCGCAAAATTTCGCGTGCGGCTCGAATATGACCAACTTTTCCTTTACTAGGATTTGTAGATGGTTCTCACATGATGGTCAGACGGCACGGTTGTTTGATGAGTTATTAGTTTTTCAAACAAAACATCATGTATAACCAAATGTTAGGCTTAAACAGCTAAAAGTGATATCGTGCTAATGTAAACAGATGCTTTTGAATCGTTCTCAACTTTAATTTACCCTCTTTTGCAAAATTATTCACTTTTATAGTATTTTTAAAGCTTTTTAGGATATAAAATGTATGTATTAATGCCATAATTGGTGGCGCTATTTAGTTACTGGAAAGTACCCTTTCAAGCTTTTAATACAAATAATTCCTTTTATTGTTTGATAAAATATGTTTTTTTATGATGGTAATTGACTCTGAAGAATGTAACTCCAGAAATTTCTACTCACTCATTATGTCTTCTTGGTTTCGGATTGTGCATTCCTCCTATCAAAGGGACTGAAGCTATCTATTGTGTCCGATTTGAGCGTTGACATGTTGGAAAATGTTGCCGATCACTCTTCAAGAAGTCGTGCGATCAACACCTATAATAGTCGTACAATTAGGCAACTTATTTAATTATTAGTTATTCTTATTCATTCATTGGGAGTATCGAGCTGTATGGTTAAGGGCTGGGGTGTGAACGTTTGGACAGTATTTATTATGGGACATTAGAGCACATCAGACATATCGAATTGCATTCTGAATACGAAGAATGTCATTCTGATATCAAATAATTTTGATTTTTTGAAATTCGCAATTCAATACATATTTTATGGCAAATCATTAAAAATGGATATTTTTGATATTTAACAGTAGGCTACTTGAAGTAAACTTGATAAATCTGATGATTTATACTTAAAGTGTATGTAGGTGCCAGGTGTAGGTGGGATGAAAAGCCGACGATCAATTGAAAATTTTGACCTTTTGTATTGAAGATATGGATTTCTTTTTCCCAAAACACCAAAAAAAAGTAGGTCTTTTTGGGGAAAAATCCATATCTTCAATATGAAAGGTCAAAATTTTCAATTGACCGTCGGCTTTTCCTCCTTGCTACATACACTTTAAGAATATGTCATTAGATTTATATAATTTACTTCGAGGACTGTGATATATCAAAAATTTGAAAAATACATAATTTGTCATAAAATTTGTATTAGGCCTATATTGTGATTTTCAAAAATGAAAATTATTTGATATCAGAAAGACATGCTTCGTATTCAGAATGCAATTCGATAGGTCTGAGGTGCTCTCATGTCCCACAAAAATACTGTCGAAACGCAATAAACGCTCATTTTAGATCCCTTAAGTCATAATAGCTTATTCATTCATTTATTCAAATTAGCCACATAAACCACTTTGGGCGCCGCCTTGGATTCCGAAAAAAGTTTGTGCGCTTGTGACCAAATTGGGCTGTGTAGGCCTAATAAACAATGGTACTACTTTCTCAAGTGGTGCGCTTACACATGACTTCGAGATGGCCATAGGCCTACTCGCCTACTGCATTATGATCTTCGAGCTTCTCACACTTGATTAATGATTAAATCTTTTTTCAACTGAATCTGCTTTAACACATGATACACCCTGTATACTCTTAACTGCTTCAAACATTCAAGTAACATAAGAAGCTATGCTGCAAATAGCTTGTAACGTCATTTCCGCCATTCTATATTAATGTTTCCTAGGTACCTAGACTGTTATGTGGTCTATGAGGTGGGAATGGATTCCAAGGTACATTAAGGCGGCGTTTACCGCGTATTCCTCTTTTCAAAGACACGTGAAGAATTATAGTAGGCCTAAATGTGTCATAGGCCCTAACGATGCAAGTGAAATCACACCAATGATGAACCTATACAACCGCGGTATCGACTACCTACACACTTAAAAATACCGTCAAATATGCACCGACTAAAAATAAATTGACCCCGTTTCATTGTGAACAACCACTTTTGGGGTTCTTTTTGGCCCCGTGTGGGGTCAAATTTGACAACAAAAGTGGTTGTTTGCAATAAAACTTAATAAAAAATTATTTTTAGTCGGTGCATATTTAACCCGTATTTTTAAGTGTGTAACATGTAGGCCTATACAAAACGTTACAGCGGGGAGTATTGTACTTTCTAAATTCCCAAGATTAAAAAGTTAATCTACTAGTCTGTGATGAAGGTCAAATTCAAGCTTAGATTAACAATTCTAACTTAAATATATTAAAATAGATTAAATGTTACTATTTTTAATTACAACTTTTTAATCTCGTATTAAAATTCCAATCAATTGTACTGAATGTTCACTCATAATTTGGATTAGTCTTGGATTAACGTCTATTTTAATCCAAAATTAATCCATGCTAAGATTCCAAAAGTGAATATTATAGATTGAATTTTAATCTATGATGTTTGTAGTCAAATTTAGGGTCGATCCTTCATGTAATTATTTCGTGTAAGGTAATCCTAACCCTAAACTAACCCTAACCCTAACCCTAATTTCGCGTATAATTACATGAAGGAGTAACCAAATTTAGATTCAATTTATAATATATTAGATTAAGAATGATTAATCTAAGCTTGGATTCGTCCCTCATAGCAGTTTAATAACTTATTAATCTTAAGAATTTAGAACTTATCGTACATACAATACTCTCAGCTGTAACGTTTTTGTTGTATATGAACATGCCTAAATGTTATTTCCGAAGGAAAACATCCATATTTGGAAACTTGTGCGACTTCGACATTGTATATTAAATCGTTGACTAATGCAAAATGTTATGATGACAAAGTTCAAAAGTTTGAATACAAATAATTATATGTAATTTTGTTGTTAGAAACACCCTGGTTGCGGTGGAAAAATAGGGGTCATAAATGTTTTGGAGCTCTAAAAATGGGGGGGGGCAAAACAGTTTTGATCCTCTGAAGAGAGGATCATAAAAGTTTTTGCACACCAGGAAACATTTTAACATGAACGTTGCAAATTTTCTAAAAAGTTTCTGGTTTGCAAAGAGGGGGTCAAAAAGTTTTCATACGTGAATACATTAGAGAATGAATTTGGAGCAAACCTGATGATAATTACAAACACTCGCTGAGCAGCAAGACCTTCCCTCTAAGCTTCTAATCCGATAAGCTGATTATCTATTTGTTTTCATGAATTGGAAGACATTTTTTGATGTATTACTAAACTCAATCATCTGAAATTACTGGAGCGTGAGCCACCCAGGCTGGTGGCTCATCATAGTATTTTTTATTAACAGAAGGTTTTCTCCAAATTCGTTTCCTAATGAATAAAAATATTCACCAAGGCTCCACCAACTTACTTCTGACCACTCCCTAATCATAAAGTTGTCAATTTAACTTACGGTAATGTATTCATGATGTAGAAAAGATAAAAAATGAAAAATGCGGAAAGTCAACGGAAAAGGCTGTGGAAACTTGCGGTTTTATGAGCTATGCGGGTAGAGGAATTTTGTAAAAGAATAAGAAATACGAAATTTAGAGTTTTTAAACTTTTAATTTATCAGTGTGAGATGCAAAGGGCTGATGTCTGATGTCCCGACTCTGATAATAAACAACCAATTTTAAATGTATAGGTCTTGTAGCTAGGGGCGTAGCCAGTATTTTCATTTTATTTATTTATACCTTTAAATTGAAACTAACATAAAGAAAAATATTGGAAAATTATAGGCTTAAAAGAAGTCAACGAAGTTGTGTTATTTTGTCGATATATTCACATGTTCGCTCCTTCTTTCTGCAAATCTGGTAACATCACTATATTAGATATATACTATTTTTCACCCTGATGTGATCGTGACGTCAGTGCTCATTTCATTAGGCGCAGCTTCAAGATAGACCTGTGAAACTATTGGGGGGGTGTTTATTGGGTGAGATAAAGATTTCTGTTTCAAATATTGAAGATATACATTTCTTTTCCAAAAATAACTCATTTTTTGGTGTTTTGGGGGGAAGTCAATATCTTCAATACGAAAGGTCAAAATTTTCAATTGATTGTCGGCTTTTCATACCAGCTACACACACTTTAAGTAGGGGAGACCGGGGATGGAAGTTACACCTCTCAGTGTGCCAAGCTGGAAAAAGAGAGGACAGGCTAATTGACATCCATATGTGCCTACACATCACTGGTGTATACTGTCAATCGTGAGCTTTCTCCATTATTCTACTAAAAAGGTAAATGAAAAACACACCTTTTTTTGTCCTTTCCTAGTAACTTTCTGACAAAACTGTAATATTGTAATAGCTCTAACAACTGGAGGTGTATAATGCTAGCACTAGATATCATTAGATTTATAAAGTTTACTTCGAGGACTGTTAAATATCAAAAATACCAATTTTTAATAGTTTGTCATAAACTGTGTATTATATCGTGAATTTCAAAAAATCAAAATGATCTTATATATCATCAGGACATTCTTCGTATTCAGAATGCAATTCGATATGTTTGATGTGCTCTCATGTCCCACAAAAAAAAAAACTTTCCAAACGTTCATACCCCCACCCCTTAAGCGCCTTATGGAAATTTCATAAATTCACATGCATCTATTTTTAAACACTCACGAGAATCCGGATGCAGGAAACACTATAAGGAAGTCAGATTATTTCATGTTCCTATAAAACAAAATAAGTAACAGGGGAATGTGCCAAAAATGACAAGATTAGAACATTATAATATGGAAGTGGTTTTTATTTATCTTGGATACTATTATGTAGGGCCTATATATAATAAGACATTCCCATATTAAGTAACTAAATTCATGTTGCATGTTTGTGGAAAAACGCCTGCCACCCTATAAGGTAAGTCCAACCACCACATCCCATTTGCAGGGGGGGGTCATGTCGAGGGGGACTTGACTACATTTGACAGGCAACAGAAAATGATCACATCTATTTTTATAATGCAATACTGCATGATTTAATTAGACCAGTCACATTGTCTGCCCTAGTAGGAATTTATAATAAGAATTCTTTCCCCCTCCCGCCAAATTTGGAGTGTAGAGTGTGAGTGTAGCGAGCAAAAAAATCAGCGTCCCCCCAGATTATGCCAGGCCTATAATGTGCATTATGGGGAAAATAAGACATATGCATTTATCTCAATTTTGCCTTGCAAAATACATTGAATTCACAATTGGTCACAGGCTTAAGACGAGTCCAAGACAAGCATGACCTAGTGTTTGCACTCAAATATTGAGACAAATAAAGAGGACATACAAAAGGAATGGTATGGGTTCTATAAAGGAGATCCCATGATATCAGGGGTATCATTTCCACCCCTTGTGCATGATTTTTTATGGGGAGAGAGAAAATCGGGACATGTCCAACTTTTGTTTGATATATTATTGGACTTAACTCAAGAACCACACAACCTATGGAAATATAAGTGCATAAAACAATACTTTATTAACTATACATGATTTAAATGCATGTGCATTTCAATAAAATTATACACAGATAGACTCTGCATTTCTCTATATACAATAACTATAACCATTTACAATGTAGTACAATGAATACCAACAGTAAAACATACAAAATTACACACAAAATATGAATAGCTCTTATCAGTTTTAGTACACTCACAAAATGGAATGTAAAAGAGGTTTGGTCTAACATTTTTGGGGAAAAAATCCATTTTGGATTTAGGGAATTTCAAAATTATGAAAACTGAAAATAATTAGGCTAATTAACTCTGTGGCAACTTTAAACTGCATGTTTGAGCTAAAATGGTCCAATGGTTTGGATATCACATTCAGATATCACAATCGTCCATAGAAGTTAGAACTGCAGTACAGGTGGTACAATGGGTAACAGAGGTGCCACAGGGATGACGTTTTGGGGGGTTATGACCTTTTCTTGATGCCAAAATCTTGGGTCTCACCCACAGACTACTACAGACCATGTATCAACAGTCAAAGTCCCCGTGTATTGTATAGTGTGATTTCTCGCATATTCATGAGGGCCGACAATCGGTCGTACCGTGTCTAACATTCACACCAGCGCTGCGTGCCTTTGCGTATACGAGATAGAGCGTTGCGTGCTTTCGCGATAGACCGTGAAAATACGCGAAAATTGCATAGCAGTCTCGCCTGTCGCATTTCATGGAACAATCGGCCCTCATTATCGGGTGATGCGGAGACTTTCACTGGTTGTACAGTCTCTGTTTTCTCTCCTCTGTGGTCTCACCACCTTTACCCCTGTGATGATGTTCCATGGGCAAACTGATAATAGTTCAATGTATGTGCATAATAAAATTGTATTCTTGAGTGCCCTAATTGATATTCAAGAAACCCTGTTTACAAATTGTTACATGATTTTGTAACTGCTTCTTTTATTTCTAACATACCACATCTAAACTTGTTAAAACATCTGGAGAAGTTATAATAAAATTATGAACTTCATATTGATCTGCAATGTTGCTGTACTTCTGGTCTACTTGAATCATTAACCTTAAACACTAATATTGAATTTGAAAAAAAAAACCCAAAAACTTGAACAATCAAATTACTTCTTTACTCTTCCAGAAGTACTTGATTCAACGGGAACAACCCATTAGTCCAATGAGTCATCAGTCCAAAAAGGGTTAAAGTTAGGGTTTAAGGCATTTTAGGTTAGGATTAGGGATCAAGGTAGGGTTAGGGATTAGGGTTACATATAGGGTTAGGGTAAGGGTTATGATTAGAGTTAGGTTTAGGGTTATGGTTGTGTTTAGGGTTAGGATTATGGCTTAGATTACAGGTTAGGGTAAAGTTTAGGATTAGGGTTTATAACTATACTGGCTTGCAGAAAAGAATGGCACTCTTGCTCTGATTGATGCAACAAAAGAGCCCTGTTAATGAGTGGAGCTTTGTTTTCCTTTCATGATTGTCTTTCTGCACCGACCAACACTTTGATGTGTAATCCACCAAGCAGATTACCAGTGCATTGTTACAAACCATGTATGATTGTCAGACGACTGAATTAACCAATCAGAACCCACACTTCTGTGATTACATTGTATACATTCTCACAATGTAAAATGCTGTTCTTCTCTCCAGCAAGCATTGGGCTTTCGGACTAATGACCCTTTGGATTATCGATCTGCAACCTAAAGAGTGGTCACAGGAAAGACAAATGCAATATGGTTACAACACTTGTTTCTGTCACATAATTCAAACCATTGCAGAATAATCTTTTACTATAATTATCCATGTGGCCTCCTGGAGATAGTGACATCAGTACTTTATCGCAGTTACTTCTCACATTTACAAATGCATCGCCTTTAATCATGCTTGGACATGATTTAATACTAGGCAAACTGGATGATGTACTAACAATACTCTCTCAAGGAACCCAAATGGACTTATATAATAGGTAGTACTGACCAGGAAAACTGAACACTGCATCTTATCGATAACACATACATATAGAGAGATTAAATTCAGAATGATTGATGCTCTTCAGTTATTATTTGGAGTTGGGTAAAATGATCCATGGGAATAATCCGTTCTTGGGAAGGTACATTTGACTGTCTTACCACTGCAGCTCATAGTAAGTTTTTGTAGGAGTATGTCACTACAACACATCTTTCACTCTGTCCTGGAGCCACCTTAGTGACATCCTACCACATGTATGCACTTTTACAATTTACACCAATGAACTACTATTTAACTTGTAACTATTTGGTACTAAAATGTTTGGTAGAAAAATTTTCCTATACTGACCAGCAGCAGCTACAAGTATATTCACAGAAATTGTACATCACTGGTTTGACACATTTTTATCCAAATATAGGCAAGATGTGCAACATCAATTTCAACAGAATGACTACCTTGGACCATTAACAAGATGTTTGACTTTCACAAGCAAAACATTACTTTTATCATCAGGGACTTGGCTAGAAATTGAGGGTTGCCCGTCATTTGAATAAATTGCCTGTCCTAATTTGACCTTTAAAATATTTACCAGACATCTATAGCCCATTGAGGGTTCAAAGAGTTCAAATATATGCTGATATGGCCTTGTTCTACAAATTGGGTCTACTAAAAAGGTCAATTAGTTTCTCAAAACATACAATTTATAATATAGCATCTGTCAAAGGCATTAATTTTGCCCGTCCCGGGAGCAAACTAGACGTCTAAAATGACGGCCAGACGTGTGGCTAGCTAAGACCCTGTTTATCATATTTTACACAAAATTACCTAATCAGCTACCTACAAAAAACAAAGATGTGGATTTATAGAGGCCGTTAGCCTTTTGCCATCTTGTGGGTACAAATGATCTTTGTGTCCATGTGTCGGACACTACGCGCAGGGCGCAGCTTGCCACGCAGCTGTTATCGCGCATCAATGCGGCGATTTTGCTGTTCACGCAGGGAGATCGAATGACCATCACAGCGTGATGGTCACAAGATGGCGGCATATGACGTCACGCTGACGGCCTCTATTAACCAATGATTCCAAAGGCTTGTGAATGCAGATTTGGTTGTGAGATTAATTTAAAGCCATATTGTAACATCTTCATAAAAATAAAGTTGTATTTCTTTTCCAAAAAAAGATATTTTCACTGTCAGATATGCTTCTTTTCAATTTTAACCCAAATAGATGAGATAATGCAAAGAAAATTGCTATTTAATACCAGCGCATATGTCGCCAATGCACCGTGTTGAACGTGACTGAGGTCCGGTCATGTTGATGTGTTATGACCTGCCCGCACGCCATGTACATGCAGTGCTATCAAAATTGTGTACACAATGTGTATGTGTTGGACTAGTATTTCTATCGTAATAATTAAACGATTTACTCCATTATTTTATTCAAAATTTTGGATTTTGTCACAACTACTACACCTCGTCTTTAATTTTGCAGTGTATGTTAGTTTACTACAGTACATTACAATAGTGTAAAAATCAGCAGATGTTACAATATGGCCTTAAATATTTCTTCTACTGTGGATTCTAAACATTGAGCCAGAAAATTGTGACCTGGTGCGACAAATTGAGGAACAAGTCATATACCGTAAAAACCTCGATAGTTAGCATATGTGCTTACTATTGAGCGCTTTTAAAACATGCAAACATGAAGAGGCCCATCCACAAAAGTGTAAAGGGTTTTGAGCAAATCATAGTTATATACAAACAAGTAAATCTGCAAATTTGTGTTTCAACCCCATTATTAGCTCAGTTTGTAAAGCGCCGGACTATGGTATAATTTCATGTTTTCAAAAGCGCTTGATAGTAAGCACATATACTAACTATCAAGTTTTTACGGTATATGACTTCAGTAAAGAAGAAAACATTTGAACATAAACTTTACAATGGCACCAAGATCATATTTATGGCACAAATATATAATTGTCAAGTTACCCCAGTTGTTCGATCTTGGTAATGACCATTGGTGCTGTTTCAGTTATTATTAAAGGTGAATGACCTGATTGACAGCCGCATCCCCACTTATGCAGATTTTGCTATCACAATTAACAACAGTCAAATTTAAAACTGTCAAATTAGTCTTGACTGTGGTATACCATGTTTGAGACTAATTTGACAGTTTTTTGATGATATCTTTGTAAAGTACACCAATTTGGAACTCATAATTTCAATATCTTAATGTGAAAAATAGGATCTTTCATTTAATATTGATTTATTACATGATTATCATTAATAAAATACTGTAGACTACCAGTATAATGCTCTATATATGTCAGATATTCCATAAGGAATTAGTCACATTTACAAGGAACATTTATGTGTTCTTTTTGTACGAGCAGGATTAGCGTATTCCATCTGAAATCCATACACCCCCTATAAAAGACACGACTTTAATCTTCCACACAGGGAGTGTGAATTTCAAATGGGGGTTACCTGAATGGGTAATTCCATATGAAATTTACACCCCCTGTGTGGGCGATTAAGGTCAAGTTTTCCATAGGGGGTGTATCATTTCAACTGGAATAACCCATTTCACATAGCTCTTAACTCATCATATCTTCAAGATGTTTTCATAATTGTACAGACAATGTTGTCTGTATTACATAGTGACGGATGTCAAACCCAGGGTGTTTTACATAGTGACGGATGTTGATCACAAATTGTATTGGGCATTGATTACAAACTTGCCCTTAATGTTCAGCAATTCATGTGTCTATTAAAAGTAGACCCTTGAAAGATATTTTCAAAATGTTAAAATGTAATAATATCGTACATCTCACATATGTAATAGATTGGTAAAGTTATCCGTCACTATGTCTTGTGTAATTATTTTGAGATCTCAACATCCGTCACTATGGATTTTACTGTAAAGCGCAGATCCGTCACTATGTAATGCACCGACGATGTGTACAGTACACAATCATATTTGACTAGTGATCATTCGCACATACATCAGAATTTCTTATGTGGCATGTTCCACTGTGTTGTGCACCACGCTTGGACATGTAATTGTGATCACCAATGTATACCTGAACTTGATCCATACAATTTTAAAACTTGGTAGGTGTAACCCATCATTCACGAAACAGGCTATTCCAGTTGCAAACCATACACCACCTATGGAAGACATGACCTTAATCTCCCACACAGGAGATATCAATTTCAGGTAACCCCATTTGAAATTCACACATTTGTGGGAGATTAAGCTCATGTCTTTCTTATGGGTATATGAATTTCAACTGGAATAAAAGTAAAATTCATATTATATTAATTCATAAGGGGATAAGGCATTACAGGTGAAAATACTAGAAAATTACAATAATTTGAGCACAATTAGTAAAGCACAAACTCTGACACATAATTTAATTTGACACAATCTGATCCAAATAGGCCATTGGTAAACATTTTATCAACCAAGTTATCACTGTAATACCAGTGCTTAGCATTGAAATCCTGTATCTAAAAGCAAACTTGATTGTGAAGTTACAGCATTTCAATACGCACATTTGCTTACCGTATTTCGTCAAATAAACGCCCCCGTTACATTTTCCAAACCGGGGCGTTATTCAAGGTCAATTTTAGAACGATAATTCCCGTTAAAATCATAAGGTAAACTTAAAACTCACGCTAAAATGACGAACTATGAACTAGAAACACTGACTTCTGGTTCACTTCCGTGTTTCCAATCCAGATTTTCGCCTAAAAGTGACGCTATTATCGACCATGTGTGCAACTTGGTAAGCTTACTACACAAGATAGCATGGAAATATCGGCATGAAACATCTTGGTTGAAAAAAGTGGTGGGGGCGTTTATTTGAGGGGACGACTATTTGACTAAATCGGCATGTTTCTATCTGTTTTTGCTCCTTATTTTGCACATAATTTCAAACTCTTAAATTTGGGATCAGATCATGTTATGTCAAAAATGATCCATCAAAATATGAACTTTCATGTGTGGTTAGAGAAAACCCGTCTCCTGTAGTTCAACTTCTCCAAATCAAATTCCTTGATTCAGGCATGCCTATGGGATGAGAATCAATTCATCCATACACTAAAGGCAGGTTGTCCACTTTGCGCTTTGTGAAGGGAGTCAAGGTCAATTCTTCCATACACTACAGGCAGGTTGTCCACTTTGCGCTTTGTGAAGGGAGACAAGGTCAATTCTTCCATACACTACAGGCAGGTTGTCCAATTTGCGCTTTGTGAAGGGGTCAAGGTCAATTCTTCCATACACTACAGGCAGGTTGTCCACTTTGCGCTTTGTGAAGGGAGTCAAGGTCAATTCTTCCATACACTAAAGGCAGGTTGTCCAATTTGCGCTTTGTGAAGGGAGTCAAGGTCAATTCTTCCATACACTAAAGGCAGGTTGTCCACTTTGCGCTTTGTGAAGGGAGTCAAGGTCAATTCTTCCATACACTACAGGCAGGTTGTCCACTTTGCGCATACAATTCTTCCATACACTAAAGGCAGGTTGTCCACTTTGCGCTTTGTGAAGGGAGTCAAGGTCAATTCTTCCATACACTAAAGGCAGGTTGTCCACTTTGCGCTTTGTGAAGGGAGTCAAGGTCATTTCTTCCATACACTAAAGGCAGGTTGTCCACTTTGCGCTTTGTGAAGGGAGACAAGGTCAATTCTTCCATACACTACAGGCAGGTTGTCCAATTTGCGCTTTGTGAAGGGAGTCAAGGTCATTTCTTCCATACACTACAGGCAGGTTGTCCACTTTGCGCTTTGTGAAGGGGGTCAAGGTCATTTCTTCCATACACTAAAGGCAGGTTGTCCACTTTGCGCTTTGTGAAGGGAGTCAAGGTCAATTCTTCCATACACTAAAGGCAGGTTGTCCACTTTGCGCTTTGTGAAGGGAGTCAAGGTCATTTCTTCCATACACTAAAGGCAGGTTGTCCACTTTGCGCTTTGTGAAGGGAGACAAGGTCAATTCTTCCATACACTACAGGCAGGTTGTCCAATTTGCGCTTTGTGAAGGGAGTCAAGGTCATTTCTTCCATACACTACAGGCAGGTTGTCCACTTTGCGCTTTGTGAAGGGAGTCAAGGTCAATTCTTCCATACACTAAAGGCAGGTTGTCCACTTTGCGATTTGTGAAGGGAGTCAAGGTCATTTCTTCCATACACTACAGGCAGGTTGTCCAATTTGCGCTTTGTGAAGGGAGTCAAGGTCATTTCTTCCATACACTAAAGGCAGGTTGTCCACTTTGCGCTTTGTGAAGGAGTCAAGGTCAATTCTTCCATACACTAAAGGCAGGTTGTCCAATTTTGCGCTTTGTGAAGGGAGTCAAGGTCAATTCTTCCATACACTAAAGGCAGGTTGAACACTTTGAGCGGTGAGTAATGATCAGTTCTTCCATACACTGAAGGCAGGTTGTCCACTTTGTGGAGGGAGTAATGATCAGTTCTTCCACACACTAAAGGTTGACCACTTTGTGGAGGGAGTAATGATCAGTTATTCCATACACTGAAGGCAGGTTGTCCACTTTGTGGAGGAGTAATGATCAATTCTTCCATGCACTAAAGGTTGACCACTTTGTGCAGGGAGTAATGATCAATTCTTCCACACACTAAAGGTTGACCACTTTGTGCAGGGAGTAATGATTAATTCTTCCACACACTAAAGGTTGACCACTTTGTGCAGGGAGTAATGATCAATTCATCCATACACTGAAGGCAGGTTGTCCACTTTGTGAATGAGAGTAATGATTATTCTTCCACACACTAAGGGTTGACCACTTTGCGCAGGGAGTAATGATTATTCTTCCATGCACTAAAGGTTGACTACTTTGTGCAGGGAGTAATGATCAATTCATCCATACACTGAAGGCAGGTTGTCCACTTTGTGAATGAGAGTAATGATTATTCTTCCACACACTAAGGGTTGACCACTTTGCGTAGGGAGTAATGATTATTCTTCCATGCACTAAAGGTTGACTACTTTGTGCAGGGAGTAATGATCAATTCTTCCACACACTAAAGGTTGACCACTTTGTGAACGGGAGTAATGATCAATTCTTCCATACACTAAAGGTTGATGACTTTGTGCAGGGAGTAATGATCAATTCTTCTATACACTGAAGGCAGGTTGACCACTTTGTGGAGAAATAATGATCAATTCTTCCACACACTAAAGGTTGACCACTTTGTACCTGGAGTAATGATCAATTCTTCCATACACTGAAGGCAGGTTGACCACTTTGTGGAGGAGTAATGATCAATTCTTCCATACACTGAAGGCAGGTTGACCACTTTGTGGAGGAATAATGATCAATTCTTCCATACACTAAAGGTTGCATGACCACTTTGTACCTGGAGTAATGATCAATTCTTCCATACACTGAAGGCAGGTTGTCCACTTTGTGAGGGGTTGTTAACAGGTCCTTGTTCATCTGCTAAGACATCTCCTCCTAAGGCTGCAAACATCTGAGAAGCTGAAATAAACAATGAGTATGTGATGGGTGCATGAGAATAAAATATGATCAGATATGACACATGTAGGCAAAATCAAGTTCAAGTTCAAGTTTATTTCACCATCATCATATCATATAGGTAACAAAATATAGAAAAGGATGGCAGGACAATCACAAGAGCAAAGCTCGAAAGACGTGATTGCCCTCAGTGCAAAAACGAAAAGACGCCTACAAACAACAGACAAGGACGGGGGGGTAAAACGGCAGACTGACAGTACTAGTGCAGACAGACAAAGACGTTGGCAATGGCATTTAAGGAAAATTATGGAGAGGGACAAACCAAAGAACCAAAGAAAATAAACCAATTAATTAAGACTCCTTTTTGCCCCAGGTGTAACCCCATGACAAATCCACCCTATTGGATTGTCACTCACAGGGACTAAGATGAGTGTCCTATCATAGTTAGCAGCTCAAACTTGAAGGCTTAAGCATGTAGCACTTAGCATGTACATTATAATTGGCACAAGACATTACACACAGATAGCAAACAAATGCATTGGGAAGCATGGTGGCCTAATGGTTAGGGCATGAGCTTCATAAATGAAAGGTTGCTGGTTCGAGCCCCATTACGGCCAGTGTGTGTTGCGTTCTTGGACAAGATAGCTTAATTCCCAATTGCTTCATGCCACCCAGGTGTAAGATGGGGAGCTACTGGGGGGGTAATCACAATCTAAGTTGCTGAGAGTACCTGCATGCGCATCAGTTGTGGACTTGGTGATGCGGAAATGATTATGATATATTGATCCTAATGGCAGCAGAATAATTGTTGGAGTGTGCTGATAACTAGGTCATGTTTAGATGAAGTGCATGTTAAATCACCGACATTATTATTTGTTATTTTTATTTATAGGCCTACTTTAATTTTTCTGGGCCAATGGCAAACCAATGGGCTATTCCAGTTAAAATCCATACACTAAGGAAGACATGGCGTTAATCTCCCATGCAGGGGGTGTAGATTTAAAATAAATCTTTTTCAACACCTACAATTTCAATTATTATATTTTGTATACTTACAGTCATTAGGGTTTTTGTGTTCTTCTTTACAAACGGGTCTGGTCTTATGGCATAGGCTGAATCCGGTCTTGAATAGGCAGCCTGAAATCAAAAGAAGACATTGCAATTATAGGTCTGTTTATATCTAGGGACAATTCTTTTACTCATATTAAGGCTGGGTCTATATCCAATATGGTATATATGCATTCCCTGTACAAGAGTGCCCAGTTAGTCCAGCCTAGTTAGCTTAATCATGCAGTCCAATGCAAACCAGTTTAGCTCAATAAGTATTCAACATGTACAAGACTCTAGTGAAAGTGTAGACAAAATTAAATTGGGTATAAATTGCTTAAAAGTAAAGGACAAGTCATTAAAAATGTCATTAGATATTTTTTAAATGAAAAAAAAAAGACAAAAACAGCAGTATTGACAAAGTTGAAGCCCCATTCAAACACATGTAGCTCATCTCTGTAGAGACATTACAAATTCATATAAAATGTCTTATTTTGTCTTTTTATATAAAGAAGCCGCTCATGAAAAAGTTCTTGTTTATCATGGGCACACAACAGGATATTTTTTAAATAGGCCTATACACTACAGCAATTTTGCAAATGATCCAGTAGCTGAGCAACACATATCCTGCAAGAAATCCAAACAATTATAACTGGCCTTAATCTCACATAATATTCAGAAAAATCAAATTCAGAATATGCATTCGATCGCCAGAAACTGGATGCTTGAATATGTTTTGATGGTCGCATATGATCTGTGTATTTCATAAAAAGTCCTCCAGAAAAGATGATGAGACTAAAGAAACTTTCCTTCTCAATTTCCCAGGGAAGTATTAGTACATCGGTACATAACAAAGAGGTCCACTTACCATTCTTATACCACCAGCTGCTGATGAGACACGTGTTTTGCTGTTTGGTCTTGGCTGGTTTGTTACCTGAAAAACAAAATCACAATGTTTGTGCAAGAAAGTATTAGGCAAAAAAAAAACAAGTTTGTTCCCTGTAGCGTGTGCATTACGTTTACATACCTGCCAACATTGAAAACCTAGAAAACAGAGTACATGGCTAACGTAGGGGCGAAAGGGCCGTAGTATCGCCTCTGACGGCGGGGGGTCCAGGGGCCCGCCCAAGGGCCCCTGGTGGGGTCCAGGAGCAAAGCCCCGGTGGGGGTTGAGGGGGCGAAGCCCCCAAAGCTAGAGGGCTTCTATACTGTAAAAACCCTTATAACCCCCTTCACAGAAGACACATTTTATAGAAAACAACAATAAAGAACAAAGTGAAAATGAAGCCCTAGGCTTTATACACTTTGAGGAGGGATTTATACTCCATATCTAGCAACAATTTCAACACATATTTGATGACTACAACCTTTGAAAAAAATGTGAAAAAACATTCTAGGACCTGTTTTTATGAGTTTGAAAAATATGCTTCCTTCACACAGAAAATGTGCTTTTAAAAATGCAGTTTCCTATACTTTTGTACATAACGATCATTCGTTGAAGCAATTTTTTGGCTGTATAACAAGGCCTACGTGACTGATAGGACATTGATATGATGCACAATACAAAGGTTAAAATTTAAAAAAAAATCATTTTTTTCTTTAATTTTTTCAAAGTTTTTGCAACTTTAGAGACCCTCTAGACCTATTCTGAAGGTTTGCATTTGAGGAGGGATTTATACTCCATATCTGGCAACAATTTCAACACATATTTGATGACTGCAACCTTTGAAAAAATGTGAAGACATTCTAGGACCTGTTTTTACAAGTTTGAAAAATATGCTTCCTTCACATAGAAAATGTGCTTTTAAAAATGCAGTTTCCTATACTTTTGTACATAATGATCATTTATTGAAGCGATTTTTTGGCTTTATAACAAGGCCTACGTGACTGATAGGACACTGATATGATGCACAATACAAAGTTAGAAATTCAGAAAAAAAAACATTTAAAAAAACATGTCAAAGTTTTTGTTGACTTTGGAGAACCACTAGGCGTATTCTGAAGTGCTAGGATCATTCACAGTTAATTTGAAAAAATTTGAAAAAATTACAAATAAATTACAGTTTGTTATCTTTAATATGGAAACCACTAACTAATGTTTACCTCTTCATCTATCACATTATTATACATGCATTGGTTTTCCATGCATTTATAATATGTGCTAGATGAAGAGGTAAACATTAGTTAGTGGTTTGCATATTAAAGGATAACAAACTGTAATTTTGTTGTAATTTTTTTCCAATTGTTTTCAAATTAACTGTGAATGATCCTAGCACTTCAGAATAGGTCCAGTGGTTCTCTAAAGTCGCCGAAAACTTTGGAAAAGAAATAAAATAAAAATTATTTACAAAGAAAAAAAAAAAAAAAAAAAAAAAATTTTCCAGAAAATCGGAGTACTCCGATTTTCGGGGTTTAAAACTTCGAAATCGGAGTGACTCATGAAAATCGGAGTAGTTGGCAGGTATGCGTTTATGACAGCTTATCTTGCGCATTAGATTATTTTTTTCACTTTTCAAAGAAAAAAAAATGGAAAAATCGCTAAAAATAATAAAAAACACTACTGGAGTAAACATTTACACATTACACAACAAACGAGCGTATTGAAAAAATACTGGAGAAAACATCACACATGTTTTTAAATACTTTTTAAATCTGCAGATTGAAAGGGGATCATAAATATTCTTGAAAATGATTTTTTTGTGTTTGTGTGTGTCAGAGAGACCCACTGTAAATTCCCATTCCAATTTGCAGCAAAAAAGGTGTTTTTGTCATTTTAAGACATGCATTAAAAAAAAAAACGCATTTCGCATTGACTTTTTTAACCTGCTACATGAAACAAACATGTTTTTTTGCCTTATATCCTATAGATTTCTTTGCTATATATGAAACTATCATGGGTCAGATGTCAAGTTTGAGGGCAATGGTCCCTGAAACAACTTACCCTCTAAAAAAGTGAGCAAGTCCAGGAGCAGGATTTATATTCTTAAATAATAAGAAGCACCAGGACTGATTACATGTAGGGGAAAGTGGGAGAGGCATGCATTATTTTGCAAACATAGTGCAGGCGCAATAGATAGGATCTAAATGGGGCTCCAGGGGCAACATCTGAACCTCATTAGATTTCAAACTACAAAAACACATACTCTGATGCCACAAGTGTTTATTCAAAGGCTGTTAGTTGAGATTTTGGCACAGTTTGGCACATAATTAAGAATTGGCAAACTAACTACTGTAATAAAGAATTCTTATGTGCCAAATATGAGGAATTTTTGAGCCAAAATTGAGCCAATTTTGGAAAAAATGCTTCAGTTAGTGCACCCAATTTCCAGAGAGCATAAATACTTGTTGTCACTGCTCTAGTAATTCTTACCTTCTTGATAATGCCTTTATCAACCAGTTCACCTTTGGTTGTGCGAGGGCAGTTCAGTGCTGCAAAATGAGCCCAGATTTTACCGGATGCAGAAGCAAAATCTTTAGCTGTCCTGAAAATCAACAAATTGTGTCAAATATCTAAATAGGCTGTCACAAATTTCTCATATATTAGTGAGGATTAATATTTTGTTTTATCTAAAATATATCCGCACTATCTGTATGTGTACAGTATTATATTGTTAATTGTTGGGTGGCATCCTTTCTGTGATGTTCAATGCAGTTTTTGGTAGGTCATACAAAAAAGAAACATGATCCTACATGTCCAACCAGTATTGTTGGGAATTAAAAAAGATTGTCGCAACATGATTTGAAACTCTTCAAAACACCAACATGTGCCTGTGCAATATTATACCTTCCGAGGACCAGGGTCTTAGCTAGCCACCCGTCTGGCCGTCATTTTGGACAGGCAAAATTAATGCCTTTGACAGATGCTATATTATAAATTGTATGTTTTGAGAAGCTAATTGACCTTTTTAGTAGACCCAATTTGTAGAACAAGGCCATATCATCACATATTTTAACTCTTTGAACCCCCAATGGGCTATAGATGTCTGGTAAATGTTTTAGAGGTCAAATTAGGACAGGCAATTTCATTCAAAAGACGGGCAACCCTCAATTTCTAGCTAAGACCCTGCCGAGGACGCATATGGTCATGTTTTTTATGTTGGGACCCCAAATATGGTGGTTTTGTGACATGCAAGAAAAAATTTCGCACTTAAGATGTTGATATTTTTCTAGTCCTACATCACAGGGACCTGGTTTTGGTCTTATTTTTTAAGCAATTTAGCAGGCTAAAAGAATCAGAGGAAAAAACTAAAACAATTCACTTTGACTAATTAGTAAAGCTCGTTAAGTGGAATTAGGCAGAGGTGGCGGAGCAGGAGAGACAACCAGGATGATGTTTGAATGTTTGATTTTACAATGAACAGTATATATTGGTATGATTAGCCTAAAGTGGCACACTAAAACATTGTTCAATGAGTAAATAATATTTTGGAAGTATTTATAATCAAATTAATTAATGGAATCATTAAATAAATTAATTAAACCACCGCAGCATACAGACACTACAGAAATGTAAAAATGGTGTATTAGCAAAAGTAATAAATAATACATTTAAAAATACAAGTTTATGTATCACTATTTAATGTAAATTACCTAATTAGCTTGATTAGTGAATCAAAAATACAGGTACTAGTGAGTGATCCATAAGTGGCTCACACAATTTAAGTTTGAATTTCTGCATTCTAACTATACGGTAACAATACAACATGTGTTGTTTGGGCCACCCTGTAAGTGAGATTTCTTGTTTTTATAAAAAGTATACAGTTGCTGTGAATCTGAATATGCCATAAAGCTTCATCCAAATGATTTTCTGCCAATCTTTACTTAATAATATTCAAAATTAAAGACTTGTTAATTTGACCATGATTTTTCATGTAAATTATCGACATATTTTTGACCACCCTGTATCTACGCAATCAAAATACTTGACCGGTAGAAGTTCCATAGGACTGGGTGGGCAATTGAGTTAGATGTATTAAACATGTGTCAAAACATTACATTATCAATGTATGTTCAGTGGTGACCCCCATAACTGAATTAATATTTTTGTCCTAATTTTTTTTGTTACACCCTGTATATTATATGAGTCACCCTGTATAATGACTCCCATTGTATCATTTTTGAAATTGCTTGAGTATATGCTCTCAGAATATATATACTTTTATAGGGTTCTCATGTAAACCTATTGAGTTATAGCACCAAACCTGTAAAAGCATGTGATTTGCTTGAAAAATACACATGTCACGCAATTGGTACCCAGTATAAAAAACATGACCATATATTATTATACCTTCCGAGGACACAGAATCCATCCATACTTGACACATGAAGCATGGACTTTGTCCTCAGAAGAATATAAGTGTTGATTGTTGAACATGTGTTCCTTGGAATAATACTGATATCCAGCACCCAGGTTTTAGCACCTTTCTGGAGTATGTATGGACATGCAAATTATCATGGCGAGTGTATTCAAAACTATTTCCTTGTACTATTACTTGGCCATACATACCATCACCTAATGTTACACTATGGTTTACTTTGGTGGACACTGATGTTGACAAGGCTGTTCTCGACAATTTTATCAACAAATCAATTTTCCCGATTGTCAACAAGCAATTGTCAACAAAAAATAATCAATACAAAACTTAAAGAAAAACTTAGGCAATAGAAATTATTTAGTTTGATCTTTTGATCGACCATCGATGCTAGGTTGATCCTTACTATTTATTAAAATCAATTAATTGACTATTGTTAATTGTGATAGCATATGAATATTAACATGTATTGAAATTGACCAATGTAAATTTAGCATTAATTTTCATTAATTAGTTGCCAGTTAATTAATAAGCAGCATGGACGGTCAATCCAAAGATCAACAAATTTGGTTCTGGTGCCTTAAGATATGCATAACATGATAACATCACCATTATTTGCCATGAAACTGCATTCTTCTATTTCATCCTTAAGTGATGTAGATTATCTTTCCATTATAAATTCTAATAATGAATAATTGGGTATATGGGGTATATGGTAATATTTTGATGCATAAAAACAATGCATAACATGGTCTTAAAATTTTGATTTTATGGATCTTGAGATTTGACAATTGTCAACAAAACTCTACTTGCACAACAGCCCTATAGTAGACACATTCAGGGTCCTGAAACAAAGTGTACAGGTCCTACAAAATCCAATCCATACAAACACACAAATAAATAAGAATAAATAAGAATACACTCACAACAACAAAATGAAAACAACATCCAAACTACTCTTGAATATTACCTTCCTTCTGCATCGGGAAGTTCTGGTTGAGCACCTTTTTCTAATAGCAACATCACAACCTAAAAGAAGAAAAACTTAGTTCATTATTTTATTTTGGGATTTCTATGAATTAAAACACTTTGCATAAGCTATATGATGTGATTACAACACAGCATTCTTATATTTCTGTAAACAGGTTATGAAGAATTTGTATATTTACCCTAGAGATTCGCCTAATGGTGGGCTTGGGCTCCTTTTCCTTGGGGTTAATTAAAAATATAGAGCTCCCTCCTCTGAAATCCCAATTAGAATTAAGGTTCGGTGCCCTTATTTGCTGGTGGGAATTTTACGGGTGGGCACTAGGTTGTGCCTAAAATACCACTTATGTTAAGGGAGCCCATAGCGCCATAGGGGAACCTTTACGGTATGCATATATAATACGTAATTGTATATATTCTGTGATATAAACTGTGCAGTATTGAAGCCCAAATTCTTTTAACCAAGTTCAATTTTATTTCCAGGTAATGTCCATTTGTGACACATTCTGATCCACTCAGACCAGTTAAAGTAAGAAAAGTTGAAAATTGAGTTATGAATATTTTGCAGTAAACCTCTGACGAGCGCATACGTGATGTTGCAAAGTCATAGCTAACAACTCATAGGTGCAAAGTTCATTCATAAATTTCCACTCGGCAACAGCAGATCACCTCAGCAGCCAATCAGAGACAAGGTACATTCCAACAAAGTAAATAAGCGATGTTTGCTTAAAATACGATCTCGTCAATGGTTATCTGCAAAATATCATACCATTACTATCCTTGCTCAGTCCTTGGCAAACTTGGTTGCAAAGTTATGAATGTTTATATATCAAATTTCTTATGTCCTTATCTCAATTTCATTATTGCAGACTTTGGTCTGATTAGATCAGACCAGGCCACATTTTATAGCTGCATGCTAGCCTTTTCATTTCATCATCACTGTACAGTTCATACTCACCTTGCCATGTTCTTGAAAGGCTGCCGCATGCAATGGTGTCCATAATGTACCCTGATTTTGATGATTTACATTTGCACCTTGTTCTGATAATGACTTCACTACGTTGTGAAAACCCCAAAAGGCAGCTGTATGAGAGAAGAAGTAAAAAAGTTTTGCTGTGTTATTTGTTTCAAGAGTGCATTAAACAATTGACAACAGAGTTACATTAGCCAATTTTGACCTTTCGTTTTGAAGATATGGATTTTTTTCCCAAAACACCAATGAAAATGAAAATTATTTGATATCAGAAAGACATTCTTCGTATTCAGAATGCAATTCGATATGTCTGATGTGCTCTCATGATGGCCCACAAAAAATACTGTCGAAACGCTCAAAACGCTAATTCCAGATCCCTTAAAGTGTCAAAGATTATAAATAAACATACACATTTTTGTCACTCTGAATAAATAGACAGATTGGCACTGAAAGAGACGTTGTATGAATCCTTTCCACAGAATGATGAATAAAATAAAAACTTCTCAAAACTTACCAATGTAGAGTTGGCTTTGAATAACATCTTCTGTATTCCCTTGAACTTCAACACTTTCTGATAAAAACTTCTCTACCAACTGTACAAGAGAATTAAAAGCAAACAAAAAGAAACTTGTAAAAAGTATTATTTCAAGAGTTCATTCAGAAATTAACAATATCATACATGTACGCATGAAAATACCAATTTGCCCTGTCTTTGATTTCCCTGATAAGACAGCAAATTTTTAAATTGTTTCATCAAGATATACAGTATTGTTCGTATTAAATAAGTGCCCACCCAGTCTCTATTAAACACCCACCCCCAAAATTTTCCAAAGTGAAAATTGAAAAAGCAATAAAATTTACCATTATTATACATGAAAAGAATGTTATCATTGTCACCCGTCTTTCGCAGTTCGTAAATAAATGCAACTTGCAAATGCATCACCACTTGCTCGAGAAGTCTAGCCAAGCGTTTGCTCACCGATAGCTTCACATTCTAGGCTAGAGACCATTGCATTCAAAATCTAGTCGGATTTGCTGATGCATGACACCGTGTAAAGCAATGGAAGTTCAGAAGTAAACACAGCCGATCACGACAGGCGATTGCATCAAAAACGTTGCTAAAATTACACTTCAGCAAAATTTTAGACTGTCCAAAATAGGCAAATCTTGCACAAAAGATACAGTTGACTCATCGAAATAACTTTCATCGAAATTTCAACATAAACAGAATAAAAAACCTCAGGTGCAAAAAATTGCACCGCTGTCCAAAACGGAGCTAGAGTTCTAGAGTAAATCACCACTCCTTAAGTTTTTATTGAGAACAATTTTCCAACTCCCTACCCGGGGGTTACTTGGATTATTTTTTGACGGGGATGTGCCGGTCAAGCTTCCTAACTCTTACCCATTTCCAAGGGTAATTTTTCCGAAAATAGGGACCCATATCTAAGGATTTTCAGGAAATAAGGACCCATATCTAAGGATTTGAGCTAAGATGATGCTTAGATAAATGCGATAGCTTGGTAGCCGTACAGTATTTTTTGGACTCTGGATAATGTATTTTAGGCTATTTTTGCTAATTTTTAGACTTAGTTTAAATCACCAAGATTTGAAAAAATGAGGTGAATATGCAGCATAACTCGGTGTATGTTATGCTTTGCAAAAATGCAAACTGCAAATGCATCACTACCGTTCGAGTTTTTATCACGAAAAGTTTTCCAACTCGGTAATTTATTATGAATTAAAGATCAACAGAATCAATCATGGAAAATTGGTAACATGTAGGTATGAAAGGTGAATTCAAATTTGCCATTAAACTGCATCATTTTATATATCAAATTAAAATGTAAATGACAAACCAAAACTGTTTTGTCATTTACATCTTGTCAAAGATTGACTTTCATCAAAAAGATTCAGCTAACAAAACAGCATTTCAGTAATGTTTCTAGATCTTAAAACAGTGATGATAGCATTATTGATGGGATTCATCAGGATCATTCAAAAGTCAATTAACTAAATGAGATTCTGGTTACACTTTCAGATCCAAAAAATTGAAGTACTCACTCAAAATATTTCAGTTCCAATCAGGAACCTTTCACTCTGCAATGACTTGTAAGTGGTGTTTCTAGATGTCAGCAGCCCTAGGTGGCTGTGATGACGAGGGGGCATACAAACTGGACAGAATCTACTACGACCAGATCATCTCAAAATGGCAACCTACAAAAGTGGCGACGTCATTACAGCCACCTAGGACTGCTGACATCTAGAAACACCACTTACAGTCATTGCAGAGTGAACAAGGTTCCTGATTGGAACTGAAATATTTCGAGTGAGTACTTAAATTTTTTGGATCTGTAACCAGAATCTCATTTAATTAAGTGATAGCAGCTTTTCTATGTGGAACTGCTATCAAAATCCCTCTAAAAATAAAATTCCATACATGTGCGAGTCAGTGAGTATCTCATCACCCAAAAAAATCATATAATCGGGTCAAGTGAAGTATAGACAACATATAGGGTCGTGCGCCATGAATTGGGGCCAAATGCGTTACAATTGAGCAATTTACATGTTTTTGTACTTAAACTGATCTAATTCATAAACTGTTCATCAAAATCCTATAAAATTATTATATATCACTGTAAAGCTTAGAGTACCAGGAATACACACATACAAACAATTGGTCAATATACAGGGTGCCACAAATGTCATATAGGGAGGAAAAGTTGAATTTTGGTTCAAAAAGTATACTATTTTGTTACTTTCTTATTTACTAACATAACACCTGTTCTGCTAAAACCTTTTTAGATGTGCTAATAACATTGTTATAGGCTTTCAAAAAAAGCAAACTTGTAATGATGAGTTATGTTGCCTACCTGAGATACAGGGTGTTCAAAAGTTGTACATAATTTTTATAATTTTGATTACATTTTCAATCAAAACTGTTTTCCTCCATGCCCCACACAAATACCAGTGGCATATTTGAATTCCTCATCAAATTTCAATCCAAAAAATGTTAACTTTTACAGCAGTGGGGTAATTCCTTCAAGATATATGACCTTCAGAACATTTCGGAGCATAAATGAATACTTAACACAGTAGGCCTAACGTATAGGAAAAGCCTAGAACCCATGACACAGAATGCAGCACACTTGCAACAAATTAACTTAGCTTAGAGTAAAACTGGTCACATTTCAAACTAGACATAAATACCAAAACAATGGTACATGTACATTATCCATCCCAATACCTTGCTGGGTTATGAAGTTACAGCAAAAAATATATTTGTGAGGTGCTAAAAATCAAAATTCCCTATAGGCCTACCTTAACACATGCCTCAACCGTAGGATCCTCAACCGTAGGATCCTCCACCCCTGACTTCACATCGTTTGAATTGCAATATCTCAAGAAGTAAATAAAGTGTGAAGTTCTTTCTTTCCACAAATTGAGCTAGATAAAATAAAAGCAACTAATTGAGACCAAAATTAGTTCAGTACCCCTCTCCATTCTTGAGATCTGGGACAAAACGTCCCATATAAAATTAAAAAATGTAACGACTCCACCTTTTCCTATACCCCAATTCATGACGCACGACCATAGGTTTCCTTTACCAATCTGTTCTTTTAAATTTCTATGTATTCAAAATATGTATTGTGTTTGGGCCCCGGTCTAGGCGAATTTGGCTGACTATAGAAGAATTTTCAAATTCGTGGACATCGTGGAACATATAGTGCGTGGCTGTGCATCGACCGTCGTAGTAAGCAGTTGTACGCAGATAGCCTCGCTAATATGGACGCGTAGAGTAGCGTTGTACACGCGTGTAGTTAGCATAATTAGTCGCGGAGTAACAAGCGTAGTTGAATGTTCCACGATGTCCACGAATTTGATAATTTTTCTATAGCAAGGTTTGCATCTCATACCTATAACATAACTGTGGTCAGTTCCAATAATTGAAACTCACGGCTCCGACCGGGAGTTCCAACAGGTGCTGTGTTTGTGTTGTATTTGTTTAATGTGCATTCACATACACATTTAGCCGGGACTTAGCCGTCGGTACGAAGAAATTGTTGCTCCAAAAATGATTGCAAATTACACATTTGTAATTATTTTTCACCACAAAATATGATATGAAAACACAGGTGAGGTGAACAATGTATGAATATATGGAGAGGTCAAACAGGTTGTTAATTATTGTCAAATTTAATATTTTGCGACATTTCTAATGAAAACAATTAACACTGAAGACACCCTATGGAACCTGCTACAACTTGAGAACAAGTCCTCAAACGTTTGAAATTTGTAGTTACAACTGAACTGTGGTAAGCTTACCGTCACCCGATCCGTTTAGCGTCCATAACGACCACGTTGCACTGCCTAAACTATACTTTCATACCACATAAGAATGATCTTACCTTTTCGTCACCTTTTTGAGATAACGTTGATAGTTCTGGAACGCTAATCCTGGCTGTTGCAAGCTGGTTTTGTAGATCTACTAATACAGTATCCGGATTTTTTGATTCTTGGTTAGTGGCAGCCATCTTTGTTTCCGACAACAACATCCTCGTTCACAATTTTTTTATATTGTAATTATATTACGGACCACTTCATTATTTCAGAGGGGTAGCTGTATGGTAAAATGATATCTCTAGCAGTAGGGGGAGGGGGAAAGGGTTGAATTTGCCACCCCACCTGAAAATCACTTTGCCAGTTGCCACCCCAATGCCCTCCCCAAATCCTGGTACCACCGCTGCTGTTAGGGGGAATTTTCTTCGGAAGGGGAGGGGTCCCAAATATAGGCCTACTGGAAAGAAAAAATTGGGGGGTGGGGGCTCATAACATTTTTGATGACCAAAATGTAGGGAGCCACAAGATGACCACAGTGTATTTATCATTCAAAAAGACTGATTTCAATACAATTTTAGCCCGTTTAGGGGTTAAGGTGTATTGGTGGTGGGGTGGGGGTCATAAATATTTTTGCTGCCGACAGGGGGTTCGAAATTTTATTGACGTTGAATTTGGGACCCCCTTCTGAAGAAAATGTTGGGGGAAGGTCGTTGGTATTGGCCTGCACCTGTGGATGATATGTGTGGACGTTACCAAAATCATGGAAAAAGGGGTCATTTTTAGGGCTTGTCCGCGAAATTGGAAAAATAGGGGCGTTTTATGACTTTTATCGCACAAATGTCCGCGAAATTTAAAAAAAGGGGTTCTTATTATTTTCTCCCGATCCCGTGGATCAGGGGTAGCGCTAAAAATAAACACTTCAGTGTCCGCAGGGACCCCACGACCTTGCAAAAAATTAAAAAGTAGGGGGTCCGGAGTACAGTTTAGTGAGTCCGAGTTACACAAATGCAGCATAAAATGGTATGTCTGCAATAGCGGTAGATTGAAAAAAAACTGGGTGTAGGCCTACTGTCTGCAGGGACCCCTGAACTTGCAGAAAATTTAAAGACAGGGGGTCCGAACTCTATTTCAGTGGGTCCGGGACCCCAAAAAGCAACCTAGCGCTACTAAGATATTAAATCACAGGAATAAATTGGTTTCCTACTTCGTACTAGACTACTCCGTAGTCCACTTGGCCATTGTGCATACTCTGGATATTGCATTTAAGCTTAAAACTCCGATTTAATTAATTTGTGCACAATTGATAGATTTTCACAACTCATCTTTTCAGTCACCGTACTCCCTCTGTTTGTTAACTCGGATAATAAACAGATTCTAAAATTAGAATTGTTCAGTATTGAAGTGCTTATATACCTGGGTAATGACATTATGATGTTGCATGCAATAATATAAGCTATACGTATACTTTACTTTTACTGTCACTAATATAATTATATAAACTTTTTCATAACAATTTAATACTAGTATTTTGATGTAATAAATATCAGTATAATTTCGAGTTCATGCAACTGAATGCTTTCGTCATGATTAATAACATGTTTTATTTATCAAAAATCGACTATGGCATAGTCTAACTTCGTACTCATCCCGTGATCAATATTGTTCTCGGTTCTATTTCGTGCGTAGCCTAAGCATTAGACTATGCCATAGTCGAATTTTATTAAAAATATGTTATTATTAGTCATGATGAACCCATTTCGTTGAACTCAAAATTATACTGATGTTTATTAAAATTGAAATATTCAATAGTAAAATGGTCATAAAGAGTTAAAAATATCAGACGATTAGTGACAATAAAAGTAATTGAATGCAACATTATCTTGCATAATTATAACGGCTCACTATACTGAACAATTCTGATTTTGGAATCTACCAGTTTATAGCGAACCCGACTTGGGAAGCTAACAAACAGAGGGAGTAGGGTGACTGATCAGATGTGAAAATCTATCAATTGTGCACACATTAATTAAATCAGAGTTTTAAGCTTAAATACAATATCCAGAGTATGCACAATGGGCAAGTGGACTACGGGGTAGTCTACCTAAGCATAGATTCATAAAAGCCTCGTCCTTGAAATCTTGAAATAGGGTCAAAATTGCAAATGTGTCCTCGGAATCTAAAAAATAGGGGTGTCTCAGAGTACCATTTTGTTCTGGTTCCGGAGTAAAAAATGGGGTAAAATTTCATGATTTGTCCTTGAAATCGACTGCGAACGGGGGTAATTTGTACTCAGAATATAGGCCTAAAGCCCTTTTGATTGTATGTTACACCATCGACCCAACTCACCCCTTTTTTGAAAAGTGAGACAACCTCACTTAGAAACTTTTTTTACGACAAGCTAGGTGGTTAATCTTTCAATCACTTAGGGGGTCGGGCCAATTAAGGTCATGCATGTCGGATCACCGTGCAACATGGAAGGAACGAAGGTAAGAGACGTGTAAATAATGTCTTTTTTGTCACTTTACGAATATAAGATTAACTTGAAAAATTATGCTGAGGTAAGCTATAAAATAAACAATAACACTGTGCACTTGAATATTCTACACATTCGTATTTTACTGTCAGAAATCTGGTTGAAATCACACACACTTTTCTGTTGTTTACATGAAGCTCCCCATTGAGTTTGCATGGAGAACTTTCGAGAACAAGTTCCAGAATTCTGCAGTGAGTAAACACTACACGTGCTGACAAGCCTGATAAATATAATAACTACTTAGTAAAATGTTTAATAAAGAGGAAAATCTGTATTAATCATTCAACGTTTGCTGTGAATTTCAAGCTAGCTGTACACAGTTTGATCATCTTCATCATTGAAGTCTGATGACTCATTCTTCACATTCCTCGCATTCCATTGATAGCTGACAGCTTTGTGTGAGATTGGTTTACAAACTGTTGTGAATAAAATTAATTATAGCCATATATGGCAAAATGTATGTGAAAATAGTGGTGATTCCCTTAATTTTTCAGGAGAATTTATTATTTATAAAAGTTGAGCCCAGCCCCAGATCTTGAGCATCATTTATTCTAGGCAGCCTGCTTTTTAAAATATTTCTGTATAAAAAAACCCCAGAGACCAGAGAGTCATAAAAAACACATAAAATTGAATGGACATAGGGTGCAGCAAATTAAATTCTTGATTTTCACATATATTTTCAGGAAGCAAGTGATGTAGGCTATGATCTGATGAGATTTAGTAATTGTTTGGAAATTGAAATTGAAATATATTCTTGCAAAACGGTCATTTTACCCTATTGTACATGTAGGTAGGATTTTTTTTATAGATATTCTGTTGATGCTCATGTGTTCAAATTAAAGGGCATTTCGTGATCCACAGCCTCATCCCCACTTTTCCCAAAAAAAGTTGAGATTTTTACACCACTGGATACCTCTGGCTACATAATGTTTATGTACCAAATATTTCTTGCAGATTAATCCGCTTAGCAAAAATATCGCCAAATTTGAATTTCGTTCTGGTGCACCAGAACGAAATTACAACTTACATTGTCTATGGAGCAGTGTAATACACATAATCATGCATAACTCGCATAAGCGCAAAATCGGAATCAACTGAAATTTTGGAAATAAGCTTTTTTCGTGGATATCTACTGAAAAATGTCATAAAAAGAGGATGCTAGGATCACGTAAATCCTCCTTTAAGATGATATTTATTTTTTATGAGTCAACTGTCTTTTAGAGGCAGGTTGGTTAATTTGAACATTCTAAAATATTTTGCCATATATTGTAACATTTCCATAAAAAATAGATGATTTTAAATGTATTTCTTTTCCATAAAATTTTGATTTAAATTTTGACTCTGATATATCCCCTTTTAATTTTAAAGCCAAACAACTAAGGTAAAGCAAAAAAATAATTGGAATTTACTACCGGTGCCGATGATCTCTTCTTGATCTTGATCTCGATGCTTATACTGCCCAACACTCCCGGATAGGTTGATATGTGCATCAAGCCTTGAATTAAATAAGCAAACTGGAACCAGGAGCAATTTGTTTTTGAACATTGCTCCTGGTTCACTGTGATTTTACAAGAACCAGGAGCAATTTCTGAAGAAATAGGAGCAATTTTCAAATGGTAATCCTTTTCTGCATACAATACCAGCACTACTGCATAAGTGCAAAACTGGAACCAGGAGCAATTTGTTTTTAAAATAGCTCCTGGTTCATGTGAATTACAAGGACCAGGAGCAATTGGTGGCTTTACGAGAGCAAATTTGCTCCCCGCGCCCGCTTATTTCAAGACTCGATGTGCATGCATGTGGTTCTTAGTCACCAATTTGGTTTCTTGATTTCTTGTAGATGTTGCGTTATGTTGGTTTTAAATTGAGTGGGATCTAATATGTCTATACAGTTCTGGGTAGGAAGGCGTAAGTTTGTAAACGTCTTTGTTGGCGTTGGATTTGTTGATATGTGACATGATCAAGGGGAATGAGTCACATGTCAATCCTGGTCGAAAATGAAAAAGTTTTACATATGTTTCTAAAGAGGACATTTAGGGCTTTAAGAAACTGAAAACCCCATGTTGATACATCTTTTCTTTTTGCGGTTACGTTAATTTATCAATCGCTGAAAACAATATCGTAATATCGTAATATCATTATGCATTTAAAGTGTATTTTGGTCAATCATACATGCTATTCTAATTTAATTATATTGATTTAATTGTTACTGCCTAAATGTATTGATATTTATTTATACCAATGACTCTTGTTTACATTTAATGTTATTACTTTGTTGAGCTATTAGTATCACTTGTATATTGATGTTGATGATTGATGAAAATAAAATATGAATGAATGAATGAACAATAAAAACAAAAGAATTTCAACACTTTGCCAATATCTCAAAATCAATATTAGTGACATCCGACTCATTTCCCTTGATCATGTCACATACGCAGAATTGTTGTGGAGCTGTGATTGACGCAGAGGAGACTGAAGCAAATTTCCAATGGGTAGGGATAGGTAACCGGTTGCAGCTTTATGGAGAACTGTGAGAGGCAATGACTGGTTCTTCTGGTTTCAAGTGAAGTAAAATCAAGGTCTGCTGTCATTTTTATGACACATCCCTTGGAGTGTAAGTGGTAATCACTCTAAATGAACCTCACTGCTCTCTTTTGAATCACTTCAATTTGGATTTTGGCTTTCTTAGTACCGTGTGTGAATCCCAACATGATGGAGCATATTCCACCAGTGGTCTGACACTGGTCTTATATGCAAGTTCTTTGGAGTTCTTAGGACAAGAGTACCGTATCGGTATAAGTGGCCTATTTGCTGCTGTGATGTTGTTTATGCTTGGACCATTATAAAGGTTGTTAGAATGAATATTTTAAACAGTTCTCTCAACAAAATAGTGACTTACTTTTATATTTCATCACCACATCCATGGGACTTCATCAGAATTGTGACAGAAGCGTTAAAGCTAATCATGTGATTCATAAAGGTTGTTGGTAAATTCCACACGTAAACTTGTGTGAATGGCTAGTTTTCTTTAGCACTGATTCACCTAGCTTATAGCTAAATTCTTTGGGTGGTCTTTGTGTCTCTCAAGGAAAAATCACTACTAAAATCACAGAGATCCTGTTTGAGTGAGTCAGTACCAGCCAGCCTTATGGTATAGATAAACATTATGAGGTTTCTTTTTAATCAACTTTGGTTTGGCAGCAATCATTATCAGTGGGATCCCATTGTGATCGCTCATCCCGGGTATCACAGTAGATTTGGTAACAAGAGAAGGATTTGATGTGAAAAACAAGTCCAAAACATTGTTGATCCTTGTGGGTTCACAGACAACTTGCTCAAGTCCAGTATCCTTGGTGATGTCTAAAAGGCAATTGGACAGCGCAGAATATTCCCCTTGGTTTGACAGATCAAGAGTCACAATCAATATCGGGAAGTTAAAATCTCCACCAATCCAAATTCTGCTACCATTAGAGTTCTTAATTTTACTAATGGATTTAGCGAGCTCATTCATATGCATTACTTGTTGCATGGTTTTACCAAAATCTGGGATCTAAAAAGCACCTACTGTGATATCCTTGATATCAGCAATCTTTACAGTAGCCCAGACACACTCACAATCTGAATCCAGGTCAGGTCTTTCTGTAACTAGGAAATCATTCTTGACCGCTATCAAAACACCCCCTTTGGGTCTACCAAAGTCCCTGTCTTTCCTGATTACAGAAAAAATTTGGGAGGAACAATTCACTGCTGTTAACTGAATTGTGCAGGTGTGACTCTCAGTCCCGCCAATGCATATCACTCTGTGCATATCACTCCGTCGGTCGTACTACAGCACAGCTCTTTGATGTGTGTATGACCATCCTGCACGCCATGTACGTACTGTGAAATGTGGCAATTTTTTCAAGGTCATGAGGGTCTTATGAGGTCAAACTTTGTCGGCCAAAACATTGTTGGATTTTCATGAAACTAAAACCTTACAAATGTACAATGTTCCAGGTGATCTTGAAAGCAGCCAAGAACTGTAAATGTGAGGAAAGAAATGTAAGGTATTTAGGTAAAGGAGACGATCCTGTATAAACAGTAAGTGGAGTGCCCATCTCTCTTTCATTGGCGATTGGACCAGACTCCTCCATATAATGTTGCTATAGAGGGATCGTTACACCTCCTCCACAGCGAGTCTGTTACCTTCCCAGCATTTAAGAATGCCGGTACTCATTTATCTGGGTGGAGAGGAGTAATGGAGATAAAGTGCCTTACTCAAGGGCACAACACGATGGCGTCGCCGGGACTCAAACCCGCAACCTTCCGATTATGAGTCGGAGCTCGTTCCGCTTGGCCACCGTGCTCCACGAGAAATGAAATGCTACAATATTACAACTGGCTTACAAATGTAATGCTACAATATTACAACTGGCTTACAAATGTAATGCTACAATATTACAACTGGCTTACTTAAATTTTACCATATTTTTGTCAGATTTCAGAAGCTCAGAAATTGAAAGAGGAGGGCAACAAGCACTACAAAGCAGAGAACTATGAGAGTGCAGTGGCTTCCTATACACAAGCATTGAAACTGTGTCCTGAGACTGATGCTAACAGGGCTGTGTACTACAAGAATAGGGCAGCATGTCATCTTAAACTGGAGAACTATGACAAGGCACTCCAAGATTCATCAGCAGGTAAAGAATTGCACACCGTCAAATTGAATGCACTTGGTGTTTTCACCGAAAAGATTCTAAATGTTAGGAAATAGTGTAGGAACATCCACATACCGAATTTCGTCAAATAGTCGCCCCCTTCAAATAAACGCCCCCCACCACTTTTTCAAAAAAAGATGTTTCAAAATGCCGATATTTCCATGCTATCTTGTGTAGTAAGCTTACCAAGTTGTCCACATGGTCGATAATAAGCGTCAATAATTGGCGAAAATCTGGATCAGAAACCCGGAAGTGAACCAGAAGTCAGTGTTTCTAGTTCATAGTTCGTCATTTTAGCGTGAGTTTTAAGTTTTCCTAATGATTTTAACGGGAATTATCGTTCTAAAATTGACCTTGAATAAACGCCCCCCCCCCCCTTGGGAAAATGTAACGTTTATTTGACGAAATACGGTAGTTTACAATGGTAAATCATATCTTTGTGTATGGAATTCAACTGGAATAGCCCAATATACAGCCTATAGTAAATGACTACTTAACATTTCATTCCATTTTTTCAGCTTTGGATATCACTCCAGGTGATACCAAGGCCTTATTCAGAAAATGTCAAGCACTGGAATCACTGGGAGCGCATGAAGAAGCCTTCAAGAATGCCGCATAAACTTAATCAACTTGAACCCAACAATGTCGCTGTACAGACGATGCTAAGAAAACTTGGAGAACGGATCAATGAAAAGGTAAGACTGAATGCTAGCTTTTATTCAACCTCATCATATATAGGGACTACAACTTATAAGTTCCCCTAATACTTTTTTAAAATAAGCGAAAAATATTTTCTGAAATGTAAAAATGTAAAAAGGTTTGTATAGTTCTATTTGTTTTACACATGTGGACCAATTTATAGCATCACACATCATTGCATTCAGTCGCAATGGTTAATTGTGTAAGAAAAGAGGTCGTTTTAAAAGTTGCATCTGAGTCCATATAACAGTCAGGTTTTTTTTAATATACACATGAATAGACCTGGCCTACTGTATCTACCAAAAAGCGTTTCAAAAGCGTAAAAAGCGGCCAAAGTTTAAAAATCTTTCCTGTGTGGCTTTTCACCCTTTTTAAACTTGGTCCCATTTAGTAAAGTAGTATTAACATGAAGAATGAGTCCTAATTTTTACATGTACTCTTATAGGTTTAAGACTGTTCGAAAGTGGTGCAATATGACGTAGGCTACCGTATGTATTATCAAAAACATTTCAAGGTTTATGTTTTATTATATTGCGTGATCATAAAGAGTAGTAGAGTATTATATATACTTAGCAAATTGACTGTCAACCTGCTACATATAGGCCCTACATCTGTACATAAGGCGCAGAATCGCACATGACGATGAAGAATTTAACAAAGTGAGTATTTGCTACAAAATACATTATAACGTCTACACGGAAAAAAACTTCAATTACGCATACGAACATTAATTCATTTGCTCTACAAAAAACTAAGAAAACCAACAAGTAGCCTATAGATGACTTCAGTATGGGTCTTTAAAACTTTCATAAATGGGACCAAGTTTAAAAAAGGGTGAAAAGCCACACAGGAAAGATTTTTTAAACTTTGGCGCTTTTTACGATTTTGAAACAGTTTTTGGTAGATATTAATTCTTTTTTGAGGTAAAAAAATATTGGCGCTAAGTGGTTCTTTGTAGCCATGCGAGGTGAACTAGTTGGCTATCCATATTTCAGCGGTTAATGGTGCTTTGTAGCCCTAAGCGGGCAAACTAGTTGGATATCCATATTTGGGGTGAGTGGTTTTTGAAGCTCCGAGGGCAAACTAGTTGGATATCCATATTTCGCTGTTAGCGGTTCTTTGTAGCCCTGCGGGGCAAACAAGTTGGATATCCATATTTCGCGGTTAGCGGTTCTTTGTAGCCCTGCGGGGCAAACTAGTTGGATATCCATATTTCGCGGTTTGTGACCAGTTCTAGTGATTTTAACGACCCGTAACCACCCCAGTCAGCTGCATACCGCATCCAGCTATTTTAATTATCAAAATACTAGTTTTTTAATGCTATGGGGTAACAGAATTATTAAAAAAATTAATAGCTGAACCCAATAGTTCAGCCAAGGACTGGAAACGACATATTGATGACTTTATATAGAGTGCATTCAATAAACCCAAGGCGGAACGAGAGTTGCTAAGTAACCGCTATCCGAACCATAAACACACATGCATGATCAGACAACGAGTATTCAATTTCCTCATAGCATCCCACGTTGTTCACACGTCAGTCGAATTTGGCGGTGTTGGTTTGTTAGCCCTCCAAGTTATAACATCGTTCACTTTGTGTTGAACATTGTATGAGGGCCTCGCTGTAATAACATAAAGATCAGTATGATCAGTGTGGTATCACAGAGCAGACCCTTGAGAGGTTCTGCTCATTTGGCTCATTTGCATGGCAGTCGGACTCGCCATTGTATTTGATCATTTGTGTATGGAGAGCAATGGCGACCCGTCATTGTATTTGTTCATGTGTGTATGGAGAGCCACTCTTGGAGCCCATGGGACTTAGGCTAGGTCCTCAGGTAGAGTCAGACGCTGTATGTACTAGAAACGCCCATGTTGATTCTGCGTTCATTCAATGTTAGCATTTAATTTGTATTGCCCGGCGGCCCCGCGTAATGGAAAAACCTGAATTTGTTACATAAAAAGAAATGAAAATTAAAAAAAGCAAGGTTCCACCTGAGTACATATTAAATTGGTGTAGAAATTGTTTTCAAATATATATATGAATTTAGACAAACATACGGGATATAATGAACCTTTGAAATGCAGCCATGATGACATGATTTTATTAGTCGTTTTGTATATCATAATACCAGTATTTGTAATTTTATATTATATAGAACTAATATTTTGCATCATAAATGTGCAGTTCATATGCACAGAGCGATTACTAATCTTCAAGACTTCAAAATAACATGTTACTAAGCAGGTAATAGGTGCTGGCCTTGTCCTATTGTACTTGTTCATTTGTGTATGGAGAGCTCACTGACCTGTTAATAGAGGTCAATGGGATAGCTTCTTTATGGGGCACTTCTCCATCGGTTTCAGGCGCAGTTCATTGAACTCAGCGGGATTCTATTGCAAGTGCTTTTATATTATTACAAAACGGATCGTGGTTATTGCCTTGACAAATCTAATACATAATTCATACCAGGGATTAATAAATCCACTTAATCCAGGGGTGCGGACATTTCATTGGTCGCAAACCACCGGGATTCGATACAAGTTTGCGTTGTAAATGAATGCGTGAATAAGAGTGTCATCCCCTTGGCACGATATTTGATTTCTGAAAATACTCAAGTTGCCGTTCAAAATGCCTAAAAATCATCAAGATATTGCAATACTGTCTAAAGTGATGTAAAATTGTGGCAAATTTGTATGATTTATCGCACATAATTTCTGCGAAGCGTGGAGAATCATTTACATAGGATTTTGGAGAAAAAATGTGATAATTTTAGGGAAATATAGAATGGCAGAAGAAACAAATAAAACATTTTCCTGGAATGTGTAGACCATACTCTTTCTGTTCCTATTGATTTGGATACTGAAATAATTCTTTAAATGAAGCTGTTGGGTGATTTATGTTGGCGTTTCTAGAGTGTGTCATTATTGGCAAACATCTAGGGATATTGTTGAGAGGGCACTCGATTCACGAGATTTCTTTTGCAAGAACGCCAAAATAGCACCTAATTTTGTTGGTTTTGCGACTGAAGAGTGTCCGCACTATAGATTTCTGCCATGCAAATTAGCTAGTGTCAGTGGGTAAGAAAGTGGCATCTTTTGAATCGTTAAGACAAGCCACATAATCTTATGTAAAACTCTGCTGGGTGTTTCGATCATGTATTATGCGTGTTTGGTCAAGTGAGGGTAATTTGTACAGCATCAACTTGTGAACAAGTCATAGAGGGTTTGATCATGCTGATGATGTTGCCATTTTGGACGACTTCTGAGTGTTTAAAGCCCAAAATGAATGAATAAAATCGTGTATGAGATATTTTGGGGATATTTGGGTGCATTGGGCACTTATGGGTTGGGTATAATAGATTTCTATGTATACAATTAAGTCTGATATATTTTCGATGGAATATATATTTTCACTTGAAAAGTTAGTAGTTTTCCGAATTGCAATTTCTGAATATTATATAAAAGGTGAGAATAAGACTATAAATGTAAGAGTATGGGATAATTTTGATTGTTAATAAATGCTAAACGCGGCGTGTAGAACATCAGCAATATCAGGGATTCCCTTGATTCTTGCAGTAGCTTTTATGAATAGAATACAATAGTGGATACAATAGCGGATACAAAAGCGGAACAATAGAGCTCTCTTACGGGCAAATAAACCTCGTCGCGTTTTGCTAAATTTCACTTCTTCTTTTTCATGAACTAACCATTATTTTTTAAAACTTGTGGCAAAACTTCGACCGAAGTTTTTAATTCTTTGCGAGTTGACTCCTATGGATATGTATGAACTCAGATGGAACTTTTAACACTCTTTAAAACGGTCCCTTTTGTTTTACCATTGTGACTGAATGCAATGATATGTGTGACGCTGTAATTTGGTCCATATGTGTAAAGCAAATAAGGCTACACATACCTTGCTACAGGTGTGCATTTTGTCAAACATTTTTCGATTTATTTAAAAAAGTATTTTGGGTGAACTTATAAGTTGTGGACCCTATATTACGCTGAACACATCAGAAGGGTTAGTCACATTTTGTTTATGTGCTTGTACAATGTACCAGTAGTATTTTCAAAACAAAGAATTTGAAACTGAAAAAATTGCACACCCCGCATCAATCTTTTCTTTAAAAACTACCAGTGGTGTCAAAAGTGTGGTGGTAAAATAACCAACATAAAAATGGAAAATATATGATAAGTATAAATGCAAAAGCGACGGGTGATGCATCGCAAAATTAGGCGATTGGCCATCACTCGACGATCGAGTATAAATTCAGCTTTAGGGTTATAGGGCATCACCACCGAAACCACCCTGGCAATGGTTAGGGTTAAGGTAAATCCTAGATTTTTCCTTTTTCTAAATTGTAAATTCTGTTTTTCAATTGCCATTTTTCATCTTTTCATTATTAAAAAAATGGTAAAAAAAATCGAGAAATAAAGCCCCTTTATTTTCATCTCGAGTACAATTAATATTTGCACTTGCCAGTTCCTGATAGCAATTATTGATGTATACATATATTGAATAGGCATGCATATAGTGCCGGGAACCAAGTTACAGCAGAGATGTAAGACTTCCGAATTCGGAAATGGGGCCAAAAAATCCGAAATGTAAAAAAATGGTTTTTTTAACATTTTCGAATTGAATGATGATAATTTGTCATAAAAGAGCAAAAAAAAATTTTGTGAGGGGTAAACCCCAGCTAGGGGACCCCGTTGCACGCCTTTCATTCGGCTCGCATGATTTTCAGGAAGTGGATCACTACCTCACTTACATCTCTGTTACAGGCTCTCAGTGAAATATTGCGATAGTCTGCCATCAAATTTTAAATTTTAAAGAGATGATTTGTTGAAGAGATGTTTTTAATGACATTATATTGAAAGTAATACGCCCTGATGGCACCATTTCATTAGGAAACTGGATATGAATTACTATGATGTTAAATTTAACAAAATCTCTTTGTTGTAAAGTGTAAAGTGAAAGTGTGCTGAGGCTTGTGGATCAACGTCTAGGCATTGTGCCTATAAATCACTGCGCTTTTTTGTCTGCCTTATGTATACACAGATCAAACAGAATTCATCAACCAACAACAAAGTGGAGCAGATGTTCAAAGCATTATCACATCAAGACAAACCAGATGTGGAAAAACAAAGACAAGTGAGTATGTCGGTTTATTGTAATGGCTCCGGAACCTGTCCCTCCTTTGCCCCTAGTAATGAAGGTAATATTAATGAAAAGACGGAAAGAATTTGTGCCAAGATGATTGTGGATGGAGTCAACATTTGAGAGGAGCCAAACTGGAAATTTGCTGCCTATATGATCAAATAGTGAAAAACAAACCACAATGTTAGTTGAATGCGAAACATAAACCTCATTGTGTAACATTTTAGATGAAAGCTCAAGATCTTAAGCGGAGTTAACGCAAATGGGAGAAATCATTGCAACTTGAGATTCCAGCAGAACGCTTTATAGTGTAACATAATATTTATTGTATTCCTGCTTTTGTGCTTTGTGCGGAAGGGGGACTCTGCCTTGCAGAACTGTCCTTCCAAGACGTAGAATTGAAGAGACAAAACATTGTCCTTACAAGTTGCAGGTTATCACATACCTTTTAGATGGTGTAAGTTGTCCAAAGGCTGTTCCTTTGTAGCAACATATCATGTAGCTGTCACTACAATCTGTTAGGTGTTCAAATATGTATTGTGATCATGATTTGACAGAAAATGTCTTTTCCTGTCTTGGTTTAAATGTACAATCTAATCCTGCATTTGCTATTTTGGATAATCACCTCTCGCTGGACTAACAAAGAGCAACTCCAACAACAGTTACTGCCAAAGAGAGTGTGCACAGCGTAAACACGGAAGTGGGGCTCTGATTGGCCGATTTAATCGTCTGGCAATCAAAACAACAGATGCGGTATTCTGATTGGCCGATTACGCATCAAAACGTTGGTCAGCACAAACATAGCTCTACATATGTCGCTCATTAACAGGGCGCTTGCGTTAATCTGAGCAAATGGCTGCTGTTCTTCTCTGAAAAAGAGTGCAAAACATTAATGTGTCTGCTTTATTTTACAGGCTGCTCAAAATTTAGTTGTATTAGCAAGAGAAGAAGCAGGAGCAGAGAAGATATTCAGAGAGAATGGTGTTGGCAGAATACAGAGGCTGTTGGAAACTGGGGATGAGGAGGTGATGTTATCAGGACTCAGAGTGCTCAGCTGTTTATGTAAAGGACATAGGGCTAGGGTAAGTGTGCTGCAGTGAGGATGTGACAGGGCCTAGATTTCGACGAGAATCACATAATTGATTCTCGTAAGATGCGGTTGCGAGAATCACCTTCCCTCATTGTATCATATAGTTAGTGCAGTGACTATGATGGATTTTGATTCTCGTAAAGAAAGAAAGCTGAATTTTGTTTTTATAGTATCAAATATATTCCCTGTTGTTAAATGGTTTATGGAATGATGTGGGGCCATTATGTAGTGGTCATCGACAACCTGTAAAGTGAGCTGAGGCTTGTGGATCAACGTCTAGGCATTGTGCCTGTGCACATAGCGCACTATAAATCAAGCTAAATCACTGCGCTTTAAAAAAAAAAAAAATTGTTGAAATGCAGTGGCAACCACATTTTGGTCACAACTACAGAATTGGAATCTTCATGTAATGGTCATGTTCACTACTGTTATCATCAGACATATCGGGGACTGCTGTCCCTAATTTATGACCCTTTGTTTTATCGTAATATTTGTGTACATTTCAGGCTACAGCAGTAATGAGAGAGTTCACATTACATACATTGGGTAAATACATCTCATCAACCAAGGAAGAACTTGCCAATGCAGCAGCTACAGTATTACTCACAGCATTGAAAGCAATGATTGGCACCAATCCAAAGGAAGTCAAAAATAAGGATGAAGCGTTGGTTTTAGGTAAGATGCTTTTGGTTTGAGGTAAGCTAGTAGTAATGTGTGGTATTACTTACTGGCCTTTTGGATCAGATAATTGGCATATGCATTACAGAATTTCAATATTGTTAAGTTGAATGATTCTAAAACAAAATCCATGGTTTATACAGCAAACCAAATAAGTGAACATACCCCAAGTTAGAGTTGGTGATGCCAGAAATGAGACTACTACTGATGTTTGCAACTTATGAGTTATGTTTGATTCAAAATTTGAAAACCTTTTTGGTGCATATAGAGGCTTTTGATTGAGATTGAACCATGTTATTGTATTTCACAATGTGAGCTTTGTTTTGTAGGAATTATAATTATATATGAGATTCATCTTGTCAAAACCATTTAATCATTGGTGTGATGGTAGAGGATTCAACTTCTTTTCAGTTGACTGGTCACTGACAGAGGGTGTACTAGCACCCAGAAGAGGATTGTTTACTAAGAACATGTATTATATGGTTGGTTGTGTCTGGTAATAAAAAATTCTTACAGACAATAATATGCTGAAGGTAATTGTTGGCACCAACACAGCTGAAGCCTGGAAGAACCTTTGGCATAATCCTGATATGAAGTTTCAATGTTATGCACCATTCTTTTAACCAATCAGGGGACATAAATCTATGCATGATGTATAATATAGTGTATTGATGATTGTTTTATACATCATTTATGCTGATTTAATTGGTTTGATTGGTTTTTCAGATCTGTCTGAAGATTTCAAGAAGATGCTAATGTTTTTACTAGGTCTACTGACTGACAAGAATGTATCTGGATATGGACGAGATGCTGTCATTGATATCATCATCAAGTTTGTACCAAGACGAGAAGGCACTGGACGTGCTCTTACTTTCATTACTAATGGAGGTAATTGTTAATGTTAAGAGGTTCATGCACAATGTCTTAGCTGGCCACCTGTATGCCTGTTACTTTGGATGGGCAGTTTGCTCCTCGGAAGGGCATATTTAAGGGGGTACTACACCCCTGGCCAATTTTGTGCCTAGTTTTGCATTTTTCTCCAAATTTTATAGCGCATTGGTGACAAGTAAGATTTGTATATTATAGGGGCCAGGACTACAACTACTGCACTGAAAATTCAGCAACTCAAGGCAAGTAGTTATTGATTTATTGATCAAATATTGGTTTCCCTCATTTTTGACTGTAACTCCACAACTGTTGTCTGTGCTAAAATAAAATTTCCAGTGCAGTAGTTGTAGTCCTTGCCCCTATAATATACATATCTTACTTGTCACCAATATGTTATATTTTTTGAGAAAAATGCAAAAATAGGCACAAAATTGGGCAGGGGTGTAGTACCCCCGTAAATAACAGATGTTAAATTTGATCAAAGCTATTGAGAAAGCCTGTTAAGTACAGTACATTGCAAATGTACTGTACTTAACAGTATGTAGCAATAATTCAAAAAAGCCATTCTCATGCCTCCATCTTGGATATTCGAGTAAATGTAAACATGCTACAATAATTTCATAAACACTTTAAATGATTATTCGTCATGAACAGTTTGGAAATTCACCCTGAACATTGATTGGTAATATTATTGAATACCATTTTTAGGCGATGGCGGCATCTTGGATGTGCAGGCAGGGAAGGGAAATCCCCAGATGTGGCCTGTTCTGAGGAAGTGGTAAAGATCAAATTAGGACAGGCAATTTTATCACAATGACAGGGAACCCTCAAAACAAAACTGCCAAAAGAGGTTTTGATTTAAACATGTTTAGGGGCCAATGACATAAAGGAATTTTTCCTCCCCAATAATATTATATGCACAACAGTTGATATTCATAAGGAAATTGCATAGCTTGAAAAGTGCTTTGACCAGGACATTCCTGAAGAATGTGAGAAAATTAAAATTGTGAATACAAAATGTATGCTTACAAGAACGGGAGCAGCGTGGCACACTGGTTAAGGTCTTTGCCTTTAGTGCAAGAGGTCCCGGGTTCAATTCCCTGCAGGACCAAAAAAAAAAAATCCGCTCTCCCCGTGGCTCATCTGGTAATGGCGGGGCAGATGACCCATGACAAAAGACCTCGTTACAGTTGGTTCCGATCAGGGTGATAAGCCCGATTGTTGGATACACTTGACTGTCCTGCAAAAATTCCCCGACCAGCTATCTACGGCGACCCCCCCTTCGTTCACCAGGTCACTTGTGCCTGGCAAGTTTCGTCTCCCTAGATATGCAACATAAAAAGGAAAAAAAAAAAGAACATGCAAATTCAAAGTGGCACAAATTAATGGTTCCTGTTGCCCTCCAGGAAACAAAATGGCAGTAGCTAATGACACCAAATGTTTGTGTTTCAACGAACTGACTGATGATGGATTTTTTGAACATGATGTATAACAAAGGCAGTATGAAATTAATGCTTCATATGACAACATAAGTTCAAATAATTGGGTGTGTGAATATCACAAAAAGGTATTCGAAACGGTATGGGCATACCGTGCATTATTATAACTTTGCAATCCAGTGTGGTTAATTTTTCAGCAATATTGGAGTTTGTCCATTTCTATTGCAACCGGTGGCATAACGGTACAGGCTTTACCTCACAATCGGAGGGTTGCGAGTTCGAGCCCCTGGCGGTGCCATCGTGTTGTGCACTTAGGCAAGGCGCTTTACCTCACTTGCCTTTCTCTACCCAGGGGTAAAATGGGGAGCTGTTCTAAAGGAATAATGTCCATTGAGCGCCGCCCAAAGTTTATGAGCATGCCTTGGGCATTGTATGGCAGCTGACATATTCTAATGACAGCGGAATAAATGTAAAACGCTTTGATACATGTGAAAGGCGCTATATAATTGTCAACATTTATTTATTTATTTTTTAATTTGTTCAATAGGCATTATAAAGGAAATATTTGTTGGCAAATAAAAGAAATACAAATTCCCCAAATAGGTCATGAAGAAGAAGATACATTTTGCAAATTTACTTCCTAGAGCTTTATCGTTTCTCTAAGTGTCTGGATTACTTTTTTGTATAACCAGGTCTGAACAAGCTTCTGATAGTGGCTGGACAGGTTCCTGAATTGAAGAGACTCGGTCACTGGCAATACCGTATGCATACATCTGTAGCCATGGATAAGATATATGAAGAGATGGGCAGTGATAAGAATAGAAACTACTTCAAGGATCTCATTAACAAATATCTCTCGTAAGTACCAATGGCACCCACCCACCCACACATACTCAGGCAGACTTTCAAAGTTTGTACAAGTCCCATATTTGTCATCAGAAGACCTTCTTTTTTCAAAACCTGGTCTTCCAAACTTCATTAGAAAAACAGTGAAAGTGCATTTCTTGTAAATATCTTTAAAAATTGTATTCAAATATTGAATGTTTATGATTTCAATGGTAGGAATATTTTCATATGGTGGAATATGGACTGACTACTACATTTTTGAGGTTGGCGATTGATCGGAAACAAATTTGAAATAGACATTAACTTTTGCAGATTTTTGGACAAATTTTTGTCAGTAAAATGTAATAAAAAATACACTTATGCACAAATAAACATGTGGCATAAAGTTTCATAAAATTAAGTAGAATTTGGGATGATGTTTTTAAGATTGAAAGTTTTTGTAATGGGTTTTTAATTCATTTTATGGACTGGAGTCGCAGTCATTTTATGGAGTCGCAGTCATGCGACATGCCATGATAGACCCAGTGGAGTGTTCACATGGGATTTATCACCTGTGAAATATGGAGTAAGAAACCGAGAGTGGGTTAATATGTGGAAGCTCAGTCTGAAAACCATTTTCGGCCCATGCTGCTCTCAGGGTTGACTGTTGAGCAGGGTTGTAGCTAGGATATTTTTAGTGCTGGGTGGCATTTGATGAAAATCTTGCACATTTGGCAATTTTTTGCTTTAGTAGACCAAATTCTTGACTAATTCAATAAAATTATGCAATTTTGGCCTCTGGGTGGTGGGCTCCAGTGCTGAAATTGAAGCTGAGTGGTGGGTTCCAAAACTGAGTGGTGGGCTCTGCTGCCCGCCACCACCCAATGTAGCTACATCCCTGTGGTTGAGACAAACTTATCCAGCACATAATAATGGCAGAGAAAAACGTTTGTTCGCTTCAATGTAAATAAATATGTGAGTGATAAAAATTACGCTTCTTCATTTTTGTTTACCATGATACATGTTGGGTTTATGGGGCATATGCATTGTCTTTATGTATTGTTTTCAATAAAGTTAGTGTCAAACCAATTTCTGAAGTTGATATGCCAAAAGTCAATGACTCAGGGGTTGGACCACCACCCACCCCTACCCCCAACATTTACATTGGGGGACATCCCTCCGTAAAATCCAAAAAGAAGAAAACAAAAACATCTATGTTCTGTCTACTGGGAAGAAATAAACCAGAATTGCCATTTGCATAGATCTTTTTTTTAGCACAATACTGTGTTTTGCGCCAACATAGGATAAAATTTTGCACAATTTTGCACACTTTGTGCGTATTGGGCAGATAGCATGAGTGAGAAAGAAATAGGGATATGTTTTTTTTTCATGCTGGGTTTGCGAGCTACTGCAATCTGCAATCAGCGATAGCATGAGTGAGAAACGGATGGGAATATTTTTTCTGTGTGACAAAAATGGCGTCGAGTCGCAGTGTGCAAAATCGAGTGAGAAAAGGCCGAAGAAGTACATGTACTATTCGAAATACAAGTGTGCCAGTTTCCATGAAGAGTGGCCTTGCATTAAGAAGTTTTCAAAGAGTGAATATCACACGTTTTGCATAACATGCAGCACTGAGTATTAGTGAAAAGTGTTGGAAGAAACGATGTTTGTAAACACATTCTCTCTGATAAACACAAGGAAATAGCGGCATCACGATCAAATACAGCAAGGAGGCATTGGTTCTTACTTCGCGAAAATTGACCGATGACGATGTGACTAAAGCGGAGTGTTGTTTACAAGATACTTAATAGAACACAATATTCCAGTCAATTATGCATCAGATCAAGCATGGCCACTATATTAGACAAATGTTTATTATAGTTTGTAATGACTGAAAGTGAAATGTCCAAGTTGAATTTGTATACACTTACTTTGTGCCAAAATATGCTGATATCATTGCTAATTTGTGCAAAGAAAGGGTATCATAATGGGCTTCCTGAGGGTCCTAGACCCTACCTGTAAGTGCTCGCTCGCTTCGCGTGTCAATCTCTTCAGCAAAATCTCCCAAGTTTTAAAAACCCAATGTTAGCATCTCTGTGATCTTTATAGGATATGAGTCAAAAAAGCCAAAAATCACATAAACAATTTATCATCTCGTATCACAATAGTTTATTTACACATAGTATGCATGAAGGTAGTTTGAATTAGCCAGAAAAAGCCAGTAATAATAATAATAATAATGGCCTTTTCAAATTCAGATTAAATCAACACACAAGTCGATTGGTACACACAAAGATCTGCCTTATCGGTTCCTTCTTTCTTATCATCCCTGTCATTCATCAAAATGGGATTGGACCAAGTGGAAATAAACCATAAAGCATGCCTTCTAATCAAAAGGCACATTGAATATTAAATTGATTTTTGATTTGATTTGTTCGGGATTTGACAATCCTGGATAACCCAAGAAAGCCTCTATTGAAGCTTATTTCCATTGGAGTCCATTTGAATACCGGGACGGGTTGGGAACAGTCAGGGGTTAACACCCTCATCATCATCATCAGTCGGCTGCGGAGCAGGCGACTACAAGCTTTCTCCAACTAATGCGATCTTGGGCAAGCGAAACAATTTTGTTTGGCTGCAGCATCCCTTCAGTATCTCCCAGGAGGTGCTGGACATACTGTAAGTACAGTGTGCGTGGTCGTCCGGTTTCTTCTTCCCATGTGGTGGAATATAAAGCGCATATTCTTTCACAGGCTCGCCATCTTCAAGACGCAGTATATGGCCGAGAAATTTGAGTTGATGAATCTTGACTCTGGCAACCAGTGGAGTGGTGTTGGTCAGGTTGTAGATGGTTTCGTTTGGAACACCCTACTCTTTTTTAAACTGGCTGCAAGATACATGTACTGGTATGGCTCTCTGCACACTGGACCGACGGCTTAACGTCCCCTCCGAAGGACGGAGTACTTTCATGATTCATTTACCCAATTCTGAATGAACCATGGGAAGTCTGAATTTTAAAATCTACAGAGGCTGCCAAATAATTTAAGTCAATATCCCAGCAAATCGCCACTACTGGGAATTAAACCTGGGACCTTGTGCACTAAAGGCAAGTACCCTAACCATTGCGCCACGTTCTCCACTTGATTTATTTCAGCCGGTTTCAAATTTGCTTTCTTTGGAGACATTTAAAAAAGGGTGAATATCATCACCTTGTAAGTCTTATTTTAACAGTAGTCCTTTTTATCAGGAACATTTAGCGTTCTATTGCATAGTGGTCATTAAAAGCTTTTACAAAACTACAGATTTGACCATTTGTGAAATGTTCTCCACTAAAAGCATATCAGATGATGATATCATAGATCTGTCTGGCATCAGACTTTGGCCAAAAAAAAAAAGATTGTTTGCTTGTCCTCCACCAACTTTTTCAAAATTGGGTCGGTCGGTCTGTCTTTTTTTTTTAAAGGTCATAGCCAAAACATGACTGTATGCCTTAAATTAGTTTAATAAATAGCCCAAATAGTTGATATTTGAATAATGGATATTTCTCTACTGTATACCACTTCATTCATATTTTTTGAAACAGCTTAGAAGTGTGTAGAAACTGTAAAAAAAACTTTTCAGGATGTCAAAAATGTTCAAAGAAAAAAACCTTTTTCTGGAATTTCCAAAATTAGGGTCGATATTCATTTGTACAGTAAAACAAAAAAACCTTTTTTCCAGATTTCCCAGATTAGGGGCGGTCGGTAGAGGACAAGCAATCAATCTTTTTTTTTGGCCATATCATAGACATACATTAAGCTTGATGTTGTTTATCACTGATATTGAAATGACCTCAATTTTACTCTTTTGAATTTGTCTCAAATTTTCTCAACAAAAAGTTATTACATGGTGGTTTGGCATCATTAAAGTAACAACTTTTGTTTAAGAGAATACACAAAAAAGTGTGAATTCATAGATATGAACAATTATAAGTATCACATAAAATACAAACATACACATAAAAAGCTGTGTCCTGCTGTTATTTTCAGGCATGAGAATTTTCTTGCTTTTGCAGGATTTCATGCTTTTTTTGGTCCAAATTTCCGAACTTTCTTTTAATTTCAACCCGTTTTTGGCCTTTTTAGCCTCTTTTCACACGCCTTTTAAGGCTTTTTTTCAAACTTTTCAGACTTTTTCATGGATGATCATTCTCATGCCTGTATTTTTGTTGAACCATGAAATGGTCTCAGCCTATATTAGTCTTTCTTCCTTACTCAGCAACCTTTAGGTCTTAAATCGATATATTGCAAAATCCCAAGAAGGTATGATCCCCCGAGTGATGTCACATGAAAGAGAAAAAATGAAAGAATATAAGGGAAGTATTCCTCCACCATTACAAGACCTGGGTCAATATACATATGGATCCTTTTCATATCTTAAAATGCCAAAAGGTATGGTCCCTGAGTGGTGTCAAATGAAAGAGACAAAAGTAAGGAATATAATAAAAAATATTTTCCCCACCAGGGGTGACATTCCTCATAAGACCTGGTCCTATATTTCTTAAAAAGACTCGGTCAATATTCATATTTTTGGTCTTTTCTGCATGAAATATCTAAACAAACAAAAGTGTGACCCCCGGGTGGTGTTACATTAAACAGAAAAAGTCTAAATCATGTGGCAGTGGTTAATGCACTGCCGAAGCCTCATGGTTCAGCTATATGGTGCAGTAACCGCGCTAGTTATGTTAGAAGTTCATTTAAAATTATTTGTTCATGATGATGTTCTTTTTCCTATTAGTTAATTTCAACTTGTAGTTTATCATCATGACGTAATTCTATTCAATAAACTCTAGATAATGTTTTAATGAATCCACACTTCCACAAATCCACACTTAACTGTAGATTTGTGTAGAATAGTGGTGATTCGTAGAAAATAATATACAGTTTATTGAATAGATTGACATCATAGCAATGGTTTAATTGAAAATAATCTACAGTTTATTGAATAATAATAATAATAATAATAATATGGAAATATATAACGCGCAAGCATCCGTCAGAGCCGCTCACTGCGCAACAACAGGAATATGACCAAAGGGGAACATGATGAACAGAGCAAATACAGAAAATATACAAAATACCATAATAAGAAAAACATTCTACACTACAAGTCATCAGCAAAAGCGATATTAAACAGATGTGTTTTTAACAAAGATTTAAAAGAGTCCAAAGTAGTACAGTTTTTAATGTGAGTTGGTAGATTGTTCCAAAGTTTAGGAGCACAAATGACAAAAGAACGGTCGCCAAAAGAGTTGCTAGATCGTGGTTCCTGAAGAAGATGAAGGTTGGCTGAATGAAGTCCAGTGCGCCCAGGTATACATGTATAAGTGTGCAGAAGATCGGCGATATTTGATGGTGCATGTCCATTTAGTGATTTGAAAACAAAAGTGAGGATCTTAAATTCAATGCGTTGTTCAGTGCGTCAGAATAGACTGACGTCATAGCAATGGTTTAATGTCTGAAAAGTATGAAGAGAGAGAGAGAGATGGAGAAAGTGTTTTTCATCACAAATGGTTTCTAGTCTACTCTGGTTAATATTTTTGTCAATCATCACACCGTCAAGCAGGAAGCATGGTTCAGGAAACTTCTTGAAACTTTTTGTGTGCATCATACAAAACAACATTGAAATACCCACATTTGAGGACTCATTAGCCCAGTTTAAGTTCAAAGTAGGTGAACTTAAACGATCGGTCAGCTCTTAGACAGACTTGAGTCAAGCCAATTTTGACCAAGAGTGACCAAAACAACATTAGTAAAATACACTTGAGATTAGATGACCCACTTAAAACATCTTATAGTATGTATGTTAGTCTGACATTGCACTTTGACAACTGTTTGTCAAAAGACATGATTCAATTAACTTGTTGACTTGTACTTTTCCTTCTTCCATTATCTGTACAACATTGCTGATGACTTGGCCTAGTTATGCTACACAAGGATCCACAACATGCTCATCTATCAGGGCACAGTTCTTTAATCCTAATACATTTGCACATTCATTTAATGACCTTTGACAATTTGGGTACATAAACTCATACTCTGCAACTTGAGGTCAAATTTTGCACTGTGATTGTTTAATTGAGGTTATTGAACTATGCCATTGCGATGAGGTCATTGTGGTCCATGGTGCTAGTTCAGCTTCCTTGTTCTAAACCATAAATGCTATGTGTATTTTTAGTCTAAAAAGGCTACGCAGATGTATATTTTTGTTGGATTTTTGGCCCTTTTTTTTGGCCAATTTAAAACAATTTGATATCCTGATGATTAAAAACAACCCTCAAAAACATTTAAACATATTTATTCATATGATAATGATACAAATTAAAGGGAATAATCAAACATAATTAGAGTTACATGTATAACTGATGCATGCTTGGACCACATTTTGTAATTTGTTCTCAAAATTACAAAAAAGTACCTTATATTGTCTGAAGAAGCCAAACAGTAAATTTACAGGTTTGAAACACAAACATTTATACAACATATTTTGTTAAATATTGATTCTGTATATTGAAAGAAACGCTATTACCAGGTTCTGCTAGAAATTGCTACTTTCCATCAGTAATATTTCAGTTGGTTGACAAGTACGAGGGTTGGTCAATATATAATGAAAGTAGCATTGTACTAACTGTTTCAAATTGAGTATGCAGATGAAAATTTTTAGAGTTTCTCAAAGTACTCTCCCTCTGCCTCAATACATTCTCTAAATCATCTTATCCAATTATGAAAGGCCTCTGCATAGTTCTCTTCTGGTATGGACTTCAGACACTGATATACTGCACTTCCAACAGCAATTCTGTTTACATATTTTAATCCTCCAAGCTCCTTTTTAAGTCTAGGGAAGAGCCAAAAGTCACATGGTGCCTTGTCAAGGGAAAACGCTGGATGTGATAGTATACAAATGTCATTGGTGCTAATAAAGTCCTGTACAATGGCTGATCTGTGAGTAGGATTATTATCGTAATGCATGAAGATTTGTCTCATTTCTGTTTCTGGGTACTTGCTGGCTAGTTTTTCAGTACTTATTCCTTTTGGCCTTGCACATCACAGTCATTATGCCAAAGAAATTATTTTATGCCAAACTACTTTTGATTTGTTTAAGAAACATATTTCCCAATTGTAGGTCTGTCATTTTTTGTGAAACTCCTGGTACTTGAATGTACAGGGAAAAAGTGTGGTAAATATTGGTAAATATCAGGAAATGGTCATAAATTTTTAAAGCTTATTGTACAATGAACTTGTCTTCTCGTACCTTGCAGAGAAAAGTTCAGTGCCAATTTGATGGAGAGTAACATGGAGGCCTTGACAGCCATCTCTGCCTTATTACAAGGACCATACGATGTTGGACAAGAACTGCTGAGCAAAGAGGGTGTTATGCAGGTCATGGTTGCTATGGCAGCAAGTCCAGAACCACTGCATCAGGTGAGTGGACAGTAACAGTATGCAAATCATGGCTACAGTGTGTTCACCTCGGTCCAGCCAGTGACGTCAATATTTTTGATGCACCTGTATTTGGCTATTCCAGTTTAAATCCATACACCCTCTGTGAAAGACATGACCTTAATCTGCTACACAGGGAGTGTGAATTTCAAATGGAGTCACCCATTCAGGTAACCTCATTTGAAGTATGTGTGAGAGATTAAGGTCATGACTTCCATACAGGATGTATGAATATCAACTGAAATAGCACAATGAGCATAAATACACTTGCCTGTATTTGTGAGTCAATATGTGATTTTCTGCGAACACTGTCAAATGCGATGCATTTACGTCAGTGACTCTCTAAAAGGGGGAAAATACTAAGCCATAACTAGTTTATTCTCAAGTATAAGTGTACCTAATAGCATGCAAATATTCAGTGTCATTAACAATAGGATTTAAAAGCTTATATGGGTTTATACTCTGCATGTCATTTGTTTGACTGCTTCGCAATCAGCATCTTTTTAAGAAAAAAGTGTTTGTTTTTCTGTATCTTTGGTTTTATTTGTCTGCTCAGATGTTTAGTGAATTTCATCACTTGGTTCAGTGCACGTTTGTATTGTTAACTTGATTCCTGTCTTTTGCCATGCTAATTAGTGAACACCAATTATAATTGAATACCTGAGTGGAAGAAGGGCCCAACTCCATTTTACCCAAATGAGTTTATCATATTTTAAAAGACCTGTACCATTGCCATTGCAACATTATCATTTCGCAAGTATGTTATAATGTAAACGCATCCCAAAAAGAAAGTATCCAGTTTGATTTTGGTCCGTTAAGTCAAAGATGTGGTCATAAATCAAGATCTGTCAAAAGTATGTTACAGATAAAGTTATTCCGAGAGTTTGATACCTCATTAGCCCAAATCGATGCAGAATTTATGACACAATGACCTTTTGAATGCAATCATCTCAATTTCAAAAGTTGCAGTAAATTCCTATTGATTTGGTTGTGCTACTCAATAAGGGCAGCGATAGGTCAAGGCTAGGGAAGCATCAGAATCTCGCTGAGAGCATGGGCCGCAGATGTCTGACAATCATTGATGCAGCAGGAGGACATATCCCATATGGACTTTGAAGAATAAACAGTAAAACATTGAGGAAGGAAGAGTATGTATTGAATAAAACACATGAAGTGGAGTCAAACAGCCTTAGACCGTCTCTGTTATTGTGTACCTTTATGAAGAATCTTGAGAAGCAGGAGAACAACATCGATAGGAATTACTGCAACTTTAAACATTGAAGTGACTGCATTTAAAAGATCACTGTGTCGTTAATTCTGCATCAATTTGGACAAATTAGGTATCAAACTGTGCGGAATAAATTCATCTGTAACATACTTTAAGTAGGTCTTGATTTAAGACACCCTTCTTTGATTTGTGGACAAAAAGCAAACTGGATACTTTCTTTTTGGGATGAGTTTATGTTCATGTATCAGTTCTAAAGGTCCCTCAAGATGAAAATAGTCTAAAACCTGTCCAAATATTGTGTTTTTGTTAATATCTAAAAAAGTGTTGATGGAGTTGGGCCCTTCTTCCACTCAGGTATTCAATTTGACCCAATTGAAACTGAATTTGTAAGTCAATATGTGATTTTCTGTGAACACTGTCAAATGTGATGCATTTACGTCAGTGACTCCTAAAAGGGACAAAATACTAAGCCATAACTAGTTTATTCTCAAGTATAAGTGTACCTAATAGCATGCAAATATTCAGTGTCATTAACAATAGGATTTAAAAGCTTGAAAATCACATATTGACTCACAAATTCAGTTTCAATTGGGTCAAATTATAATTGGTGTTCACTAATTAGCATGGCAAATGACAGGAATCAAGTTTTAAATGATACAAACATGCACTGAACCAAGTGATGAAATTTTTGGCACAGATGTAGAGCTTCCAATGCTAAATAATTCTTGAAATGGGATTAAGTGAAACATTAAATATCAAGAAATTCAACGTTGTCATAAAGTCTATTCCTTCTTACTGTGAACAAGCTCTGCTTCCATGACCAGCAGACCTCCAAAATCCCTGGCAGCACAGAGCACAGCTCCCAGAAAAGAATTGAGGTTGCAGAAAAAAAATAGCAAAAAAAAATTATAAAAAAAATTGTTTTTTCAAAGTAAAAAAAGCATCAACCAGGGATGTTCTCAGCCTTTGGGTCCATTGATTCTGTGTTTATTTCTGCCATTTTGCTGTACTGAGACCAAAGTATAATTTATACAAATTATAATGTTGTTCTTTTTGTATGCTAAATTGAAATTATTTTGATAGTTTGAACATTTGTGGCTATATGTTTCAGAAATATTGGTCATAACAAAAGGTTGGCACTAATTAAGGCGATAAAGCATCTAAAACTCCAGCATGAGGTATCTGAGCTATCAAATTTGGGCAAAAATTCTTAGTTTTGGAGAAAATTTAAATGTTGACCAACTTTGATAAATTTTCACAAAATTATTTTTTAAATCGTAAAAAAGCTTGATTTTCACCCAAATTGCAATTTTTTTAGTGAAGTTGATTAAAAGTGAATAATAATAATTTTTAAAAAGCAGTTCCTATACATTTATAATCTAGTTTTTAAAAATTAAAAAAAAATCTGAACAGGATGCTAATTGGTCAATGATCCCTATGATCAAGGTTTAAGAAGGCTGCAGTGTCGTCTAAAAGTTTTTTGGGTAAATCTTTTGTATTGCGATCATGGGTTTTATTGACTAAATATGGATTACCAATTAATGCAGATGAACTTTCATGTTGATATAATATAGATATTTTTTCTCAATTATTAACAGAGAATAGCCTTGGAAACCATTATCCATTCTGCAAAAAAAAAAGACAAGTGTACTGGTGTGCTTCAAGCAGGTGTAGAGATCATGAAGACATTGTATGAATCCAAGAATGACCACATCAGAGTCCGAGCTCTTGTTGGCCTGTGTAAGATTGGCTCATCTGGTGGCTCAGATTATAGTGTGAAGCTCTTTGCAGACGGATCTACAGTAGCACTCTCAAAGGAAGCAAGGAGGTTAGTATAAAGTCTGAAGTTTACCGCTTTCTAAAATCTATTTTCCGCATTATAATCCGTGTTGTACAATTTGTAAATCTGTGTTTTATGAATAAAGCTTAAAATGTATAGACCACTTGGCATTTGACGTCATTGCCCGGCAGTATGCGCGCGCATTATGGCAATTTCAATTGTTCTTTGCCCTGCAGTGTGCGTACGCATCGTAGTCTGCTAAGGGCACATGCATTTTAAATCGCCCGCCACATTTCATATAGTACAGGAAAGCTGTTGAACAGTGTAGCGGCTCGTTCGAGCATATCGATAGACGAGTCCCTCGCCTTTGTTGATAAACAGTGATGGCAAGTGGTCTATAAACAATGATTATGAATGATATTAATGTCACAATAAAGTGTTCAATATCGTGATCATGCTCTGATTGGATAGATAATAGGGTGACTGTTACGATGTTTGGATGGATAGAGGGTTCAAGCCTTGGTAATATATTTATTTTGGTAGTATTATACAGTATTTTTTATCAGATAACTTGACACACACAACTCAAGATTGTTTTTAACATTTATTTCTAATATCTAACAAATTTTTCTCACATCATACAAAAATGTCATTTTCCCTGGTGTTCCTCTGATTCCGTGATTTTTTTTGTTTTCCATAAAATGGAAAACTTCGGACTCTAGGTTAGTATATGTGTGTGCTTTGATTTGTGGATGCTACATCGTATCATATAAAACGTTCCTACTATTTTCATGGCGGAGAAAAAAAACCTTTTATAGAAATGTTTTTTCCCTACATCCATACGTCATGGATATGGAGAGCTCGTTCATGTCGATTACACTGCTTGCACTCATTGGCAGATATTGAGTGTTGAGTGTTCTGTATTTGGTACATGGTACAATAGTGCATTCTATTTCCCCTCAATGACTCTGGAGAGTATAGGCCTACTATTTTCCTTTTTCCTTCAGTCTGGGAGGGGAAAAAAGTAAGTCTACACTCTCCAGACCACCACAGGGACATAGCAGTCAATATTTGTATAGAATATAGTACATCCTAGTCAGAAAAGGTAGACTCTGTACAAGTCAAAGAATAGGTGTAGCTGAGTTGTTGAATAAAAATTTGTATATTCTGGTGGCACCAAAGTGGTTAGACTAGCAAGGAGAATCTGCACTATAGCTCTGTCCATAACACTATGGGGAAATCTCATGTTGGATTATCACTCATGTGGTCACAAATATCTCTGTTGACTATCCTCTATCTTTAAATTTCCATTCAGATTTTTGAAAAGTGCCAAGAAAGATCATGACATTAAGAAGTGGGCAGCAGAAGGCATAGCATACCTGTCTCTTGACGGCGACGTCAAAGAAGAACTAGTCGATGACTCACAAGCTCTTAAAGCTGTTATTCAACTGGCACAGGTAGGACAGCATAATGTAAATGTAATCTAATGTGAAGGAGACGATCCTGTATAATTATAGGTTAATGAACGCGTATTACTTATTGGGAGAGAAATTAGACAAAATAATCGCATCGCAGTGCTGATGTTGATGCGTCTAATGCACGAGCCCCGAAGGGGAGTGCATTAGACGATCAACGCCAGCGTTAAGTCAATCTATTTCATACACGTGAAGAAAAAAAATTGCGATCTTTTCTTTTGTATATGACAAATTATCACTAAAAATGTTGGAAACAGAACCAAAGTATAAATGCATCAACCCGGCCGAAAAATTAATCAATCCTACGCGACGCGAACGCGCACGGAACACTGCGCGTAGTACGCGGAGTGCACAATATACACAATCAATGCATGTTTCGTACTTTTCTAACAGCTTTTCTGATTGGCTGCTTTGATATAGGAGTGTATGAAACAGTGATCGGCGTGCCCATCTCTCTTTCATTGGCGATTGCCAGGCCAGTCTCCTCCATAAGCTGGGTTGTGTTGTTAAACACCTTAATGTCCGGTAACTTGCAGTTGGTGTGTGACGTCACCCGCAGGTTAGTGTATGATGTCACCTTTGGTGAGATAAAGTGCTGATCGTTTTACATCAACCGGAAGTTTCCCGACATCAAGGTTGCTCCAGTTAGGTATATAGAATAATCTGGTTACCAAGAATGAATGAATTCTTTCATTGACAATTCCCAGATGATTGAGAGTATTCACAACAACAAAACACATTTGTTTGTATTTTTCTTACAGTCTGGAGATGACACCGTTCTCTATCCAATCATATCTATGTTTGTAAATTTGACAAATAGCTATGACACAGAGAAGATAGATCCTGAGATGATCAAATTAGCAGAGTATGCCAAGCAACACATACCACAAACTCACCCAAAGGTAAGATGTCTGTCTGTCAGGGAGGTACACTGATTCATGTTCACAAGTCACATTTTACATTTATTTAACTTATTGCATTAGCACAGTTAGGGTCATGACTGGTGACTTGAATGCGAATTGTGGTGTCAGACATGAGGTAATATGATGTGATTGAAAGTTCTTCAGTCCCTTTGATTGCAATGACTGCAGCTGCAAAATAGGCCAGTTGACTCAATAAATAAATGGTCCAAAAGGTAGAGAATACCATATTAGGGGGTTTTATGCATAGAGATAGGGTGTCTCTTTGGATGAATCTTTTCCTCTTGCCTCAAGGAACATCCAAAAAATGCAGTACTCACTCTATCAAGGCTACTACAATTAGACATAAACCTTAGGGCCAGTATGCATTAAAAGAGTTAGACCGGTCTAAAGTTAGACCTGGTCTAAGTGGAATTTCATTCAATCAGGAATGGTCCTTTACTCTGATTTCCTTCCTATAGAGTAGCTAGCAAATTTGAAAGATTTATAAATGCAAAGTTCCTTAATAATACAAAATGACGTAAAGGAAAATGTCCTTTCTCCTGGTATTAAATTCCACTTAGACCAGGTCTAACTTTAGACCCAGTCTAACTCTTTTGTGCATCTGGACTTAAGTGGCTACAAGAGAGAAGACAGGTATACTGCAAATGGGAGTAAATAGTTCAGACATGTACAACAAAACCATTGATCGATGCTTGAAATAAGATGGACCTTTATTCCAAAAGCCCCATGAAAATCACTGTAGTCCAGACAGCGTGTGAACATAACTGCAGGCCCGCCATACTCTGTACAAATTGCCTATACCGATCCCGAGGACAAGACCTGTGGCACAGTCGCATCCCCTGCTTTGTATGCGTCGACCCAGGTCACGGTCTGTGTACGTGACATACATACAGGGTCAGAGGACAGTTGCAATCTGTCTGCTGCCATTCCGTAATAGATCTATCAGTCACCTTTTTGTACCGTTCGCAGAGCGTGACGTCTGCACAACAACAGCCTAATATGGGCATAATGGCTCGCCCAATGAACCATATACTGGCGCTGTCAATCATCCTTTTCAGTAGCTACGTCACAGTATAGCTCATTCATATCATTACAAATTCACAATCACCTTTGTCGAACAGACTCTTACGCAGGTACCGAGCTGACGCTGTCCTCACTTTAGTGATCGAAGTAGCGACTCTCTTAATTTAGTACTCTCAGACGCAAGCCTGCAGGGCCCATGGATTTTTGTTACCAGAGTCAGCAATAATGGACTCAATACTGAGTTCATCATGAATAAATGGTATTACCTGTTGTTGTCTGAAGTCTCTTACAAAGAATGCAAAGTGAAATGTGGACCATAGTGTAACATTTAACTTCCATAATTTGAGATCAGGCCATTGAAAATGAATGAGGACCTGTATATTTCAAACCCTATGGCCCAAATGGTGGTTGGAGATTTTGGCTTATTTCAAATACTGCCATGCATGGTATACACACCTCAACCAGTCCTTATAAATTTACTGTAATGTTTTTGCTTTACTTTTGTTTATAGGATGATAAAGAGTATGTTACAAAAAGAGTCAAGAAGCTACTGAAGGAAGGCATTGTTACTGCATTGGTTGCGCTCTCTAGAACTGATAGTCATAGCAGCAGAGAGTTACTTTCAAGGTAGGTCCATTCTTCCAACCTAAGGCCAAGAAAAAAAAATTGTTTGCTTGCCCTCAAATGAATTTTAACAATTGGGTCGGTCGGTCAGGATTTCTTTTTTTTTCTTTTTCTTTTTTTTAATTACTAGCAAACTCTATTGTTTGTATTGATTATGGCTCATAATATGAAAAGTCAGACATTTTGGTGTCAAAATGAATCAACTAACAATACAACAACTAAAATGTTGCACACAAGCTCTAAAATACTTTTTTTTCCATCTTCAGAATGCAAACAATTTGAAAAGAAAAAAACCCACTTTTTTCAGGAATTTCCAAAAATAGGGTCGGTATTCTTTTGTACAGTAAATAGAAAGAAAAAAACTTTTTTCTGATTTCCAAAATTAGGGTCGGTCGTTTGATGGCAAGCAAGCATCTTTTTTTTTGTTGGCCTAATGGGTGTCGTGAGGATAAACACACCTTTTTGGTGTATATGAGATTTATCCTTGTCAGCTCATTCAGTTAATGACCAAGCATATTTCGTGATCAGTTCAATTGATAATCATATAAATTCATATCCAAAGAATACTGAATGTTGTTTAGAAGTTTTTTTTTTATTTGAATGGAATAATAAATGATGAATAAATGTGTTTTTAGGCCAGTGTAATAACTGTGTACGTATAGGTTATTCACACTGGTTATACAGTTAGTGTGGTGATGTTCCATTTATCAGGCACGACAAGTATCATTAAGGTTAGCAACTATTTTAAACTGTTGCGATTCGGTAGTTCACAGCATCTTGCTAATGGTAGTGAGCTTTGGCAAAATTGCATTGATCATTTCATAGCGAGTGTGTAGAAGAATTCAAATATCATGTGGTTCTTGAGATATGTTGTAAAGAGGGCTGAAACAACAACACTTTTGTAAAACGTACTTAACTTATTCACAACAATTAAGCAAGTTTTGAAAGTATATGATTTGTAGAATGAACTTTTGCAAAACATCAGTGTTATTTTTTTTTTAAAGATATCTTGTGATCCAAATTTAGAACTATACACACTGCCATGCAGTATAACACCCCTCACCAATATTGCACAATTAACATTTTTACCTATAGGTTACATACCACTAATAGGCCTGGGCGATACATGGAAATACGACGAGTAACTATTTGTTTGCATGGCATCTGAAAAGACTGCATTAAAATCGCTGAAATTGATCAAGTTATATAGCCAAAAAGTACTTTTTAGGGTTTGATGCTTCAAAATGGTATATTTTCTCTCATTATATGACATTTTTGTTGTAATAGTACCAAAATTCATACGCACAGGTTTCGGTTTTTAGTAAATATTCGCCCTACCATATTGTAACTTTCAGCTTCGAGGGCGCACTGTCATTTTAAGGTGTTTACGGTTCAGTGCGTTAAAACAAGAAAAGTCTCAGGTCAACCTATGTTGAGTTTTTGATCATTTGGCATCTAAACAATATAGTTTCATCTGATATTAGTTGCATTTAACTGTGAGAGTTCTGAATAATTATGAGAAAATTCCACCCGAAATTAGCCATTTTCCTATTGAAACCCGTGTAATACATAATTAGTGGTATTTAACTTTTAACCTTTTCTTTGCAGGGTATACCTAGCCATAGTAGAAGATGAAGACCACAGAGGTCTTGTTGTCCAACAAGGTGGTGCCAAAGCATTATTACCATTAGGGATTGATGGCAATGAAGTAGGAAAAGCAAAGGCGGCACATGCTCTGGCTAAAATTGCTATAACTATGAATCCAGAAATCGCATTTCCTGGTCAAAGGGTAGGCATAGAATCTTAAATGTGACATGATCTGGTCCATGGGGGTCAAAGGCGGCAAATTTGAAATTGAGATAATGGCAAAAATATGGAGTAAAAAGCAAGAAAATACACAAGAAAATACACATCACAAAACCTCATAACTTCAGAACCAAGTACGCTAGAACTTTGGTGTTTTCAGTATATGATAGCCTAATGTTACTACAAGGTAATAATTATAGCAACTCAATTTTCAAAAATGCCTCCTTTGGCCCCCATGGAGCAGATCGTGTCACAAATTATGATTGAATTCAAAATATTTGATCCATACTCACACAAAAATGGTATTCTTTGGTTGATGATGGCTCTCCATCTTTCATCAGTGAGAGTGAAGGTCTGTTCATACTACGCTGAAATTCATTTGCAGTGCGGTGCATTGATATTCAATTACTTTTTGCCGCAACTTGTCGCATTTTTAAGTTGAAATGTATTGAACTTGATTGCGATACCGCAATGTAGTATTGTGCGGCACGATGCAGTGCGGCAATGCACCGCACTACAAAAAAGCAATTGCGGGGTAGTATGAATGGACCTTGAGACTGTGATCTATGTTAGGTCATTATAGCCACAGACTTATATAGCACATACCGATTTCGTCAAATAAATGCCCCGGGCGTTACATTTTCCCAAAGGGGGGCATTTATTCAAGGTCAATTTTAGAACGATAATTCCTGTTAAAATCATTAGGTAAACTTAACGCGGCTGTGTACTCTAGCCATTGTTTCTTTCTCAAAATTGAGTTTTTATGATATGTTTGTACCTTGTTATGTTTTTTATAAATACAAGGAATGAAAATCCAGATTTGTAAACTCCAACTGCAATATTTTAAGGATTTTATTTCACTATTCCCCTCGTGTTTGAAATTGAAAAGGAAAAAAATCTTTGTTGTACCAGCAAGGTACACGCACGCAACAACTCATCGCGTTCCGTATCGCGCAATTTGTTAACGCACAAATACCGACGCTTATCTGCATGCGCTTGGCGCATCTTATGGAAACACCACGGAAGCACTGATTTCACAAAAACCTAGTGGTCAAATGGCTCCGCTTTTAGCTGATAAAATGTGGGTTTTTCAAGTTCTTTCCCCGATTTAAATATCAAGTTATGAATGGATTTCGCTCAAACTTCTCAAGGGGCTGTGGATTTACCCGATGTTCACGTAATATAAGTTACAAAAACGAAAACTGTCGCATTCTCATGTGAGATTCGATGAAAGTGCAAAATGTGACCACTTTAAACTTCAACGGCCAGTATTTCAATGTTCATTTTCCGGTAAAATGACGATTTAGGTACACGATAACTCAATAAATACAGCATCTATAGGTAAGCAAATATGATCATCGTAAAAAGCATGATCGACTCAAGAAACGGTTTTCTCATTTTTTATATTTTGGTCTATTTCCGATTTTGGGCATCATTTTGTGCAAATAGGCAAATAGAATTTTAAAAAGTTCATTTTGATGCCTTATATGGTCAATATCTCAAAAAGTAAGGCCAATATCAAAAAATAAAAAACCGTTTTTGGAATGGAGCCTCAAGATTGAGCTAAAAACAAAATAAAATATTTTGGAAAGAGTGTTTATTTGTTTTGTTGTACCTAAAAAAAATTGCCAAAAACTCACTTTTTTGTGATTTTCTTCAAAATTGTTGTTTTTACCCCAAATCTGTATTTATATTAAGATTTATTGATGTCTTGCCTTCATAAATATGTATACTTTTATATGTTTTGCGCGAATAATTACAAAGTTATTGCACTTTTACTATACATGCATGTCTGAGAGTACACAGCCACCTTAAAACTCACGCTAAAATGACGAACTATGAACTAGAAACACTGACTTCTGGTTCACTTTCGGGTTTCCAATCCAGATTTTTGCCAAAAAGTGACGCTATTATCGACCATGTGGGCAACTTGGTAAGCTTACTACATAAGATAGCATGGAAATATCGGCATTTTGAAACATCTTGGTTGAAAAAAGTGGTGGGGGCGTTTATTTGAGGGGGGCGACTATTTGAGGAAATACGGTATAACGATTGAGTTTTGTGCAGGTAGACCGGGACAATTACAGGATGTCCATGAAAGAACTGCATCCTCAAAACAGAACTTTTGGGTATTTTAACGCATACATCAAACATAACTAAATTACTGATGTGGTTGAGAAATAAATCAGCTATCACATACGTTTTGAATTTTGACAATTGACCACTCCGTTCTTGAAATAAAAATATATTTTCTGAAGCTACATGTACTCAATACAAGTCAATTAGGGATTCAATCATGTTTCACAGTTGTTCATCACCGATTAACAACGATGCGTCCGCATCGTCTGCGTGGTTTACAAGCTAAAGATCGTATAATTCACATGATTATTTCATGAGGAATGTCAGTTAATCATTGACAGTCAACCTTACAAAAAGCTCTATGATTTCTGTTGATATCAGCAATAAAACTGAATAAAACGGCAATCTTTATCCGATACTTCCAAAATACTGAATTTAACTTGTATTTGTAAGCGTGATACGCACACAGATTCCAGACATGACGAATTTTACGCTCACGCGTAACGCGGATACGCACTTGTGTTCGCGCATACGCTTACTGTAAAAGTGTATGTGATAGCTGATTTATTCCTCAACTAAATCAGTTGTGTAATTATGTTTGATTTAGGCTGTAAAATATCCAAAGTTTCCAACGATATGAGGGACACCCTGTAGCAATAAGTCCTTGCCCAGGGGAATTGTAAGCTACAGTCTGTCCACATAGAAGTACAAAGTAAATAAACCCCGGAAACGGGAAGTATGAGAATATTATTCCAGTGCAATGCGTGTGTAAATGCTTCTTTGGTGCGCCAACTGCTGTGCGATTTGTACTTGCCGAGCGCACCACGCTCTTTACGCGTCACATTTTTTTTAACACGCAGAAGCCACAGATTTGGTTTGTACTTCTATGTGGACAGACTGTAGCTCCATTTTTTCACAAAATCACAAATAAAACAGTGCGGGGGCTTGAATTTGTACCGTCTTCAGCCGCGGATCCAGAGACGAAAAAATACGGGGGGCGGAAAAAATCTATAGAATCATATGCCCAAGCGGTATCCGGAGCGCTTATGCCTGACGATTTAGGGGTGTCTGAGGGGGATGTGCCCCCTCAGATGTTGAAAAATTTTGAAAAATGAAGACCCAATTGACCACATTTAGTGGCAATTTTTACACTATTATTGTGTTAAATTGTAGTCGGGAAAAGTTTGAAAATATTGTCCAAATATTTATATTTTTACAATATTCTCATGATTAGGCCTATTGCTTAAAAACAGAAGCAAAAACGGACACTTGTCTATCTACACTTAAAATGAAGGCCACGCTGTACACCATTTTTACACTATTATCGCTTTAAACAAAAAAGTGTACGAGTGTCCAAAACAGAAGCCAAAGCGGCCATTTTAAATAACATTCTGGCAAAAGGCAATGCAGCTTACTTGGGCCCAAAGTCAGCCGGTTCCATATACTTATAATATTACAGGCCTATACCAATTGTTAACAAATAATTTTCTTCACTAATTTCAGGGGTAACATGAGTATAATTAAGGGAGTATATTGAAATAACTGCAAAGGAGCCTTATCATTTTATTAAAACACTACCAGTTATTACCACGAAATGAAATGATGCACTGACTCAAGCAGTGCAATTTTTCTCCATCCCGGAACACTTTATTGTTTGATTGAAACGCAGCAAAATATCAAATGTACAAAGAAGAATGTCTTATTATGACTTCAGCTATACATGGTTCCTTACGATCGTCCATGGCACAATATATGTTTGAACTATTCCATAGGATATAGAAGGTACACATTACCTATCAAATTCATAAACATCAATGTTTAACTTCAATGGCTAAAACATTATATCCATGTGTTTAGAAAAGTGATTTTTAAAACTTTTCCAAACACATTTGTGCCTTTTTACAGATGATGCACTTGTTTTGCAGTGTATGAGTATTGACCATGATGACTATGATATTTAAAATAAATCAAATAAAATAGGCCAGGAAAATAGGCTTGGCATCATAGTTAGAAGCTGAACCAACAAAAACCAAGTCTGTTGTATTTTCGTGTCTTCTTCCCTGGGTCTTCTTCATTATAATTATACCGCTTTCTTCATTGTTTTATAATAATCAGTTCATGGACATTTTTTTATCTATAGAGGTTATCCACGTTACTCATATGTGACTTCTTCATGTCTTCACGGTCTACGTGTGATTGATTCTACCATCCTCAAAAGCTTTGAAAAGCACGTGGTCTCTTTACTCATATTATTATTAATATTAGGCATGTCCATTAAAAATTGAAGTACTTTTAAATTGATTCAGACCTAACTTATTGGATGGGAATTGATGAAAGAAACATTTTGGCGTTTAAATAATCTTAATCGGACGATTCATTCCAGAGATATGGCCTTTCGAGTGTCACGGTTTTATATAGGGCTGCTAGAACATGTTAAAAAGTTAAAGTCCAAAAAGGAATACTAACAGAAAGTGCAACTTTAAGGTACTTTTTCTTAATGTATTTATTAACTATCTTATCTGGAACATTATATTTGCTTATAACAACATGAAAATAAGATCATCCTGAAAATTTAATCGATTTTGTTGACATACAACAAAAACTATAAGACCTCAAAACCCATGGTTTGTTTGTTGAAACCTCAAGCATGATCATAGATGGCCGCCATGGAAAATATCTCCATAGAGGAGATGAACAATAAGTGCATTATTTCAAATGAAAAGCGGTAGTCTTAAACATTGTTCAATCTTTTAAGGTCAGCACATTTTATCTTCAAAAATTATTATATTTCATCATGGCATAAGTTTGGTAACATTAATCACTACCAATTTTGAGAAATTTGCTCCAACTCAAAGGTTATCTTTACTACATTGAGCAATACACTGTGTGCATGGAAGCCATGATGGTCCCCGGTTTTATACTCCCTATGAAATGGACATGGTAGTGAGAAGTGCACGGGAAGTGCATGATTTGAGATGGGCGCATGTAGGCTTAAACATTCTTAAATTTCTTAACATCCTACACATTTTGTCTTCATAAATAGTTAAATTTTATGAGTATGTAAGTTTGCTTGTCTGATTCACTCCAAATTCGGAGATAATTGCGTTTGAACACCTGATGCACGGAATGGTGTCACTTCAACCTGTTGTAGTTCTCATCTCATTAAATTTTTCATTAAAAAAGTTGATCTCTTCATGCAGGAAGGTCCTCTCTATTTACTGACCAAACAGGAAAAAGTTTGGTGAATGTTTTCTGGTGGAATCAGGAATTTCTTGAAACACCCTGATATAGGCCTACATTTGGATCAAAACAAGTATGTACGCCATTTAACATGCCTGGGATTTCTTGTATCGATCAGTTTCTCCATAGACAATACGTGTGTGAGTGCACGCACACAGTAAATGAAAAATCGTTCTAGTGGAAACTGTATTGAGAGTGGGCATAATAATATTATCTTGACATGAATGAATTAAAATGCAGACGCCTTGGTTTAGCGTTTGCAAACTGCTGCACTACATCGTCTGTATTGATGATGCACTCTCTGTGAATCATGAGATGCGCCAACCCATTCATCCGCTCTTCTTTCATGGTGCTCCTGTAATTGAAATATAAGGGTAAAAACTAAAATAAGTTAATTAAATAATTACAGGCTAGCTCTTCAAAGTTCACTTTGTTATATGTGTAATAACTAGTATTAAAGTAGGTTGATATGAGTTTGAACTTCATTTGAATTAAACATGCAATTAACATACCTGTTGAATGTTTTCAGACGTTTTAGGGCACTAATGCTGCGCTCACATGAGCAGCTGGTAACCGGGAATGTGGCAGCGATCTTGAGAATCTTCACTATGTTGGAAAAGTTGTCTCCAACCGCATGCAGCGTCTCGCTAATTGTTTTTGGCCGTTCAGGTTTGTTGCTCCAGAAGACCTGTATTAAAAGAATTGTAATATTTTAGTCAAAGTATTTATAATATCCAAATCATTTTATTTGAACTTGCTACGATAAAACGAAATTGTTTCAATTAGGCCTATATTTTGTCCACATAGAAGTACAAAGTAAATAGACCTCGGAAACTGGAGGTAGAGAATAATTATTTTAGTGCAATGGTTCTTTAGCGCGCCAACTGATGCGCGATTTGTGCACCACGCTCTTTACGCGTCGCGTCGCACTCGCATGTGACGCAAAGCATCGCCCCCCGATGCCACAGATTTGGGTTGTACTTCTTGGACAGACTGTACATGAATTTTATAACATCATTTTCACCGCGTGTTATTTCATTAGAATAACGTAAAAATTAATGCATACCTTCCACGAATGGAGTTCTTGTTCAAGTGCTATACCTTCAATATCCGACAGGTAGAACTCGAAATCTTCAGATGAAATTTTCTGACCATGCTGACTTAAAAACGTTTCCGGCACCAAACGGAGTGCCTTCACTGCCTGGCACTGCAAAGCCGAAAACCTTCAAAAGTGAGATGTAAAAGTTGGAAAATGTTCAATGAATGACATGGACAATACTAAATAGAAATGATAAAGTATAAATTAATTATTTTTATAGTAATTTCAAGAATGCTTTACTTTCTGAGAAAGTACCGTAACTTAAAATGGGGGTTAACTTCGGTCAGCGGGGCAACTTCGGTTGGTAAAATCTTTTTTTTTTAAACGGTCATATTTCCATACAGCAATATTGTTTTCAAATGCGGGGTAAATTTTGGTCAGGCTATTTTAACCCCTGGGACACCCTTAAAAATTGCTGAGAAGCAGTGGTTTAAAAACTCTGAAAATTGATCGAAGTTACCGCCATTTTACGGATGAGAATATCACTCTTTATTCGATGATAAACGGGAGTTATGTTTCAGTGAAATGAAGTATATATTCTTGTGCAAAAATAACGAACGGAATACGAAATACAAAGAACAAAATTATTAATAATGATGATTTAAAACAACGTTTATGTAAAATGGGCAACAAGCATGTTTGGAAAGTCAGCAGAACACGTGAACCAAATAATATGTTAACGAAAATATGGATTAAAACAATAACGTATAATAGACCACGGCGGCTTAACATCTGTAATATTATAAATTGTTAATGACAATATGAATTAATGAATAGGCAAATACTTTTCATGCCAAGAAATGTTTGAACACTTTTGCCCTCAAACGTGTTAATGAAATATGGATTAATGAATTACCAAAAATATTTGGGACAACGATCAATACAATTGATCAAATCGGATAATTGGTAATAAAATATGTAAGATAATAACATTTTAATAAAAAGAAAGAAAGGAATACTGAATATAGACACAATTATAATTATACTTGTCATGCCAAACCAACTGTCAACACATTTTGACAGTCTTCAAACGGTTAAGAATATCTGTAACTGAATAACATGCATGTTAATAAAATGTTTATTAATGATATAAACATGATAAACAGACAGATGGAACTCCATGCTTAAGGTTTATTCTCTCTCAATGAAGATACCTGTCTTCCATCTCACTTAGCAGAAAGTCTACAAATTGGATCAGAACTGCCTTTTTGTAATAATCTTTGGCATCTTCGACCTGGTAGTTGGGCCTCTGTGTCTGTCTCTTTGCTACTCTTGGCACCTTCTCTTCCGCGTCCACCGAATTTGCCATCTCCTTTGCTTCTTGGTACCACCTGTTGTTATACCGGTCTATATCTTCACGAACCTATCATTTTGGTGATTGAAAGCTAAAATTAATATGGAATGAATCAATGTCCAAGTAATACCGGGAAATAATAATGCACAAATTGTTCATGTCCTGTTCTTTATGATTTACAACGACATACCAGCTTTAAAATTCTGCTATGGAGATAAGATTAGAAAAATGACTCGTTCCTTGAGATGAAACAAAGATGACCATTGCATTATTAACACTGAAAGAAAAGTTACATTAATGTTCCGCTAAAAGTTAGGGTATAAAATGTTGATACATTTACAAGGAAACTTTATAATCACCTGTTGAAGACACTTCTGTACAGTATCCACTAGTTCCATTGCGGATCCTACGTCAAGTGACGGCTTCTGCAGCTTCTCGCTAAGTTCTTTTAAATAGCCCATAATTTTACTGGTTAGAACCAACGTCGCTATGTAGCTAAAATCGGTTATACCGCGAAGTAGCGATTCAGAGTCACTGCGGGCATCCCTGTTGTAGTTTGGTGACTGGGAGATCGTTGTGAGAGTTTCTACCACCTGTAAGAGATATCCGAGAATATTTTTTTTTAAAGCTGAAATAAGATGAATCATGCATGCATGCTTGGCCATAACTTCAAGAAAAAAACACAATACTCACGTAAGAATACAACTGAAGGTGTGTCTCAAAGGCGTCGTGGCGTTCAACCCACCTAGTGCGGCACATCAGCTTTAACTTGTCCTTTTCTCTTGCCGTCTTATTGGGATCGTTCAGTACAATGTCCGTCAGGACCTTCTGATTGTTTGGACTGTTGTAGAAGAACTTGGCAACCTGAAACATTGTTAACCATTTATCGAAATAGTTTGATTTGCACACATCTACTACATGTTCAACGAATTAAGGTGTAACTTACTCATGATTTACAGGCAAGGGAACACATTATGAAGCAGTTATGACAAAAGAAAACTATCGAATCACTTACAATTTCATGAAGTATTCTTGTAGCAAATTACATGAGAATCGAAATAACGTAAAAACTTGCCTACCTTGTCAGCCATTGTCATCATATTCTGGATGAGTATGTTTTTCGATGATTGGACAATCACGCGGTTTAGTTGGTGGCTCGTACACCAAAGATAAATGCTCTTTGGGTATTTCCTCTGTAGCCTTTTTCCGCACCCTTTGTTCTCACCTCGCATGTTGCCTAAAACATTAAAATAAAAATGCGTACGAATATTTCATAACTCTATTGTCTTAGGCTCGATCTTCACCACGGAATAAAGCTTTACTGTACATATACACGAGAGCTTTTATAGTTGATATTGATTTTTGATTTGGATAACAAAATAGGAAATTCAAATAGAGTTAACCCACCAGCTCCATCTGCACACATTCCTCTGGCATTTTCCATGTCGAGATTGCACCTGATTATTTCATCTTCGATCGCCTTTGCTAGATCTTCGCCAGTTGTTTTCCCAGTTACATCCACAAATGTGATGAATTCTTCTCTAATGTTTCCTTTTAAATTAAAACACAACAAATTGAGACATTTAGAAACAACGAGAGAGCGATAGGAGAGGAGAGGGAGAGAGAGAGGTATAGTTATATAAGGGAGAGCCAGGGTGAGAGAGAGAGAGAGAGGGAGAGAGAGAGCGGGGGGTGGGGGCGTGAGGATAGAGAGAGAGAAGATCTAAGGAAAGAGTCTAGAGATAAGGTGAGGGGGGCAGGGCATAGATATTGCAGAGGGCATAGATATTGAAAAAAAAACTAATAGTCATTCGAAATAGATTTAGTGAGCACGAAAATGGTTGATAACTGGCAATTTGCTAAATATTAAGTCTACATGTAATCACCTGTAAAACAATACAAATTTTGTTGCAAATTCAAATTATGTTATCTTAATGTTTTGTATGAAAATAAATGTGTAGGCCTATATAAATATAAAATAGTCTACTCGCTTTTTGCATCGACAAAACGTAGGATAAGTGATAGCTGCTCTCTCCGGGCTAGATCTGCTGCCTCGTCTACTATAATTGAGAAGAATTGCGCAGTCTTGATTTCATCAATTATTTTCTTCTTGATTGCATTTCCACATAAAGATATCAACTCGTTCTGTATGCCGTATGACAGGTAGGTGGCATTTTTGGCGTGACGCTCCAAATGGTCTTGCAATGCTTTATCACCACCTGAAGAAATATATATGTCAAAAAATATTTGTCAAAATATATACCATTTCTCCCAAAACCACTTCAAAACCAACTGTAATTTCCATTGTCGCTACAATTATTTTGCTATTTGAAGTCCCGGACTTGAAATATGAATAATTGTTAGAATCAAGCACTGCTCTTGATTATCAAAATGTCAATAGGTGAATGTAGATTTATAAAAAAGTGTGTCTTAAAATACGATTTTAATGCATTCCAATAAACAGACCTCTATTGTAGTGTGCTGTCTAATATGATATACAAGAATGCTAATAAAGATGAAAAGTAAATATTTTAAAGACCATGGTTGATTCTCACAACTTAATTTATATTTTATTCCTTACCAAGTTATTTAAGTTTGATGATTAACTTACCTCTTGCTCGAAGTTTGAGCAGTTCATAGAAGTTTCCACAGTTGTTACTTTCATCAGAGTGCATACTCGCATCGTCTCGATGACCACGGAAGGCCAATCCTTGTCTTCCAATAGTAATGACGACATCCACAATTGATTTTAATACCGCTTTGTTTTTCTTGGCGGTAGCTGCTGCCTCCTTATGTGACTGTTCTACTACTGACAGACCCTTGCCCCTCATTACATCGTCGAATCGCAACCACGACTCCGCTGCAGCTTTGTGTGCTTTATTTCCTAAAATATTGCATTAAAACAGAATTTTTACTTTCCCCCTTAAATATTGTTAGTTTTCGAAATCCGATATATGTCCTCTTTATTTTCGACCGGAACAAATGCGATAAACAGAGACAATCGCTATTTCATTGTAGCACCTATATTGTCCAATCGTGCGAAAGTAGAAATTCAAGAAACGATTGGGAAGCCCTGATGTGTACTGCAAAATGCATGTTTAGGAATTAAACACTTTTCTAAACACTATCATGCTACACATGTTTAGGAATTGATGGGCTGTATTTAGGAATTTAACACAGGATGTCTTGGAATTTGACATTGGTGTTTAGGAATCAAACAAATTTAAAAACGCGGTACAAGAAAATGGTTTAATTCCTAAACACGCTTTTTGCAGTGTGAGTAAATGGCACATTGTTTAATGTCACATAACACATGCATTCGTATCACTAAGACAGAATATAATATGGTTCATTTGTTGAAATAATTGTCTTATATTGCAAATTCTATATCACCATTTTGTTTAGTATCATAACACTATTATAGAGTTCGGATGTCACCAGTTCGAATTCCGCTTCCGCCAAGTGTTGATATTGATAATAATGAGATTTGCTATCTTTCTAGATTCAATGATGATACGATACTTTTACGTCGTAATGTTTTGCAATAATATTTGTCAATGTTCAAATTTATTTAACGAAAGCTGAACATTGTTAACTACATTCTACTTATGAATCTCAGTCACTTACCTTTCACTTTCTTTGTTTTATCCGATTGAACGCCACAAAAATGACTTCGAAACGTTGCTAACGCTTTCTTCCAGTTCAGGAACGGTTTTGCCACTAACTGTACTTGGTTGTTCTTGAGATGGCTTGGGAAAAAAACACAATACTTGCAATACACCGCATCTTGAGTAGGACTGTAAACTAGTCCCGGAAACATTTCCAACCATTGAAGTTGACAACCCCTATTACAGTCTCCACATTTACGAAGTTTAAATTTGAAATTGTGGTCTGGGACAAACAAGTTGTGCATACACTCATACTTCGTCTGGTCATTTATAGATCCCCACTGTTTGCCAACATAATGGCATATGTCATTTGGCCATTTCAATGATCGAAGTTCTTCATCACTATGATCGGAAGCATCTTCATCACTATCAGAAGGATCCTGGCTATCCGGAGGATCCTGGTCCACTTCGCCTTCGCTATTCTGGCTCTCTTCACTACCACGATCCTGGCTCTCACTTACGGTATTGAAGCCGAATAGACTATCCTCGCCTTCACTATCAGTTATATTTCTACCGTCAAGTGGATCCTGGCTCTCAACACTCGGCTCAGCAGCAGGTTCTGTTGCAAATAATAGCACAAAACAATAATTTAAAAATAAATGATGTAAAATTGCATTTTAAACCTGAATTATTTATGATGATAATCTGTGTATTAAAGTATAAAATTCAAAACAATTAAGTCACTTAAAAATATTTTATATAATAAAATTTTTGATGTAGGGCTGATGTTGCTTTCTAATCCATTCTTAGGTTTGCATGGGTCAAAATGATAAACTAACATCATGACCATCATCCTTTTCATATCATTTGCCATGATTGTTTCACCACCTGAAATTGACTTAATATTCATTTGGATTGTAACTTCATTTAATGAAGGCTTTTTGGCTTTAATAGTCACCTAAAGTCCAGTAATGATACTCCCCAAAGCGTCCAAGCGGTATTAATCTAGGAGCATCATAAGGTTCATGACTTTCTTCGTTTACATCGTTTACATCATCAATTTCATGATCATGAAGATCGGTTTCTGGATCCTGGCTCTCAACAATCGACTCAGCAGAAGAAGATCGAGGTGAAGGAGGAGGTAAAGGAGAAACAGGAGGTGAATGAGAAGGGGAAGGAGGAGGTGAAGGAGAAGGGGAAGGAGGAGGTGAAGGAGAAGGGGAAGGAGAAGAAAGAGTGGAATGACGAGTGGAGGGAGAAGGAGGAGAAGAGAAAGAAGGATGAGAGACAGGAGGAGAGGAAATAGATGGAGGAGAAGGAGGTGTGGAAGAAGGAGGAGGAGGGGGTGTGTGAGGAGAAGAATGGGTTCGCTGAGAACACGCAGGGGAGGACGGAGTAAGAGAAACGGCAGAACGTGGAAAAGATTTGGGAGAAGAGACGGAGGAAGAGGATGTGACAAGAGGAGAGGCAATGGGAGCAGATGAGCTTGTAGCAGTAGAAGACAAAACGACCATGGCGTAAGTGCGGCTTGCAGGCTGACAGCGTGTAGGTGACATGTTGGCTGCGACTGTGATAGGATTAGTTGGTAGACTCATAGGCTCTGTTGGATGCATGTTTGAAAGAAGCAAAGAAAATTAAAATTATACAACCTTTGACAAACTATGTAGAGTAAAATTAAATACATGGAAAATATGACAGAGTTTGGAACAGATTTTCACTGCTTTTTATTGGATATAGTAAATAAACAACACAACGGGAAACATTTTGTTTAATGCATCTCGTGAAACCCGCTTTAATATAGGTTTTCCCGTCCAATTTTGGTCGTTCAGTTTAGTATAAGTGTCATTCCTTTTCGCGCGAAATTGAATGAACGCTTACATTCTCGATTTCAATTTAGCGAATGTGCAATCTATTTCATTTAATACGCATTCAAAATTCTAAATAGTGCACCCAATTTCGCACATTGTGCAGCAAATTTCGCAAATTGTGCAGCCAAATTCACGTGGCCTTGAATTCAGAGCCTATTTGGAAATACAAATACATATATGCGGAAACAAAATGGAAAAATGTTCAATCGAATTCGCAAAGTGCAAAATCAAGAAGTTCTTAAATATTTTACAATGGTTCAAATATAAAAATACTATTTATCGTGTTTATATTGAACATTATAGATACATGTATCGTCAACATCGTTCAAACAAGCACGTTGCTATATTAAATGTGAAGGGAAAACATATTTTTAAGTAATGTTTAAAATTGCCGTATATTCATAGGCCTAATAAAACAGAAAATGAATTATAACTAATTATAATATTTAAAAGCATTTTCCCTGTTTAGTTCAGAAACCATAAAGTGATGTATGTCCCATAGTTCAATCAAGCTCAGTCTAGTTAATCATATAAATTATAAAAATATAATGAAACTTTTCCTTTAAGTTAATGCCACTTTTTCTTACGATAGATCTTTTTTAAATCTTCGTATTTTTAATTGTATAATATATATAACCTTTATCTATCGTATAACAATAAAAACTGAATGAACACAGTCAAAACAACATCTAGTAATTAAATAAGCATATTTTGCAGTCGACTTATAAACATATCCTACACATCACAACCTGTTTAATTAGACCCCAATCGTGTCCATTTCATTGTGTGAAAATCTGAACTATATATAGGCCTATAGTATAACATGTTATTAATTTTTATTGGGGGGGGGGGCACCGACCATGATTGAGGGGCACCGGTCTGATTGGGGGGGGCACAAGCCGTTTTTCGCCATTTTCCTGTGGGATTTTTAAAATTTCAGATCGATTGGGGGCACGTGCCCCCCACCCCCGTGCCCCTATGACGCTACGCCACAGGATTAACTGACATGTTAAAGTGTTAATATTGCTAACACCCGAACGTGTTAAGCGACGTTTTTAAACATATTTTAATGTGTTCGTGTGTTAAAAACAATATTAACATGTTACATTCAGATTCAGATTTGCAAGCATTAATGTGCTTTAATGAACACTGTACCTAAAGTATACTTCTCATTACAAGCATTACCCATTAAAACATGTGTGTGTTTATTCTGTGTTACATAGGGCTACTCACTTTTTTTCTGCTGCAACGTAGACGTAGGGCCTATAGGCCTATGTCAGTATACTTGAAAATCCGCGTAATTTCAAATTGAATTCCTTTTCGCTAATTAGATTGTCAATGCATGAAATTGAAAATAGGATTAACAACGTTTCGCAGTCCCCCGTGCATCTTTTGCGAAATTGATTGCCTATTCCTTTAAATTAGACGTCTAATGGTGAAATTGAAACATTCGAGAACGAAATTGAATTCACAATAATGAATTGTTCTGATCATACATTAATTTGATTGAACTAAAATGAAATCGATTGCTCATAATGCTAAAAAGAAATCGGGATTCGTTGCAATCATTCAATCTTGCGCGAAAACGAATGACACTTTTATTAAATCGAACGCACAAGTTGCGAAATTGGCCAGGAAAACCTATAGTTATTAACTCGCCTCTAGTGGACACCAATTAAAGAATTTGATTTACTTTTCAAAATAACAACAAATAAATTGAAACACGCTGGATAGCCTACGCGTTTTCATTCAGTTTCAGCAGGCTTACTTTTTCATAATTCATAACTGAGACATAGAGATTTGATATAAATGTATTTTTTTTTCTGCTAAGAAGCTCCAGAGAATTATATACAAACCCAAGGAGAGGTAATGCACGCCATCGACCAGGTGTCCTACAAGAAGAGGTTCCCGCTTTCCAGGTGTTAAACACTCAATCTTGGTAGATCTAGATCTATCATCCCCTTTATGTTGGACGCTGTTAACAATGACGATATCACGCCCGATCATTTGAGCGGTGGCTTCAATCACCCACTGCTCCACAAAGGTTTTATATTGTTTCATGCGATCGACGGTTCCTGGCAGAGCAACACCCGGTATCTTGAGGCTTAAAACAAGTGGGTCAGCAGGATCCTGGAAACGCAAATGATTAAGAAACATACATTCATAATTCCTTAAACTATCCTATTAGGATAGTTAACCTTTAACTTCAAACACACCAATTCAAAAATTCTTTTAATGCTTTTATTTGTTATCCACTATCATGCAACATTGCTATACAATATTTGTGTTGTTCAATGTCAGCTTTTTATTTCCATTTGCACTACTTCACTTCCGTCATTCATCGATCATCATTTAATCATAAAAACTTTATTTTAGTTTTAGCTAATATATATCTGCATAGATGCAAAACAAATCATTATTTTTAACTATATACATAGTGTATTAATGGCTTAATTTTAAAATACCACACTTCATTATAATATAAAGAGAAATATCAGCAGTGCTTCAAGATTGATCATTCTCATAGCCCTATACTATCCCACTGAATCTGGTGAGGAAAGCAATTAGCAAATATTCATCTTCTACATAATATTCTTAAACTTTCTTTGATCTTATTATCTGTAAATATGGTAAATTTGATCTTTATCTAAAATACGGTAAACGTTTCGATGACAAATCTTACCAAATGTTCAATGTAGTTCATCACTGCTCTTCTCAGATTCATTGCCCTCGTTTGATGTGGGTTGGTGGAACTGGTCGAATAAGGCAGGCCTATGTCCAGTTGCAAGCGATCAGTTTGATCCAAAATCGAGTGGAAAAAACACGAACCATCCCCAGGTGGATCGTACCGAACTCGAAGTACTAGGTATTTCAAGTTATCAGCAAGGATATCTCGATCTGATTCTGGCTGTGTCCGCAATCGTTTGCAAAATTGCAAAATCGACCCTGTTGAAGGCACTCCTCTCTTATTCTTCTTGGAACCCATGCTGAAAGTAGTTGTAAAAACACTTGAAATTAGTCAGCAAGTTATGGCCAGGCTTAAGTTCCAGCTAATTCAGAAAGCTAGGATGTATTTATTTTGTAGGAGATGGGCCTTTAAACCAGTACCAAATAAATACGAATCATAAGAAGCGTTGGCCCAGGAAACCCTTCATGATCTTGGGTTTAACAGGTCAATTGCAGGTTGGAGAATTGTCAGTGCATACCGTTATCGTTTTTGATTATTAAAATAACTCCCAACAACCACACAAAAGTTCTTAAACGTTCATCCAAAACGGTTTAATAACATTTAATTTACGGGTTATATAAAGATTACAAAAATGTTTAAACGACATTTTAAAATAATTTGGGCAAACATTTTTCATAACACATAAATAACATTTTGGTTTGGATAAGAATGTTTTGCATCAAGTTTTCAAAATGTTTTTTGAATGTTATCAGGGCCTATAACGATTCTATACCCTTTGACCCGATATCTAAACGTTTTCTGCAAAACATTTTGTGTTTGCTGGGCTATAAAACTTATCAAACTTCTGATTTCTGATCTAAATCAATTTAGTAAAAACTTGTACTGAATTACTTTATTCATGTCGTCGTTTTGCCTACTACAATGCTACCTCTGATAAAACAATTAAGGTTTAGGCCAAGAAACACTTGTTTTAGGATTCCATTATGATGACATCCCTGCAATAATTTTTCGTATGGATTTTGTATATTAGTAGACCAAAGTTGCATTTACAACAATGATGAGGTTTAGGAACCGGGGGTGCTTACATTGTATAGAAATATCATAGGCAATGGTTATACTCCAGTTGGGTCAAAACGGATAAAGTTTCTCCGAAGTAATTCTTATTATTCAAAAATCAAAGGCAGTCTAAGATTCTTTCTGGAAAATATTAAGATCAAATCTTTTCAACTTAACTTTCATCATGTTCATTTTTACATCAATATCAATAATGCAATTGGGTTTTAAATAATATTATATTGGTAACTAATAAATTATGGCTATTACTAGTTATTTTAATATTTTGATTTTTGTCATATTGTAAGGTAGCCTACATATCACATTGTCGAAACAAGTTTTTGTCAATATTATTCTTAATGCTTTTTTCTTATGCAAATAAACTGCAAATAAGGTTAGGTAGTCATGAAACATACTTTACGGTTAAATCAACCTTACAATTATTATTACCATACTAATACTTTTCATTCAGTTTATTTTTTTTATCATGCACCTTTATTATATAATGCGTGATCGCGCTTATAAAGATTAAGAAAACAAGCCAGGGGTAACCGGACGCGGTTTTGTTCAATTATTATATATTAGTGCTTTAAAATTAATGGTAACGTAGGGCCTACACTCCTATAGAAAAAGTGCAACTTATAACCCTTTTTGTCCTGTAGGCTGTAAGACCTATATACATCACCCTAAGCAATGCCAAGGTTTTGAATCTTTAAAGAACATTAGATTATAGAAAGTCACTAACGAACCTTAAAGATTAAAAAAGGCGGCCAAGGATTCTTCATTACAAGGAAGGACTCATCGCAAAGTTAACAAAAACCGAAAAGAAGTGTTAACTCTTTGTGGTTCTAAAATATCATTTTCTAGGCTACTCTAAAGAACCCTTTCTGTTCTACTTAGAACCAAATGGTTCTTTATTAACATGATTAGGCTAAGTAAAAATTAAAACATGTTTCACGTCCGGGTTTTCGAAAAAAAAGGAGGAAGAGGGGGCTTTTTATTTTCTATTTTTTATCACAAAATTGGTGTAAATACCCATACTTGGAGCTGTTTTAGCGTACAATCCGTACATACAAAAATGTCTGGAAAAAGGAGGAGGCCCTTTTTTATTTGTTGTTCTGAGAGTTACACCCCCTCTAATGATCACAAAACCATCCTAAAATGTTTCTTGTATCTTAACAAGGCTATAGAAAGCATCCCAACTTCCTAGAAATATTTTTTGAAAAGTTATAACTGAATTTCAAAAAATAAAAATTTATTTGAGAAAACCTCAAAAAAGGAAGCGGGAGGGGACGTGAAACATGATTATTTTTTTTTATTTGGCCTTAAGGGTGCTTTAAAATGTTCTTTAAACTTAAAGTTCTACAAAAAAGATCTACTTTCTTGGCCAAAGAACCTTTTTTGGTTCTACAAAGAACCCCATTGGCTTTGACACAGTTAGGCCTATCCCCCTATTGAAGGCCTATAATAGGCCTACGCTACGCTCCTCCCTTCGTTTCCCATACCCGCATACGATTATATAACAGGGGGAAGTTGATTCTTGGGAGGTGGGAGTTTCAGGCGGATTTTTTCGCTGCGACGCTGCCTGTGCATGTGGCGACAATTTATTTATTCTTTTTCGCAGCCTTTGGCGGCAATTTTTTTTTCGATTTTAATGTAGGCCTATAGCCTACCTTTTTAATATTATACTGAGTTGGGTGGGGATTTTATTTTTCAGATAACTCTCATACCTTCCCCTGGAAATCTACGTCCAATATACAGTCACAATTTAGTGGTGCCCAAGGCAATATGAAGGGGCTCTCAATGCCTGATCATCTATGGTCTGATCATAGACTGTAGAAATAATGGTCTGATCGTAAAATTTAGTACCAGCAAATAATTTCAAGGTAAGGGAACAAACCAAAAGATCGACGACGTCCTATAAACGTAACTGGTTTCGTTTCTCAGCCGACCCCTCCCTCCATGCCAGAAACGTAATGAAGAAATGTTGAAAATTTTGACATAATAATATAAATAATAATAGGCCTAATGATAATAATAATAATAATAATAATGACACACCGATGTTTAGTACAAACGTATTAAATCGAGTATTTTTTACCCCCTCCCCCTAAACGAAACTAGTTTCGTTTGCAGGACGTCATTGATCTTTTGGTTTGTTCCCCAACAGAGTCCCTATATTAAATATCCACTAGTTTATAGCGAAAGTCCCTCTTGAAACCGAAAGTCAGCCATTGCAATTGACAATTGTATACATATTAAATTATATGTCCCAATAAATATACTATTTAGGCCTAACCCAATATTGTCCAGTAGGCCTACCAGGAATTGAGAGATTTCCATGTCTGAATCTAATATCTTTATTTCAACTGAACGACGACTATTAGTATGAATTAAACCAAATATTTTGAAAAAATAGTGATTATGTTTACATGCTGTACAATGTGGGGTACGGGTGTTGGCCTATAGGTATCGCTAGGATGTACAACAAGCTCATCCATCACTGGCATAGTGCGCAGTTCTTTGACTACAATACATTTGCACATTCATTGAATGCCCTTTGAAAATTTGGGTACAAAAACTCTTATTCTGCAACTTGAGATCAAAATTTGCACTATGGTTTTTTAATTGAGGTCATGAACAAAGCCATTGGGACGAGGCCATCATGGTCCATCAGTATATGAGGCCTGGCATGGCTAGATCTGTAAAAGGCAGTTGATGTCGATGAATTTAATGTCATTATTACTATTAGGCCTATATGCCTATACATGCATAGGCCATAGGTCAATAGGCCTACGAATAAACATTAATTAGGATAGTGATCAAAATAAGATATATTGTTAACTTTACCTTTTAGCTGGAAGCATATTGAATGGTAGATGTAGTAATCTCGATAGATGCTGGTCCATGTGCTCTAATTAATGTATCGAACTCTGACCTAATGTTGTCTGAACAGCGGCGACATTGGTCAATAGTTTACAGCCCTCGTGGGGGCGCATCCAAGAACATATCAGGCGCAGTGAGTGTAGGTTACAAGCCCAGCTTGTCATAATCATAAGAGTAGTTATTTTGGACGAAATATTTAGCTTAAAAAGAATTAAAGCTAAACCGATATATTCTGCAGTTCCCTCGCCCTTTCTTTTCTTCTCTCTCCTCTCTTTCTCTCCTCTCTCTCTCTCTTCCTTTTCCTTCTCTTTTTTTTGTGCGTTTTTACGGGGGGCGTGCGCCCCCTCTTTCCTACTTTTGCTATTTTTTTACGGGTGTCGCGCGCACCCTCCGCCCCCCCCCTGGATCCGCACCTGGTCTTGTACCAGGAGTCGAGCACCTGACTGATTGAGCTACTTTACCTCAGACTTAAACGCTCTTTGTTTTATACCTGTCTAGTTTTACACAAGTAGGCACAGTTTAAAAAGTGAGTAAAAAAGAATATATAAGACAGCTTCTGTGCATTAACCTTATATTATAACCAGGATATTAACAAATAATAAATATTTAAAATAATGTCATAGCAAGTAAACTTGAATTATAAGCAGTAGCAACTGCAAGAAGTCAGCAAATATCCATTAAGATCATTAAGTCAGACATAGTACTAAATGTGTGCCTTTCAATATGATATCTTTATGAAGGTGTTATAACAACATAAGGAGCTTGTAAATCACTCAGTAAAAGAAACAGACACCCATCTATTGGATACAATTTGAGTAGACTAATGTTTATGTTACCATCCATTGCGCATTTGCCGGAAAGTGTGCAATTTGACTCTTTGGATACGAGATAAACACATCCATAAAGGGGCACTTCTTGTAAAAATGTTGGACTACATATTGTTAGCATGCATAACCTTCCCTCAGGGTGTATGTTTAATTCAGGCTTTTTACTAGTCCAGATTTACACAATTTCTTTATTTTCAGCCTGTTTTAGGGCCAAAAATATGGAACGGTAACAAAATATCACATTTGATGGTGTTTTCATTTTGCAGGTGTACTTACACACTGATAAAACACAATTTATGAACAATTTGGCCCCTGCAAAATGACACTGTTAAATTGAACAATTTGTTTTCTTACATATTTGACAAACAGATATCAGTGAAAATGCATATTATGAGGGTTTTCCTACCTAGTTATGGTATATGAATTCATAGAAATAATAAATATACACATAATACTTAAATTGTGACCTTGCTAATCAAAAACTTTAATTTCTCTTAATCAACAGAGCCTGGAGTTAGTGAGAATATTGATATCTCTATTACATGTTGAAAGATCAGGACTTGAGAATTTTGAAGCATTAATGGCACTCACAAACCTGGCTGGTCTAAATGATTCCATCAGGTAAGATATACTCTATATTCTCTATATTCTGTAATAGTCAGCCCCCCCTCCCACTAACAAACGCCCCACCATTTAAGGGGGTACTATACCCCTGCCAAATTTTGTGCCTATTTTTGCATTTTTCTCAAAAATTATAGAGCATTGGTGACAAGTAAGATATGTATATTATAGGGGCAAGGACTACAACTGCTACACTGGAAATTTTATTTCAGCACAGACAATAGTTGTGGAGTTACAGTGAAAAATGAGGGAAAACCAATATTTGATCAATAAATCAATAACTACTTGCCTTGAGATTCGCGGAATTTTCAGTGCAGTAGTTGTAGTCCTTGCCCCTATAATATTTGAGAAAAATGCAAAAATAGGCAAAAATTGGGCAGGGGTATTATAGTAGCCCTTAAAAAAAACCCAAAAAACCCCAAATGTTGAAATATCCAAATGGATGCTATCTTGTGTATAAGCTTACCATGGTCCGCATACGATTGGTAAGTGCAGAATATGACATTGCAAACCCGGAAGTGAACCAGAAGTCATTGATTCAAGTTCATTAATTATTTGTCATTTTCGCATGATTACCTGATAATTTTTTTTGCAATTACCATTGTAAAAAGACCTCTAATAAACACTCCTTTTTTTTCTCTTTTTTGAAAATTGCTGGCGTGTGACAAATCACTCTCCTCAAAACTTGCCAGGTGAGCTGTAGGCGAGTGATTTTAATCACTTGTATTATTATTACACCAAATGTAGGCCAGTGATAAAAAGCTCTCCTCAGCTTCATTTTAAGCGAGTGATGGAGAGTGATCACTCTCACTCGCCTCAAAAGGATGAAAACACCAGATATTTGTACACAATCCCAATGCAAGGTATGGTCAACTGTGCCAATGTGTACAAAAGCCAGACATACCAAGGTCAGAAACCCCATTGGGTTATGGGAATGTCTTTAAACATCCTCTGATGGAGCAATGAAAGTAAATCATTGAACTGGTCATGTTATAGGCATATTATACATTAATAAATATTCTATTCGCTGTCGTATTGCACGTTAGTAACCATTGGTTACTGCTCCAAGCCTGGTCTCATACACCTGTTCCGAATTTTGATATGCCATAGGGTTTGTGTTGTGATCATATCGATCAGTGGTTCATAACAAAGAAAGCGTGATCAAAGTTTACCTAGCAACGGTCATATTCTAACATGCACTACGACACCGAATTGCGCTGGTATGCTTTCAGATCCCACACCACATAGTAGATATCTAATCTAATGCCCTCTATATTATTTAGTGTTTGTTTCACGGAAAAAAAGTAGCCCAGCCCAAGATAAATATGAAAATGAGCAGATATTGACATGATTTGAGCTCAAATTTGCATTGGTCAGGATCACCATTTTTTTAAAATAATTTCAATTTTCTCCCATTATTGCATAGAATCTTTAGCTAAAATTCTGAAGTTCTTTATGTAAGCCCAAGACAGTATGGACTTGAAAAATAAATGCATTTGACCCCATTGTTTTTCCCAGTCAAGAAGGATCAGCAATTTTGTACACAACTCTAGGAGTTGGTATTTTAGTAGTGTGATAACTTTGTGTCTATAATCCTCTAGTACATAATTTGAGTGTTATATTGTCTTTGGCCCCGACCATGAAAATAAGAATCTGAAGCATGATTGGGCTATTCAAGTTGAAATCCATACACCCCCTATATGGAAAATGTGACCTTAATCTCTCACACAGGGGGTGTAGATTTCAAATAGAGTCACCCAATCAGATAACTCCATTTGAAATTCACACTCCCTGTGTGGGCAATTAAGCTTGTGTTTTCGATAGGGAATGTATGAAATCCATACACCCCCTATGGAAAATGCGACCTTAATCTCTCACACAGGGGGTGTAGATTTCAAATAGAGTCACCCAATCAGATAATTCCATTTGAAATTCACACTCCCTGTGTGGGCAATTAAGCTCATGTTTTCGATAGGGAATGTATGAAATCCATACACCCCTTATGGAAAATGTGACCTTAATCTCTCACACGGGGGGTGTAGATTTCAAATAGAGTCACCCAATCAGATAATTCCATTTGAAATTCACACTCCCTGCGTGGGCAATTAAGCTCATGTTTTCGATAGGGAATGTATGAAATCCATACACCCCTTATGGAAAATGTGACCTTAATCTCTCACACAGGGGTGTAGATTTCAAATAGAATCACCCAATCAGATAACTCCATTTGAAATTCACACTCCCTGTGTGGGCAATTAAGCTCATGTTTTCGTTAGGGAATGTATGGATTTCAACTTGAATAGCCCATTTTGATTCTGGCGTCAACAACTCATGAAACTCGCAAGTTGCAAAATGTGGCTAATTGGCCCTAGACTAATTCTAATCATCAGCAGTCTACACTTCACATGTACTTTGTTATGCTTCGTAGTGATGACTGATTATCTTACAGTCCATATCGTGACGGACTTCTGAAAAATAATGCGACTTTGGTTGTGTGCCATAGCGCGACTGACTAGCGGCCTGTGTATTACGTCGCTGTACCACGCCGCTGTGACAAGATCGCGCTCAGAAGTTCTAAAAAGAACAAACTCGGTCAAAAGGCCAATTTGGACACAACTTTCCATGCTCTATGCCACAGGAATCCTGTTGCAAAATCTGTCACTTTTTTTCCACATAGTTTTCTCAGTCGTCAATCCAGACGGTTGACGACTGAGGGCAGCAGTCTATAATTGGCCCTCTTCAATCATGATTTTGAAATAAGGATGTTTTATTCTCAGCAAATCCATGTCAATAAATGGAAATTCCATCTCTGATAAGCATACTCCCAGATATAGTGTTTGCATGATTTGTGCTCTCAAATAGGTAGGTAAGAAATTTTACATTTGGTCTTTGACCGTTGCTTTTAACCCCATGAGAACTACCTGCCGATTGGCCGATACAAACATTGTGTCCAATTTTGAACCAATCAAGTAGGGTATTAATTAGATCATCTGCAAATGCAAGTACTACCATAAATAGTTCAAAGCCTAGTCATAATTGGCAATTGAAATGAGCAGTTATCTTATCAAAGAAAAAAGTTATCAACCAATCAGAAATGCTGTTAGATGACCAGTAGTGTCCAGGGGGTTAAAATATGACGAAACAGGATAATGATTTTGTTGTTGTTCAGAATACTATTAGTAGCCCTCCCTTTAATGCACCCTTCAAGTTCTTGGGTACTCTGACTGAAGAGGTGTTTTATAAATCTTAAGTGGGTTCAAGGATATTTTAAAAGCAATTCTTAAGCTAGCTGTACACATCTTGCAAGTTCATTTTTGTGCGCTGTATAACACAAGTAAAGGGAAGCTGTGATCCTCCCTTCAATGCACCCTTCTAGTTCTTGGGTTTCGCTGATTGAAGTGATGTTGTATAAATCTTAACTGAGCTCAAGAATATGTTAACAGATATTTAAGAAGCTAGCAGTCCCTTGTACGCATCGTGCAAGTTCATTTTTCTTTGCTGTCTAACACAAGTGACGTGAAGTTGCGATTCTGTGTATCCAATCTAGAATATTTTTGGATGATTATCCTCTCAAGTGGAGTAGAAATGCCATTTACTAGCTAGGAAACCCTTGAATACACTTTTCGAACATGTACTTGCACTTTGTGACCTATAGGGTTTATTTGTAAGCACAAAAAAACCCAGATGTGCTATATGACCGCATGCCATTGTAGTTGTAAAGTCTAGTTATAGCTGAAAGTCCTATCTGTGCAAACCGATCAGAAGTTCCTAAACTTGCACTCACCCATGAACTAAGTGATGCAAGCCTATAAAAGGACAAGGTAGGTAATTCCTATAGGAATATATAAGCACAGATTACCAGGTTATATAACCATGCCATAATAGCAAAGTCTTTTCGTAGGTAAACAGACATTCCTATGCTAACAGGTAGAAGTGCCATCATCCATTTTTACCATGGATCTGGACTGGCACTTGTCTGTGTAAATGAATGGCAGAGTGGCTTCCCCTGTGTCCATTACTTCCCCTGTATAAACTTGAAGTATGCTGCATTGAAGTATAGAAATTTGAATAGATTTTAGTATATATGCTACAGCAAGTATATACAGACCTGCCAACTGTCCCTCATTTTGATGGACTGTCCCTCATTTTGGGTTTTCCAAATTGAAAAAGAGGGACATTCCTGCTTTCTGAAAATTTCAGTGATGGCAAATTTTAATGTGAGAACAGCAGAAAATGATGCACACCTCAAGTCTCTTAATTTGTTGGTACCTGGTTTGTGTACATGTACAAGGTTTTGGCCTCAATGTCCCTCTTTCCGACTTCGGTAGGTTGGCAGGTCTAGTATACAGCTCTTTTACTTCTAAGGGGGGGGGGCATCTAGGGAACTGATCTGCCGGTCAAAAAATGCGGGTCTTGGGAACTGCCCTGCCACCAATGGTGGTTTCAGGACAAGGTTTTGGCCTCAATGTCCCTCTTTCCGACTTCGTTAGGTTGGCAGGTCTAGTATACAGCTCTTTTACTTGGGGATCTAGGGAAATGATCTGCCGGTCAAAAAATGAAGGTCTTGGGAACTGACCTGCCACCAATGGTGGTTTCAGGATCAGAAACTGATCTAGGGCAAGTTGAATTTTGTTGAATTTTTGCCGCAGATTATCGAAAGAATAGGCTTGTCAAAAATTGGGCATCAAATAAAGTCACAATTCAGGAAATGCATTTTAATCAAAAAAAAACCCAATGTATTTCAGCATATCTATATCGGGATCATTTGTAAACCAATTAGGCCTAAGAAGAATTAGAAAATATCATCAACCTGTATCACACTGGAACTGAATCCAGATCACAATTACCCTGTACTTGACTCGCTCACTGAATAATTGAATACATGAATACAAAACCCACCCAAGTCCATAATTTGGCCAAATTGAGTTTAGCATGGGAAATTGTTGCTATACATAGGCCTGTCATATGTATGAAAGAACAACTCAAATTCATCCTCTGTGTCTATTGAGCATGTGAAAAATAGCATGTATGAAAGAACCACCCAAGTCCAGGATTTGAGTCTTGTAACACATTGATTGAAATCCAGTACAATGTATGTATAAAAGAACAACTTGTAACACATTCATTGCTGGAGAGTGACTTTTGGGGAAAAAATGGGTTTAATCAAGGAAAGTGTGTGGTTTATATTACATGGCAGTATGATGCTTATCAACATACATACCTGTGTGCTTTATTTTGTATTATCTTACTAGTGGTAATCTCATTCCAACATTGTTGTCTTTGTATATGATTCAAAAAACCACCCAAGTCCAGCATTTAAAATGAACCCCCATTAAGTCCCTGAAATGCTAATCGTCAAACCTAATACAGGTTAACCCACTCATTTGCACGTAAAACTTACTATATTGACCAGGTAAATCTAACTGATGGAATTAAAATGATACACAGGTTTTTTTCTCAAAATCACTTCCCATGGACTTGGGTGGGTTTTGTATTCATGTATTCAATTATAGCAGCAGCACTACATAAAGCAAACCCATCTAAAATGTGTTTCCTTCTCAATATTGCCGTAAAGAAAAACATTTACATACTTCGTGAGAATATCCCAATGTTCCTACAAACACCAAGGTTTCCCAGGATTGAAGGAGCTTTTCGAATTCCATCATATGTTAATTGAACACATACATGTAATAGTAACCTTAAAATGTGTAAGAAAAAAAGGTACATATATGTGCCAATAAATATTAAGCAATTAGCAGTTATTAGTAGGATTTAATTTGAAGCTCTATTTTCTTGGAAATATTTAAAATAGTCCTGAAACCAGGTTTCCCAGGATTAGGAGCTTTTCGGATTCCATCATATGTTAATTGAACATATGCATGTAATAGTAACCTTAAAATGTGTAAGAAAAAGGTATGTGCCAATAAATATTAAGCAATTAGCAGTTATTAGTAGGATTTAATTTTGAAGCTCTATTTTCTCGGAAATATTTAAAATAGTCCTGAAACACAGGTCAACTATGTGTCTAAATGTGATTTAAATTCCAAACAAGTAATCACAGAGTGAGTACGGTTAAGCAAGAGAATGAGCTTAAAACAATAAACACTTCAGAAGTCGTGCAAACTCATCTAATCTGCTGAGTTCACCGACCTTTAATGTGTTGGTGTATTTTGGTACAAGAGAGTTCTTTTCCCACATTTTGTCAAAGGAGCACATGTACAATGTGAATTCAAATGTGGGGCATGATTGGGGAATGGACTCTTCCAGTTGAAATCCATACACCCCCTATAGAAGATATATAATCTTACAAACAGTGAGTGTGAATTCAATGAGTTACCTGAATGGGTGACTCTATTTGAAATCTACACCATCTGTGCTGGAGATTAGTGTCATGTCTTCCGTAGGGGGTGGGATTTCATCTGGAATAGCCCAAGTCAGCTGACCCTGAGACCCCTTGTGCTGGAAGCAAAAACATTAATTGTTAACCATGGTGTCATGCTGCTCTCAAGATTTCATAAGTTGATGTTAGTATTACCCTATTTTATGTGAAAAAGGTATATACCCAGAACTACACAGTCATATTAACCCTAACCGTACCGTGTACTACAAAATACTACTTGATATATGCGCTGTTCGTGCGTGCATCCCACGTGGTGTGATGATGCAATCGCCCTAAGTGATATATAGGCACGGTTTCGCTGGCCAGCAAAGCCCAAGACCCGTGGCTTGGTGTCGCAGACCGTGTGCTTGGCATGCGAGGGGTCTCGGGTTCGAATCCCACCCAGAGCAAACAACTTCTTTCTTTCTTTTCTCTCTTTATTCCTTCCTTCTTTCCCTTCCCGTCGCCAAAACGCCCTGGGGCTGTTAGGGTTAAGCAAATACTAGGTATTGGTAGCATTTACTCCATTATTGTCATGGAAATATTAGATCAACCTATTTGAGAAACTGAATTATTTTATAGATGGACCTTTTCCTGAAATTGAATTTAAATTCTAAACAAGTCATCATGAGTAAGTATGGTTGAGCTAGAAAAAAGCAATAAACACTTGAGAAGTAGTGCAAACTCATCTAATCGGCTGAGTTCACTGACCTCTATTTGTATGTATGTGTGGTACTTAAAGTGGTACTCCAAGAGTTTGAGGGGATGACTGACTCAATATTTTGAAATCTCCCCATATATACTATATACTACTTATCCAAGTTCTTTTGCACAATTTGCTCATGCAGTGCACATACTGTGTAAATGTGGGATCCTGATTGGCAAATTGAAGTGGGTTATGCAATATTGGTTCCCATAATGACTCATTTTGGATTTGTTTGCATGTTGAGAAATATACATGGCATGTGTATCAAGAAATGTGAAAAGAGTATACACGAAGAGCATCCTCAAATTTCAACATATAAGCCAAAGAGAGTGGCAAACACATATTTATTTAGTTAACGTTACAAATATTTTGCAATTTGTAGGAATCCATATAATTTTTCATAAGCCTTTTGCTAGTGATAATTAGTGGTGTATTGATTTGTGATGGGGTATTGAAGTTCTGCGCAAGTGGAGAATTAAGACTAGCTTATTTTGATGCCGCAGAAAATGATGGATCTTATGGCCTATATGTGACATCATCAAGGGGAATGAGTTTTGGGGAAAACAGGAAAAATGCAAAAGCAAGTATGTCCATTAGTTACTGGTTGAAGCCTGGGCTCATACAACTGAACCCTAGATCAGGCCAGGTTTATGTTTTCAGGATTAAACTTTGGATGGACTGCTATGGTAGAAATGTCAGGCACTTCTGGACCTGTTCTGGTTTTTGTGGGGTCATGTGAGCTAATTTACAGAAAATAATTTGTGAAGTAGAAAGATTAAAACATTCAACTGTACTCACCAGGTTATTTTCCCAAATGATTTCAGACCCAAATGGTTCCTTCTTCAGTGGGTAATGGTATGTGAGATGCTGAGATCTGAGTTTATACAAGCTCTTCTACTAGAGTTGCCAGATAGTTTGACATAAATAATTCATGTTGCATTATAAAATGATTTTGTTTTCTCAAAATCATTCAATATATATTTCATCCAATTTTTGAAATTTCATATAGTCATAATCAGTGTGCGTAGTTCACTGACCTTTAGTGTGTAGACCTTTTTTTTTAAAGAGTGTAGACCTTTTTTAAAGAGTGATATGAATTAAGGGTGGTCTGAACCCTGGAATTATGGAAACTTTGGACCTCATAACTGCTAAATTGTTGGTCTAAAGTATATAAAAGTATACATATTTAGAATGGCAAAGACTTGATAAGTTCATCTGTGATGTCAAATTTGGGCCAAAATGCTCATTTTTGGCCCAAAATCCCAAAAAACGGTCTAGTATTTAAAAATTAATTAAAAAAAAATTTGGCCCAAGAATTTTTTTTTTACGTTGCACAAAAAAAGTGGGCCAAAAAAAACAGTTTTTTGGGATTTTGGGCCCAAAATGAGCAATTTGGCCCAAATTTGACATCACAGATGAACTTATCAAATCTTTGCCATTCTAAATATGTATACTTTTATATACTTTACACCAACACTTTAGCAGTTATGAGGCCCGAAAGTTTCCATAATTCCAGGGTTCAGACCAACCTTAAGTGTAGCAACCAAACACTTCCCAGGTGTGGATTATTGAAGGATTGTGTGGGTGTTTCCCAGAATTATATAATCGGGCAAATATTTGGTTTAGATAAAACTGAATAAAGGGAAGCAATGTTACAAAGTAATTTTTTTCATTCAAAATTGTAATCATTAGATTTCTTCAAATCCACAAATTAATCTTTCAATATCACGATCCATGATAATGGTGTGGGATTTCAATGATCGCAATTGAAACCTTTATTTTTGTTCAAATTAAAACAGGTTTCCACAGTTTTGACATCAATACACTTTTTACTAGTTATTTTCTTCAAGTTGCCTCATAGTATTATACACAGCAACATTTTCCAAAGTAGCAAATGTGTAGGTTTTTTTAAATCTGTGTAACACATAATGAGGATACATTTTCTCTATTGTATTGTGTTCATTAGCTTCCTGGATAAATACTCTATACATATGCATGCATACATATTATATTTGTATTGTGCTTTTTGAAAGGAATAGAATACTTACTATACTGCCCTCCTGGTCACTGCTTGTAAGCAGTGTTCAAATTAAGGAAAAATAAATGGTTGTCCCACGGACAACCAGGTTAAAATTTCTGGTTGTCCGTCTAAGTTTTTGGTTGTCCTTACTTGGAACAAAGTTCCCACAACCACATGTGTACTCATACACGTACAAAGGTGAGTTTTGGCTACAGATTTATGGTTGTCCGGGACAACCGAATCAGTATTTTTGGTTGTCCGGCGACTTTTTTAGTTGTCCCGGGCAACCGGACAACCAAAATTTCGAACGCTGCTTGTAAGGTTAAGTTATGACCAGGATGTCCAGTATTTCATGGTGATATGAGAAGTTCCCCCCATCGATAAGAGTGTTATCAGTCAAAGCAAAGGGAGGGAGAGCCTGCGCCCAATTTTCCATTGGTACATCAAGATTCAAGGCCTGTTGGTACATTTCACTACATGCCAGACAAAGAATTCTTTGATGATGATAAGAAGTTGATGTGAAATATACTGGTACATTCTTCTATTCCAGCAGATGAAGCTCTCGAATGCGTAAAATTCGGTTACGAAAGTGAGCAGCCAACCATGGGAAGCCATTTACTTTTAAAGGAAGTCTCTGGCAATCATTACATTATGCCTTATATGTTAGAAAAATAATAATCAAGCACAAATCACATTGTTTTATTTGAAACAAACTCATATATTGATCATAAAAAAGAATAAAAACAGCCGGCTCTCAACATGCGATATTCAAAATTCCCGCGCCGAAATTGTCTAGGGCAATGACGTCATGGTTTATGTGTGCTCAATTGTCGGCAGCCTTCATTGTATTACTGGGACATCATTGTACTAGACAATTTTGGTGCCCAGGGATTTTGTATATTGCATGTTGTTTTAAGTTTGTTTTTAATAAAATCATGTGATTATTCTTCTTACATATAAGGCATGTTGTGATTACCGCAGAGTGGACTTCCTCTGAAGAATAAGTTGTAAGCATGGGGTTTCATGATCAAAGTGGGCCCATTTATTCTTGCTGATCTTTAGGTGGAAGCAATTAGACTAGATATTTTGTCCAGAAAAGCTCTGGTCGTCCCTTTAAAGTTTATACTTCACATTTTGGGGTCCACCCCATAACTAAATCGGCGAGTCCAAGAGTCAGCACACGGCTTGGCGCAAGCGCACTACGGCAGAGCACTATGATGGTAAAGACTATCACACGGAGAGGGTGATGGTAAAAATGATTAGAGGTTAATGACTGCGCATCAGTTGTTTTGAGGGTATTGTGAAATATCTAAACATTGTGCTTTGGAACCGAGGAATATCCGAGGTCCAAAAGCACAATGTTTAGATATTTCACAATACCCTCAAAACAACTGATGCAAAGTCATTAACCTCATTCATAACCGTCACTTTTCACATTTTTTAAATTAAATTTTCTTCTTTTAATTTGAAAAAAAAACCCCAAAATTTTAACTTTATCTGTCGTTTTCCTGTAAAAAATCGAATAGCCCATTAAGTAAATACCGCAAGCGACCAATCACACTAGCACGCACTCATGCGATGTCCAAATACGGCGGCCAGCGTCCGTGTAAATTGTTCGAACGCGTAACACGTCACGTAACACGGTCATTGTAGAGCGTACTATTGAGCTACGTCACGAGACGCGGTCATTATACTTTTTCAATGACCTGCATTTGCTTCCGCTTATTTAAAAGTTATTATCTGTGATTGGATCGCACTTGCTGCGTATATTAATGAGGTTATGAATAAATGGTAATCAACCAATGAACTGTTTAGAATTTATGTATGAGTGATATAATTTGTACTATCCAACACTTTGGTTAAGTTTTTAACACACGCAACACACGTAGACAAGAGGAAGTGATACCACTCGATGTCAGGTGTATCAATTATAAAGCCCCCAATGACCTACTTAATCCATTTGATTGAATTGCAAATACTGCAATTGTACAAGTTAATTAAGTAACAAGTGTATATTATTTTGCAACAAATCTAAGAGTCTGTAAATTAAGAGTCTGTATCGCCAATTCTTAAACACTTGAGAACGTTCCTGCAATCTTATTGGTTCTTACCCGTGTGATATGACACGATATCACACGGGTCAGCGTGTGTGCATCGACGCGATACGCGTACTCGCTATTTGAACCAATGGGAGGCGCACTGCAACAACGGGACTGATCGATTTTAAGCCCTAGGTAATTCCTTGTAAAATGTAGAATTTAATTTTATTAAAATTTGTAATATTTGACGTAAAACAACTCGGCCCGCCTCGTTGTTTTACTTAAAATAATGATGTCGCCCGTGTTATATGAGACGATAGATGCACTCCAGCGGCTAAAAACAATACCTTTATTCTCGAACTATAAGCCAAACAAAGTAACACAAAATGTACTGTTCTATGGGCAATTGTGATACATAGTATTGCTTCTATTATCTGAACCACTCGAGCAATTTAACTTTTGAATCGGATTATTTCAGTGATTGGCTCCATATAAGGTAGAAAAAGCCCTATGAAAAAAAACCTATATGAAAAAAAAAAACACACCACCCACTTTTTTGTATGGTAAATAGGCTATTCCATTTGGAATCCCTAGACCCCAATGGAAAACATCACCTTAATCTTCTACACAGGGAGTGTGAATTTTAAATGGGTTTACCTGAATGTTTGACTCCATTTGAAATCTCTACACTCCCTGGGTGGAAGAATAAGGTCATGTCTTCCATAGGGGGTGTATGGATTTCAAATCATAATGGAATAGCTAGCCCAATGTTACAGATATGCTAGGTTCATGTAGGAAGTAATTCCTTTTTGCTTACATTAAACACTAAATACCAAAGTCCTGATTTTGTTGTCTGGTAATTATGTTAAGCCAGGAAATCTGGTATTATGGGCCCTATCTGAAACTGTTTGCTATTCCACTTGAAGTAAATACTTGGAACATTTCAATGTATTTTTGAATGAAAACCATAAGATATTGCTATTTGTGGGCAATAGTTTGCTGCTTTTAGCATGCATAATTGTACTCATTGGATGTCTTTGAACCCACAAATGCATCTTAACCACAGGATAATGATGTGGGAATGAAATGATCACGATTTAGTTAAATGTTTGTTTTATGAGTAGGTCTATTTTTCTTGTGCTGCACCATTAACTATTTTGCATGGATCACTCCTACTTGCATTTTTTTCAGTAAGGACATTGACACTCCAAGTAGAATATGAGGAGTACTAATTAAGTTGGATATGTCAAGTACATGATATCAGTATCCAAAGAGCGAAGCAATTACTGCAAATTATCAATCATTATCAATTGTATGCATGTGTAAATACACACAAAACTTATGTTCAGACTTCCTGATTTTGCAATGTAAGTTACATGTGCTGTCAAGGATTTGTGATGTATTGTGTAATTGCATACTGAAGTAAGATCCTCAAGTTTTTGGGTAGAATATAATTAGAACAAAGATTATAACAAGCAAAATTGAAATGTATTTGACAAGATTTCTTTAAATTAAAATTCATGGAAAACAAGGTACTTGACTTGCTCTGATGAAATTCCTTATTGATATGCATTCTTCAAACCCACAAAGTTATCTTTTTCTTGACTGCAGGGTAATGATATGGGATTTCAACAACACTCGATCTTCTTGCTGTCATCATGAAGTATGAATTTATATGATGCAGTATATAGATCTCAATATGTACTTTGTATTCAGGGAAAGGAAACTAAGGTTTGGGAAACCTATCACGATTCATCTTGGTATTTTTTCTGTTTGATTCCAAATAGCCTGAGGGAAAGCTAAATGGGATATAGATTTGAAAACACTGAAACCATGTCATGTAAATCTACATGTATGCTAATATTGTCTTTTACACCCAAGGTTGAGCTTTTGGGAGGTGACATTGGAATGGTGTTGACTGAACGTGGTTCAAAATTAATAATAGCTAGGGTTGGGCGATGTTCATAATTTGTGGAGAAAAGTTTCATTTGGATCAGTTGAAGTGCAGCTTGGCAGGTTTGTACCAAAAATGTGATAAATTGTTATTTGTGAGATTCTGAGGCTTTGGAAAATGAGAGCATGTGCATGAATTCAAAACCAAAGACACAGAGTCCTGATTAGGTATGGAGTTTAACATCTCATTTGTCACTTGTAAAAGGGAGCACTTTTAAAAAGTTGCACTTCTAAAAAATGACACTTCAAAATGTGGCTTTAAATTCTTACTTAACTGTAAAACGTTTATGTTACTTTACTAGTTACTCTGTAATGCTTTACTGAAGCAGCTAGAGATGTTCTGAGTATTGGCTGCTGAACTAGTCTCTTTATACACACGTGGGCAGTAGCTTCTTGCTGAAGTAAGCTTACTTTGGCAAGTGATTTTGGGAGTACGGCAATTGTGGTGCAACAACTGTATGTCTGTCCTCTTCTTATATCATTGTGGGTTTTGAAGGAAGATATAATTTCTTTGTTGTCCCAAATGGGCAGCTTTAGCAAGCAAGGTCAAAGCAATTGAATTCAGACCTTCAAAACAAACTTTTACTTGTCTTGAATGAAAGGAAAAGATAATATTTTAATGGTCATAAAGACACTTATTTCAAAAATGGACAATATTTTGTAACTTAAGGTTTTACTATTAGTGGGTTTTTAGCGGGTTCGCCGGCGGACAAGTTTAGAACTGTCAAGCTTTCGTCAGGAGTAGCTCTGACTTCTTCAGGACAAAGTACCTAAGAATGAGACATGTAGCCCGCCCTTGTCTACTGACGACTCTGAAAAGAGTCGTTCACTGCAGACTGCCCCTTGTCAACAGAGAACAAGCAGATCTCGCCTATCTGCTAATATAAAGGTTTTGGTGGCTCTGAAAAGAGCCGTTCACTGAAGACTGCAGCTTGTCTACAGAGAACTAGCAGATCTTGCCTATCTGCTAATATAAAGGTTTTGGTGGCTCTGAAAAGAGCTTTAAGTTTTTGGTGGCTCTGAAAAGAGCTGTTTGCTGAAGACTGCCCCTTGTCTACAGAAACAAGCAGATCTTGCCTATCTGCTGATTTTGTAAGTTTTGGTGGCTCTGAAAAGAGCCGTTCACTGAAGACTGCCCCTTGTCTACAGATAAACAAGCAGACCTCGCCTATCTGCTAAATTAAAGGTTTGTTGGCTCTGAAAAAGAGCTGTTCAATGAAGACTGCCCCTTGTCAACAGAGAACATGTAGACTGCATATACTGTAGTAGAAGTATACGGCTTACCAGGAACCGTTGGCCACCGAACCCGCTAAAAACCCACTAATTGTTATGAATTCCGTCGTAAAAGCCTATCCCACAATTTAAGGTTTTACATTCAATTGTAAATTGGATCATAATCCTACCCATATAAAGTCTGGCTATGTACTATATTTGATGTTTCGACTGTAGGATTTTGTGTGAATTGTGCAGAATTGTGTTGACAATTCAAAGAGTTGTTCAGTTCAGTTCAGTTCAGTTCAGTTCAGTTCAGTTTTATTTCATCAAATTCCATCCATTCAATAATTACAATATAAAAAGCTTTTACAAACATCGTATAATATGGTGAAAATGATGAGGATGCCACTGAACGCAGAGCGTGTTGTTGTGGCACCCTTTACAAAGTTAGTATATTAAATAATTATGATAAACAAAATTTTAGAATAATAATAAATACAATAGCAAGACATATGCCTTGTGGGTTAGGTATATTAAACTTATTATCACAAGAGCTAAGCTTTCAATTATAAATCAATGAGTAATGATGGTGAAAATAACAACCAAACCTACACAGTAGGTGTAAAGGGGTTGTAAAATCCCAATATAATATAAAACAGTTCAGGCATGGCATAAGTATTACGGTACAATAATAACAAAAGTGTATTTAGCACGGGTGAAAGCATAAGCACATGATTGCACGTGCACTTGCAACGAGTCTAAATAATAAGCTAAGTTATAACTTACATAGCAGGTAACTATTTAATGTAATATTTTGTGAATTAAATCTACACCAAGATATTTAATGCAATGATAAATTAACATGGTAAATGGTGTATAGTTCTGCAGAGCAAAAAACAATTAAATGCAAAAGTGATAGTCTGCATACAAGGCCAAGCGAGCTGACAAAATTTATCAAATAGCATAATTTTAATATAACAAAATAACAATAATAATAATAACTAAAGACTGGAACAATACAAACAGACAGACAAACGGGTCCGATTTGATGTGAAAAATATATACTGAATTAATTTTATAAAAATTGATCCTGACAAATGAGAAGAGGAAAAAACCCAAAAACAACAACTGCAGGTGTAGGCTAATCAGTGTTGTACATATGTGCTGATGAGGATTTTTTTAGAGTTGGATTTGAAAGATGGTACTGAACTACAAGATTTGATAGACTGGGGAAGTGAGTTCCAATAAAGGGAGGGCTCCTTGAATACTAATTATATTATCAGCCAATTTGGTGTTGGACATTTTAACGTGGAAATCATTGGCTTGTCTAGTATGGTGATGGTGAATGCTTTTGTTAGTTCTAAAAATCTCATTAATGGACAAATCTTTTGGGAGGAGATTGTAGTGGTATTGGAACATAAATGTTCCGAGTTGATGGAAATAAATATCTTGCACCTTGAGAGTATTGAGTTGTTTAAAAGCGGGTCTGTATGGGCAAGCCAAAGAGAGTTGGTGCATGTCCGAATAATTCTTTTTTGTATAAGGAATAATGAATTTATATGGGAATTATTTTTGTCAGCCCAGATAATGTTGCAGTAGGATAAGTAGTTTCAGGGTTGTGAGTTTCAGGGAAGAAGGAAAGGTGTTTGCTTCGTAATTGCAGAGAGTGAACCAAAGAAAGCTTTTAGATGTGGAGCCATGTTTGTAAAATGTTCCAGTGAAGTTGATTTACAACTCTCTTAAGTGTTGGAATTGTATTTGAAAAATGATCCCAGTTGACTTTGAACTCCTTAAGTTTTACAGTGGTTAAAAGAGAAACATGTTCTGATTCCATTTTAAAGAAAGCTCCATATTTTGTTTTCATATTCATACAAAAGTTTACTTAAATTTCCCAAAGGTTCAGGAATTTTGATCAAACAGAACTCCAGTGTTCAAGTTGTATTGCTAACATTATGTGTTGGTTGAAAGGAATCAAGCCAGGTTGGTCGCACTACTCCCAGAAAAATACAGAACTAATTTTTTTTAATTAACAAAAATGTTATCCTGTTTTGCCACATGAAATATAGCTAAATCATAATCCTTTAGTTAGTCCTAACTAGCAATAAAAGTCAAATTTTAATATTTAGCCAATTTTTGGAAATAAGGGCCAAAAACACATATTTTTAGGGTGTTTTTTTGTATGCTGTGACAATCAAGCCTAAAGACTTGTACTAAGACTAATTTCAGTTTATGCATTCTAATTTTTTGGAAAAGACAACCAACCATTTATTAAAAATAACATAAAAAAGTGAAAATTTGAGCAAAATTTCAGCATATACTCAAGATTTTGAATGCTTAGACTTGTTCCAAGTCTGATTTTTGAGACTCGATTGTTAGAAAACATGTTGAAAATGCATGTTTTTGGCTCTTTTTTCAAGAAATTAGTAAAATAGTGAACTTTTTCGTGTATCTCCAGTTAGGACTAAATGAATGATTAGGATTGAGCTATGTTTCATTTGGCGAAACAGGATAATATTTTTTTAATCCAAAAAAATTAGTGCTGTATTTTTCTGGAATGGGGAGTAGGTAATATGTTAATTTTTGCATTTGTAATTTGAAAATGTTATCCTGTGAATCTATACATAATGTTTTCTTTGACACCCGGGGTAGAGCATGAGGACTCTGACTTGGATGCCATCTGAATTGCAAGGCTTGCATTTTATAATAAAGTGGAAATGGGCATGAATAAGGGGGCTGATCTCAGAGAATCAATGAGCGTATATGCGGGTTCGATGAAGTAATCTTGGTAAAAGTGATTGTATACTAAAAAAAAAAAAAAAGGATTCAATTTGCTATGAAAATATCTGTGGAAACATAATTTCAATTTTGATGAAGATTTGTATTATTTTAGTCTGTAAAACGGATCATATAATATTAAAATGAAAACATTGCAACAGTTATGTTCATCTGGATTGTCAATTAAAACTGTTTGATGGAAATTCATACTGTCAAATCCATTTTTGGTAACATTTTGTAACAAGGTATGTTACCAAAAATGGATTTGATAGTATGAATTCCCATCGACAGTGTTTGAATACAAATAAGGTTGCAAATGCTTTGTTATGTATGAACTGAATTGAGTTGAGTTGACACTTGTTTCATGTAGTATTGATGGTTTCATGTAGCAGTTAATAACCAAATGACATCCGAAATTCAATACTACTTACCTCAAAATGGGTAACACAAATCACATGCCATGATCATATCTCATAAACCATGGGATGTTGTTCTATCCTATCAATGTTTGCATCACATTAATCTGCCATAGAAATGGCCATTATCTTAAATGTGTTTTATCCTCTGGTTCTAAGAAAACATGATCTTTGACTTTATTGTCTTATTTGTACTCAAGTCATTTGCTAAATCACAAGTGAAGTCCACCAGTTTCCATATGAACAATCTGTGTCTTCCGTATTAATAGTTCAAGATAAGCCTAATCGAAGTATCAAATTAAATGCTTTTTGCTGACAATAATAAGCTAAAATATGCATACTTACATCATTTACTTAAGGTTGGTCTGAACCCTGGAATTATAGAAACTTTCGGGCCTCATAACTTCTAAATTGTTGGTCTAAAGTATATAAAAGACTTGATAAGTACATCTGTGAGGTCAAATTTGGGCCAAAATCCCAAACTTTGAGAAATTTGCACCAAAAATGGTCAAATTTTTTTTTTTCCCAAATTTCAAATATTTTTGGTAAAATTGGTCAAAATTCAAAAAAATGAAAAAACGGGTCCTAGATATTTTGATCTAGTTTTTAAAATTAATAAAAAAAAAAATTGCCCAAGAATTTTTTTTTTTGTTACGATGCACTAAAAAGAAGTGGGCCAAAACCGTTATTTTTAGATTTTGGGCCAAAAATGGCATTTTGGCCCAAATTTGACCTCACAGATGAACTTATCAAGTCTTTGCCATTCTAAATATGTATACTTTTATATACTTTAGACCAACAATTTATGAGGCCCGAAAGTTTTCATAATTCCAGGGTTCAGACCAACCTTAATCGCAAGGAAGTTCATCAGTTTGCATGAGCAATCTGTGACTTCCTAATATTTCAAGTTAAGCCTGATTGAAGTATCAAATTGAATGGCCTTTTTTGGGCGCCCGCTATGGCGGCGGCCCCATTATTAGGCTTGACTTTGCAAAAACCTTCTAATTTCGGTCTTGCTAGATTTACTTCGCAATTGTTGTGCTAAAATTATGCCCATATGCCCAACTCAGAAATAAAACCACAATTTGCTTGGATTTGATTTTATTATTGTTTTCTGATATGCATGGGATAAAATTTTGTGCGTATATTCTTTGTTTAAAATACAAAATTAATGGACTTATAATAAAAATTCCTTTAAAAAAGGAATGTGGCGCCCAATGTGAACTTGGACGTGATATGGTGAATTCCATGGTGTGTAGATTTGGTATTATAATGATTTTTCTAGGGAAGAGTAGAAGATGATCAAATGCAAGAGAAATGTGTTTGATTCGGGAAGGTGTTCTGACAATCCAAATATAAACTTAGTCCACCTCAAATGACCTGTAACAATTTGTGATTGACATTACTTAATTCACCTCGGATGACTTTGATATGACATTCAACATTTTAGCACTTACACCAATCATATATCCATAACAATTTAACTCTTACAACTTCCTGTCAACTCTCTAATTTAAAACTTTAAATTTCTGTCTTTTCTGTCTTGTGCCATTTAGTACACTACAGTTTGTTACAATAATTAAGATAAGCAAACATTGCTGGATAGATAACAGGATTTAGTTATTTACTTAATCCAATCATGGAGTAACGGCTATATAGATTCTATGGTAATTAGCAAACAAAAGCCATCGGTTTAAGAAAGCTCGTTAATTGATCTTAACACTATGGACCATAAGAGTCTCATCCCAATGGCATAGTCCAATAACCTCAATTACATAATCATAGTGCAAAATTTGACCTCAAGTTGCAGAGTATGAGTTTGTGTACAAAGGATGAATGTACAAATGTATTAGGGTTTAAGAACTGTTCCCATGATAGATGAGCATGTTGTGGATCCTAGTGTATGGTCAAATGTCACCGTCTATCGGGTTCTAAGGCACACGGTAAACTGGTTGAACGCATACAAAGGTCAGGATTTATTTGGTGTTTTTATAAATCCTAATTTTGTATTTTAAACAAAGAATATACGCTCACCATTTTATCCCGTGCATATCAGAAAACAATAATAAAATAAAATCCAAGCAAATTGTGGTTTTATTTCTGAGCTGGGCATAATTTTAGCAAAACAATTGCGAAGGCAATCTAGCAAGAGTGAAATTAGAAGCTGTTCACAAAGACATGCCTATATTGTGGCCCCTCCGTAGAGGGCGCCACAAAAACACCAAATAACCCGTGACCTTTGTACGGGCTTAAACTAGTTTACCGCCTCTTAGAACCCGATAGACGGTGACCAACACTATGGACCACAATAGCCTAATCTCAATGGCATAGTCCAATAACCTCAAATAAACAATCATAGTGCAAAAGTTGACCTAACTTGCAGAGTATGAGTTTTTGTACCCAAAGTTTCAAAGTCATTCAATGAATGTACACATGTATGTTGTATAGTTGTCCTTGTTTAATAAGCAGGCAGCAAGGTACAGTGTATGAGTAGGCATCTTATCAAGATCAAGATAGTGATAGTGACATAACAGTTAACATGCTTATCTTACCAAGGTCTTATCTATCTGCATGGTGTAATTGAAATTACTATACAGCATGTACACGCTGTATCAAAAAGTTTGGTACCCAGCAGTTTTGATAGTTATTGAAAAGGCTGGTTCCTCCAAATGCAATATCGGGTCCCCCTTAAAATGATAAAATGATCAGACCATAAATCTTTTGTGACTGTTTATGACATTAATCAACAAATTATGCGGATCCTAGATGTGTCGAGGATGTTACGTTTATGAACAAAACGTTACGTTTGTATTTTCAATTTGTTGCTACGTGTATGTTAACAAATGAATCTTCTGTAACTTTTTTAAATTCTTCAATGCTAAGTATTCTTTTGGATATCATCAAATTGTAAATCTCTAGTCATATTTTCAGTGTGTTAACAACTATGTATCAAAGACGTTACGTTCATGTACAAAACATTAACGTTCTTATCTTGTAAACATTGTATACCCATAGCTACTTTTATGAAGAATGAATGTTCTGTAATTGTTTTTTATCCTTCATCTCTATTAGATTTTCAGTGTATTAGCAAGTAGATGATGTATATGTATCACAGACGTTATACATTCATAAAAACTTTTCTTTTGGTCAACATAGGCGTAGATCCAGGGTGGGGGATAACCTCCCCCCAATATTTTGCCAGGGGGAGCTTACTTATTTGTGTCTTCTATACTATCCATCATATACCCCCATGCATAACGAAATTCAACAATATTCAATATCCAAAGCAAAATCATCACTACAATATGCCCCAAAAACAGAACTCCCCCACACCACATAATCGCAAATTGACACGACAGCTTCATTCCAATTCAATTTATTTCATCCAAAACGGTCCTGTGATACACCTTCCCCAATCAAACACATTTGCATTTGATCATCTTCTACTCTTCCCTAGAAAAAATCATTATAATATCAAATCTAAACACCATGCCATGGAATTCACCATATCACGTCCAAGCTCACATTGGGCGCCCATTCCTTTTTTAAAGGAGTTTTTATTGTTTGCTGATACCAACTATTATTGAAAATAAAACAATGAGCTACAAATAAGCAAAAGAATTAAGGTACCAGTTGTGTTCAACCCCGTATATCTTAAATAAAGGCAAATATGTCAAAATTAAAACAAGCAGCGAATGTACTCTTTAGCTATGATTTAACACCTTATTTGTTGAAATTAGTTGAGAACTTTTGTGTTCTAATTAGTGAAAACATATGACGCTAGTTTTAACGTACTAATCAATGGAAGCATGTCGCTAGTTCTCTTGTTCGTGTACACTTTGTGTGCAAATCAATAGGGCATTCAATGGACCAAACTGCAACATTTAAAATGGCATCTTCCTTGGGTTTTTGGATCGTCCTGTCTTTATTTCTTGAGCAATTTAAAAAAATGAGGTCTTAAATTCAAGCTAAAAGATGCAGCTATTGCCTGCTGGTTTCAATTATGACATATCTGCCTTTGTTTAGAATATACAGGGGGTGAACATAACTGAGACCTTAATTATTTGGCTTACTGTATGTCAGCCTTAAAAATTTTGAGTTTATATTGAAATATCAAAAATGCATATTTGCTGATACCAAATAATCATTGAAAATCTTGACCATTTTGTTTTGGAAGCTTGCAAGTTTGTTTGTATTTATTTTGTAGATGAAATCATCTAGAAACATTTCATATTGCAGAGGTGTAAACATGGATTGCATTAAAAATTGCAAACCTGCACTGGCGGTGTGCATTCATTAAAAGTTTTTTCAACAAAAGGCAGCTGTGTGTTTAGACACAACTATTTGCACTCAAATCATGTCAAAATTTGTTATTGAAATAAATGTATTTTATCATGTACAAGTTGGACCTAAATCCAATGTTGTTTGTGTTGGCATTATTTTTTTTACAATATAGAACCCGGATCATCAAAGAAGAAGGATTATCAAAGATCGAGCACTACATGTGGGAGGACCATGAGATGCTTAGAAGAGCTGCTACGGAGTGTATGTGCAATATTGTTGTGAATGAGCAAGTAAGTATTAACCTGTTGTGTATGGTTTCCAGGCCACAAGTCATAACCTTAAGTTATTAGGACCATCTTTTATAATAGCTAATATTTATTTGAGAAAATGTTTGCAGGTAGAATATACTGAATTCTTTCAATAAGCCGCTCATGCCCCAATAAGCACGCACACCTAGTGACCTTTCATCTTGCAAAACAAGAAATTATTAAGAGCCCTTCGGATTAATTCCATTAAGCTTACCTTCCGAGTAAAGTTATGGTCTGCACGAAAGCATGCCAAAACTTTCCAATGAAAGTCCGTATACGGTAAAAACTCAATAGTTAGCATATGTGCTTACTATCGAGCGCTTTTTAAAACTCATTGGATCTCATTCATAATAGGATTTTCATGTCAAAATGCAAAATTTGAGGTAATTTGGACTGCATTATTACAATTTTGATACTGTTTTTGGCTGTGGTTGCCATTTGTATCAACAAAAAAGGACATAAAGGTCTCTAGCAATTGGTGGCATTCTAAAACTGAAAGGCCAGATCATATAGAGTTGGTTAATGATGAAACAATGAGAAAAAAGTTTTAATTTTAAATAAAGCACCATGAAATATGACTTGCTTATTCGCCCCGAGTGGGAATGAATACAGTACTCATGTTTCAATCTTACATTTAATGGATAATATCCATTGGATATTCACAGCAGAGTGCATTGAACGATTGTTTTACATGGCCATTTATCATGTGGTTTCCAACTTCGGAATTTCTGCTTCATGAAGTAACAAATTAAGAAATTCAAAGAATAATAGATTGATTCCTCATAATCTGAAGATGGGGCATTTTGATTGTACATGTAAACTCCTCAACAAAAGTGTGGAAAGTTTTTTCAAGCATCTGTATATCAAATTATTTGTGACATATTCATATTGTGTTGCATACCAATGGATAGCTACAATACTCCCCTTTACAATGACACCCCATTTGATACAATAACATTTTTCACGGCTGAGTACATGCCTTGTGAAGGTAGTGGGGTCTCAAACAGAATTTGCCAAATTGACCATTATTCTGTGCAGCAAGCTGCAATGCCAAATCTTCGACCTAATGCAATCCTCCACGATGACACCGCTCGCCCCACAGAGCCACGGTAGTCAACGACTACCTACAGGTACAGAATATGGGAGTAGAGCCAAAATGGCCTGCCATCAGGCAGACCCGGGGCCAGACCTCAACCCGATTGAACACTTGTGGGACTAGCTTGATCGTGCTGTACGTGGCAGAGAAGCCCATTGGCAACCACATTGAATGACCTGCGACGAATCCTTGTTGAAGAATGGAATGCCATGCCACAGTAACGTGTAACCAGGTCGGTTAGCAGCATGAGGAGAAGGTGCCTGACTATTGTGGCTGCCTGTGGTTTTTCCACCAGTTATTGAGGTTAGTGGCTAGCGTTGTTTGAGCACAGAATTTGGCAAATTCTGTTTGAGACCCCACTACATTCACAAGGCGTGTACTCAGCCGTGAAAAATGTTATTGTTTCAAATGGGGTGTCATTGCAAAGGGGAATATTGTAGCTATTCATTGATATGCAACACAATATGAATATGTCACAAATAATTTGAGATACAGATGCTTGAAAAAACTTTCCAAACTTTTGTTGAGGAGTTTATAAAACTCACTTTCCTCACCCTGCTCACGGTAGAAGTAGTGATGTAACAGGATATAATTACCATAGTATTGGCAATAAATAAATACAAGTTTTGAATGTTTTGCCCTGCACTACAAGTAGGCTGTACTCATCACCTGTCATGTCTGTGTATGTGTGCAATCATAGATTAAATACAATACCGCTCTTTTCAAAGACACTATTCGTATAGTACAGGCAATGCTCTGCAGGGTCTATTGTTCTATTGTTTCCGATTAGAGCGCTGACATATTGGAAAATGTTGCCAATCAATATTCATGAGAGTGTACATTCAACGTCCAGTTTTTGAAATTGGGTGACTTGTGTTTGGCAGGTGTGAAATACATCTGACTGGGCGTTTTAAGTACGTAACGAATAAAGGCATTGACATCATTGAATGGCTGCCCAGTGCTGTTATGTGTTTAGTTATTATATAGGCCTAATTATTATTAAACATATTCATCATTCCTTTCTTTTCCCTTCTCTGTTCTTATTCTTTCCTAGGCCTACACTTTATATCACTCCTCGCTCTCCTTGTCCCCTCTCACCCTCCCTCTCTCTATTTCCCATCATTTTCCTTATATTTCTATTTATCTACTTGTCTTTATTATATCTCTTCATTTCTCCCTTCCTCCAACCCTCTCTCATTCTCCATATCCCCTCCTCCCCTCTTCCTCCCTCCTCCCCTACCAAGACTTCTCACAGGGGTGAATCTGCCCCTTCCCAACCCCCCTCCCCTCATTGGGTACGCTACTATTTCTATACCAATCTCCTTCTTAAAATAAAATTAAATGGAAATTTCTTAAAAACAACCTTTATAGGCCTATGCTTATATACTTACATGTATACGTATAGCGATTACCATTATAGTGTAATATAGATATGTGGAAATGGCAGCCTTCGAGCTTCATACATTCTAATGTGTAATCGATCAGCAAGAGCATTCAATTTATTTAAATGATGCCCTAAAGTCAGGTGGGTGGTAAAGATGATTGCATCGACAGCTAAAGCCTCCTTTATAGACTTCAGACCCACACAAGCACACATTGGGATACGTGGGAACAATGGTACCACTTTACACATGACTGCACTTACACATGACTGTATTGTGGTCACTTATTGATACTCGCCTGTTGTGTAGAGCGTTAATATGATGCCGGATCAGTGACCAATTTAATGGCGGAACCCCTTTGTTAGAAACAATTGTACCACTTTTATGAATAGCCTGTCGCAAGTTCTAATCGGCATCAAACGAACAAAGCATTATATAATCTATTGCGACTCTATTTCTATTGAAAGCTCTTTGAGTACAGGTGTGAGTGATGTCAGCATAATTTGAATTTTCTATAGAATTTTGATCCAGGTCTTTATGCCTATTCTTTGATGATCAATAAATAAAAGCAATGTGTATTTGATCAGTGGAAATGAGAGAGAGAGAGAAAAAAGAAATAACAAATTCTGAACAAAGATGTAACACATATTAATATATTCACCTACATGTAGCTGTCTGTAGCTCACTGGATTTTGTTTTTGGATTATATGTGTTATGTGGTTATATCCGGGGCTAAACCATTGAATGAAATAGAAAAGAACAACCATAAAATATTTATGAAATTACAATTCAAGGCCAACCCTCCCACATGTATCAATTAAACTTTGATGTTTGTTGAGCCCTGAAGTTGATTTTGAGATATTTGGCCGGAAAAGGGTTTTTATTACTTCATTATTGTTGTCTGCAACATATTCATATAATTCCATAAACCATTAAACAACAATGCAGGGACTTACAATGAAGCAATTCACAGTAAGTTCCTTGTCCAGGGGAGTGTAGCAAACTCAATTTTTAACATGATGAGAGCGTACTAACCACTGCCAGGGTTGGAACCCGCAACTTCTTGCACTATAAGTCTAGCACCTTATTGATTGAGCTAACTTGACTGATATGCTATTAAGTGGAGCATGTTGTTTTCTTTTCCCTTTATTATTTTGGGGAGGCTCTTGTAAATAATTTATATGGTACCAGGTTATTCTTGATTGAAACCTCCTCCCTTTTTCCCAATGAAAATGTTACTTTTATGTGCTGCTAAAAATAATTCCATGCAGAATCTGTACAAAATCCCGAGATTAACACACTTTTGTGTTATGTGCAAAAAAGCGCAGTGATATAGAGTGAGCTACGCACAGGCACAACGCCTAGACGTTGATCCATAAGCCATGGCACACTTTACAGTGTTAAATCATTTTAGTATTTAGCAGTACAAAGTATGTGTAAAATGCTTTCCAAAAAGGAAAAGGTATGCTGTAATAAAATATGAAGAAACTGCCTTCTTACAAAAAGCCATACACCATAGGATGTATAAACAAAATGCTATGCACCATTTCAGGCCTTTGTCAATGTACAGTCATCTTTGTTCAGTTTTAAGGGGGTACTACACCCCTGTGGTAAATTCGTGAATATTTTTGCATTTTTCTCAAAAAATAATAACACACTGGTAACAAAAGTTATGTATATTATTGGGGCAAGGAATCCAATTACTACACTAAAATTTCAGTGATTCAAGACAAGCGGTTCAGTATATATGATAGGAATTGAGGTACATTATAGCGGTACCTCTTTTCTTATCATAAATAATCTAACCGCTTGTCTTGGGTCACTGAAATTCCAGTGTAGTAATTGGATTCCTTGCCCCTATAATATACATAACTTTTGTTACCACTGTGTTATTGGTTTTGAGACAAATGAAAAATAGACACAAATTTATCAACAGGTGTAGTACCCCCTTAAAGTAGATAGTTGGCAAGGTAAGTAGAAAGAAAACGGCATTGATACCCACGTACACTGCATCTTTGTGGACATTTTAGAGAATCGCAGGGGCTTTGATAGTATTTGAGTTTCATTTGTCTGTCTAGTTTGAAAGTAACACTTAGAGTAAATCAACAAATAATTGCAATGCTTTTATACTATAATGAAGAAAAAGTACAAGGATTTGACGAGTGCCTGCCATTTTCACTCAAACTGCCTGTCCAAAATTAGACTGACATTAACAATAAATTTCGCTTTCAAGAAAATTAATATTCCTGGCAAAGTACAGTGCGAACTGTGTCAAGCCATAATTAACTATGCAAGCCGTGGTGATTAAAGCAGAGCCACTGCTTCCTTGTAAGTAGCGTACATGTAGGCCTACATTGTCATGTTGATGCTTTGCTTGTTGATCATTGTGTCACCAGATCAGGAGTTATACAAATGAAAAGCCATTCAAACAGAAACACAGAGCTCTTGCTCTGTTCAATGGTTTATGGAATGATGTGGGACCGTAGTGGTCAGCGACAACCTGTAAAGTGTGCTGAGGCTTGTGGATCTAGAGGCGTTTTTTTGCATTTTTTGTTAAATCCATGCATGCACCATGAAAGTGCTGTGATCAAGCCAAATAAGTTGTTTCTTAGGAATATTGATTTTGAGATATAGCCAATAATCACTTTCAATTTTCTTTGTATTTTATTGTTTTGAGCAACACGAAAATGCCTATATCTTTAGAACTGTATATTTTCAAAATACTGATTTTGTATGGAAAATTCTGATTTTGTATGGAAAATTCTGATTTTGAGGTTTGAGAATACTGGAATGTGTTTTTCAAAGTTGGCAACCCTTGAAGATGTTTCCAGATAGCAAGATCGCCTGTGTGTTTTCATGCCATCATACAAAATACAGTTTTTTAATGAAAAATACAGCTTTTGGGGTTTCAGAATACAGATTTGATCCCAGAGGTTGGCATGTCTGATTTCAATGTACCTGAATGTGTCAATAGAATAAAAGATTCCTATATATAGTTAGGGGGAAAAGTTCACTTTGGTGACCACTCTCTGGCTAGTAAGGTTTGACGATTGATTCGACTTCTATGGACCATTTAGAAAAAATAGCCACCATGTCCCTCGCATTGAAAATCCGGCATTTTTAAGCTAGAGGCCAAAATCCAAAATGGCCGCCACCACCATTTTGAAAATGTAAGTTTTGAACCAGAGCACCTATAATCATCCACAAAGACACTTTTTCGGGTATGTCGAGTACAAGGATTCCGATTCTGACATTAGTTTGACATTACGGCATCATTTTCACCCAGAAATCCAAGATGGTGGCCGGCACCATCATGAAAAATTTAGTTTTGAACAAGAGGACCTTAAATCGTGTACAAAGACACTTTTTGGATAAGTCGACCACAAGGATTTCAAATTTGACATTACGAACTCATATTTACCCAGAAATCCAAGGGGGTGGCCGACGCCATCTTGAAAAAATAAGTTTTGAACCAAATTACCTAAAATCGTGTACAAAGACACTTTTTTCTGTAATTCGACCCCAAGAAATCCGAATCTGACATTAATTTGACGTTACAAAATAATTTTTGCCCAGAAATCCAAGATGGCCCCATTTGGTAGAGGGTAAATGTGATTTTTGAATGAGAGCAGAAGCATAAGTGTGTCATTTCCGCCTTATCTGGGGTTCATGTCCCTTATATGGGGTTTAAACTGCCTTATCGTGGGTTTACATCCCTTATCTAGGGATAAGGCGCCTTACCTGTGGTTTAGACGGCCTTATCCTGGGTTTACGTTCCTTACCTGTGGCTAAGATGCCTTAACCTTAGCATATCGCAGTCTAAACCCAGATAAGGCATATAAACCCCAGATAATGCGCCGTAACCCCAGATAAGGGACGTAGACCACCGATAAAGCAGTCCAAACCCCAAATAAGGCGCTTTAACCCTAAATGAGGAACATAAACCTAAGATAAGGCATCTAAACCTCACATAAGGTGCCCAAACTCTAGATACTGGTCGTTAACCCCAGATAAGGGTCGTAAACCTCAGATAAGACATCTAAACCCAAGATAAGGCGCCTTAACCCCAGATAAGAGACGTAAACTCAGATATGACAGTTTAAACCCCGATAACCCCCGGATAAGGGACGTACACCTCAGATAAACCAGTCCCAACCCCAAATAAGGCGCCTTAACCATAAATAAGGAACATAAACCTAATATAAGAGAAGTAAACCCCAGACGGCGCCTTATCTGGGGTTTAGACTGCCATATCTGAGTTTACGCCTCTTATCTGGGGTTAAGGCGCCTTATCTTGGGTTTAGATGCCTTATCTGAGGATTACGACCCTTATCTGGGGTTAACAACCCTTATCTAGAGTTAAGGCACCTTATGTGGGGTTTAGATGCCTTTTCTGGGGTTTATGTTCCTTATTTAGGATTAAGGCGCCTTGTTTGGGGTTTAGACTGCTTTATCTGGGGTCTACGTCGCTTATCTGGGGTTACGGCGCATTATCTGGGGTTTATGTGCCTTATCTGGGTTTAGACTGCGATATGCTAAGGTTAAGGCATCTTAGCCACAGGTAAGGTACCTAAACCCAGGATAAGACCGTCTAAACCACAGGTAAGGCACCTTATCCCTAGATAAGGGATGTAAACCCAAGATAAGGCAGTTTAAACCCCATATAAGGGACATGAACCCCAGATAAGGTGGAAATGACACACTTATGCTTCTGCTCTCATTCAAAAATCACATTTACGCCTACCAAATGGGGGCCATCTTGGATTTCTGGGCAAAAATTATTTTGTAACGCCAAATTAATGTCAGATTCGATTTCTTGGGGTCGATTTCATCGAAAAAGTGTCTTTGTACACCATTTTAGGTAATTTGGTTCAAAACTTATTTTTTCAAGATGGCGTCATGGCCACCATCTTGGATTTCTGGGTAAATATGAGTTCAGTAATGTCAAAGTAATGTCAAATTTGAAATCCTTGTGGTCGATTTATCCAAAAAAGTGTCTTTGTACACCCATTTAAGGTCCTCTTGTTCAAAACTAAATTTTTCAAGATGGTGCCGGCCACCATCTTGGATTTCTGGGTGAAAATGATGCCGTAATGTCAAACTAATGTCAGAATCGGAATCCTTGTACTTACATACCCAAAAAGTGTCTTTGTGCATGATTATAGGTGCTCTGGTTCAAAACTTAAATTTTCAAAATGGTGGTGCCATTTTGGATTTTGGCCTCTAGCAAAAAATGCCGGGATTTTCATGAGGGACATGGTGGCTATTTTTTTCTAAATGGTCCATAGAAGCTCTAATCAATCGTCAAACCTTACTAGCCAGAGAGTGGTCACCAAAGTGAACTTTTTCCCCTAACTAATATAAAGTAAAAAAGTTGTATAGTTTAATTGATTCTTGTAAATTATACAGGGACTCTGAAAGTGAAGGAAAACAATGAATTGGGGAAGGGGTGTAACTAAGATCTCACCCTCAATGGCCAGGGGTCCAGGTATAATTTTGAGAAAACAAGCCAAGATAACAGCCTTGAAGAATATTACATGTATAATAGATATTCTTCAAGGCTGTTATCTAGGCTTGTTTTCTTATATTAACCTTATTTTTTAATCCATTTGAATGTAATTTTCCTCTCAGAAATGGTGTCTCCTGTAGTGTAAAATGTGTAAACCCTCTGGCTTGTGGATGTATGGATGTGGAATTCATTCTCTCACACTCACAGAATTTAGGGTGTTTCTGAAAGATTGGTATTGGATCTAAACTGGCCTCAAAAAAAACTTATAATTTTTCACAAGGTCATATCTTAAATTCCTGTTCATAAAAATGAACAAAAATTGAACACAGGATTACTTTAAACAATACTCTACTCTAAACACTGTTCAGTAACTAAACAGTTATCCAACTGGTACAACAGCAAAATGCACTGACATGGAACAGCTTCCTGGACCACATTCACAGCCCAATAATTGGCACCCAACACAAGAAATTTGTGAGTAAATGGAATAGTGTGGAACTTGACATGTTTCTTGAAGAAAGTGTGTGAAAAGCAGAAGCAGCCCCGTTCCACACTATTCCACTTACTCTTTGTAAATAATCACCATTCTCACAGATTTTTCTTTCTATGGTTCAAAGACCCTGTTTTTGATGCAACAGAGCTCTACAGTTGCGATAAGTTTCCACAGTTCCACAGTTGGTATGTGTATAATATACACACCCCCACAGTTTGAATGTGGTTGCAAACACACCCCTCACACAATGGTACTTAGTCATGTATGGTATGTGTGTACCAGTTAATTATCTGTAGACAAAATTCAGTATCATGAATTTTCATTTCCAGAGTGTTTCTGGTCAAAGTTTGCAGTGTGATTTATGATAGTATGTCAAGAATAATAAAAAGGCTCTTTTTGTATGTGAATCTTGTAAATGGTAATGAAGTGATGGTGATTAAAGGCGCACACAGGATCAGGAACGTGTTTGGTGAGAAATTTTGTGACCTTATTTTCATCATATAAATAACAAAGACGGTTGTCCTTTGAAAGTATATATTTTGGGATTGAAAATAATACATACGACCATCATTTCAACATTTGGGAAATATTACAATTTTTTTGGAAAATCCACCCTATATTTTTAAACCACAACTAGTTATTTATATAAACACAGCAAAATTAAAAAGTCTCCAGTAGTTCCATCCCCATTTAATCAGAGTCTGATGAGTTTATGGCAAAATAATTTATATAATAAGTTTCTATACACTTTCCTTCGAAGGTTGATACCAAATTTGATATCAAAAGTTTAATCATCGGGAGCATAGGAGCCGTTGTTTAGAAATTCGTGCAATTTTAAAAATGACAAATTACAAATTGACCACGCAAAAGCCAATGCATTGTATCAGCTTATTATGTGGCCTGAAGCAACCTGTACAGGGATCATTGTACACTTGCCTGCGCACAATTGTAAGAGCGGGGTATTTGATTTGCATTTTCACATGCATGGGTAAACCTTTAACCTGCCGGCCTATTCAGGCGACGTAATTCTTGGGACTCACACTAGCTCAGCTACGTGATACAATTCCCTATGTCATTTTTAAAAGCGCACAAATTTCCAAACAGCGGTTGTTATGTTCACGATGATTAAACATTTGATATAAAATTTGGTGTCAACCTTCTAAGGAAAGTGTATAGAAAATTATTATCTTACTATATGTCTGTTTGTGTGTTTGTGTGTCTGTTTGTCTGTCCGCCTCTTTTCTCGGAGACCGGGGGTCGCGCGTTCCTCAAACTTGGTGGGTGGGTGTAGCTTGGTACCCCAGGAAGAACGAGTTTATATTGGTTAGTGGGTCAAGGTCACCCAAGGTCATCCAGGGGTCAAATTAGTAAAAACTGTTTTTCTCGGAGACTGGGGGTCGCACGTTCCTCAAACTTGACGGGTGGGTGTGTCTTGACCCGGGACAGAACAAGTTTGTATTGGTTAGTGAGTCAAGGTCACCAGAGGTCATCTAGGGGTCAAATGAGTAAAAACTGTCATATGGGCATGAAACTTGGTGGGTAGGTGCATCTTGACCTAGGACAGAACAAGTTTGTATTGATTAGTGGGTCAAGGTCACTCAGGGGTCAAATTAGTAAAAACTGTTTTCCGCCTATTTTCTCGGGACTGGGGTTCGCACGTTCCTCAAACTTGGTGGATGGGTGCATCTGGACCTCAGACAGACCAAGTTTGTTTCAGTTAGTGATCACCCGAGGTCATCCAGGGGTCATCTGAGGTCAAATTAGTAAAAACTATCGTATGGGCATGAAACTTTGTGGGTACAGTCAACTTTTAGAGTCAAATTTTTGGACGGTCATTTTGGGGTCATCCGGGGTCAATCTGAGGTCAAATTAGTAAAAAATGTCGTATGCGCATGAAACTTGGTGGATACAGTCAACTTTTAGAATCAAATTTTTGGACGGTCATTTTGGGGTCATCTAAGGTCAACTTACTAAAACTGTCGTATGGGCATGAAACGTGGTGGGTACAGTCAACATTTAGAGCCAAATTTTGGAAGGTCATTTCGAGGTCACAAGGGGTCATCTGAGGTCAAATTAGTAAAAACTGTCCTATGGGCATAACACTTGGTGAGTACAGTCACCATCAGCCAGGTAATCGTGACAGCCGAGAACCGCCAAATACGGGTAACCGCCTAGTCTATATAATAATACGCATCGTCTATCTGTCTATCTGTCTATCTGTCTCTCTGTCTATCTGTGTGTCTGTCCGCCTATTTTCTCGGAGATTAGGGTCGACGTTCCTCAAACTTGGTGGGTGGGTGCAGCTTGACCCCAGACAGATCAAGTTTGTATTGGTTAGTGGGTCAAGGTCACCAGAGGTCATCTAGGGGTCAAATTAGTAAAACTGTTTTTCTCAGAGACTGGGGTCGACGTTCCTCAAACTTGACGGGTGGGTGCGCCTTGACCCGGGACAGAACAAGTTTGTATTGGTTAGTGGGTCAAGGTCACCAGAGGTCATCTAGGGGTCAAATTAGTAAAACTGTCATATGAGCATGCAACTTGGTGGGTAGGTGCATCTTGACCTAAGACGGAACAAGTTTGTATTGGTTTGTGGGTCAAGGTCACCCAGGGGTCATCTGAGGTCAAAGTAGTAAAAACTGTTTTCCGCCTATTTTCTCGGAGACTAGGGGTCGCACGTTCCTCAAATTTGGTGGGTGGGTGCATCTGGACCTCAGACAGAACAAGTTTGTTTCGGTAAGTGGGCCAAGATCACCCGAGGTCATCCAGGGTCATCTGAGGTCAAATTAGTAAAAACTGTCGTATGGTCATGAAACTTGGTGGGTACAGTCAACTTTTAGAGTCAAATTTTTGGGCGGTCATTTTGGGGTCATCTAGGGTCACCCAGGGGTCATCTGAGGTCAAAATATTAAAAAATGTCGAATGGGCATGAAACTTGGTGGGTACAGTCAACTTTTAGAGTCAAATTTTTGGACGGTCATTTTGGGGTCATCCAAGGTCAAATTACTAAAAACTGTTGTATGGGCATGAAATGTGGTGGGTACAGTCAACATTTAGAGCCAAATTTTGGAAGGTCATTTCGAGGTCACAAGGGGTCATCTGAGGTCAAATTAGTGAAAACTGTCCTATGGGCATAAAACTTGGTGGGTACAGTCACCATCAGCCAGGTAATCGCGACAGCCGAGAACCGCCAAATACGGGTAACCGCATGAATTATTTTGCCATAAACTCATCAGACTTTGATTAAATGGGGCTGGAACTAGTGGAGACTTTTTATTTTGGCTGTGTTTACTTTTGAATACATTAATCTAGAAACATAGTCTAGTTATTGCTGTCTCATATTTTTGTTAAATTAGGTTCTCATATTTGTTTCATAGCTTAAGGTATCCCTTGTTTTCATAATTTGAATTTTCATATATTTGGTGTAAACTTCGCAAAATGTTTAGCCTGTTTGTAATTTCTACCACACAACTCTGATATATTAAAAAAAAACAAGCCTGACTGAACATGACTTTGGAGTGTAGGGGCAATACAACTTTTTTAGGCCTAGTGAGAATAAAATGAAGCAAGTTCCTGCCAAAAGCGATCCTCCGTGCACCCTTAAGGCTCAGATTAGTTGATGACATCATTAATGCAAAATAAGTCGGATGTTAGAAAAAAAAATTTGATTTTGAAGTATTTCGTTATATTGTTACAGCATCAGTATGCATCTCATAAATAAATGATTCAATTTGGATGTAAATTTGAAATTATACAATGTTTTGATCTTAATGTAGGCAAGTCAAAATTGATAGGAGGATGTAATAGATATGTGGACAATTATCTTTCATCTGCACCAATGGTGCATTTGACACTTGTCAGGATAATGGTTACAGATTGAATTTATACTAGATCGCTGAACGATTGCGATGCATCGCTTTTGAAAAGTGATGGGAAATTGTCAAATTTTGTGAGGCATCACATATGCATGTCGCTTTTTCATTTATACTAATCATGGCGATTGCGATTGCAGACGACTTAGAATATTACAAATCCCATAAAATACATTCAAATGATAATGATCGAGAGAAGTATATTAGCTAAATAATAGATCCAGTTGGTAGGCTATGATTGGCTATTGATGGTTACAGATCGGTAAAGCTGAATTTTAATAGACTAGATCTCTGAGCTATTGCGATGCATCGCTTTTGAAAAACGATGGGAAATTGATGAATTTTGTGAGGCATCGTATGTCGCTTTTTCATTTATACTAATTATGGCAATCATGATTATGGACGACAATTAAAATATTTAAAATATCACAAAATACATGTTAATGATCAAGAAAAGTAAATTAATTAGCAAAATATAATAGATCCAGTTGGTAGGCTATGATTGGTTAATGCATTCGCATGACAAGCTTTCAACTCATAAAAGCGATGTCAGTTTTGCAAAAGCAAAGGTACTGGCTTGACAACGCAGCAAAACACGGAGCATGCATTAGAATTTCTTTACTGCAAAAGCGATCGAGTATAAATTCAGCTAAACTTTTACCTTGAGGAAAGAGAACATAGGCAATATTCTACTTGGATGTAAGAGTTTTTTTCCTGAACAATTGAACCACTCTTATGAATAGTTTAAGAAACTTGGAAGTATCAACTTTTAATTTGAAAGTGATTTAACTGGAACACTGTCAAGGAAGATCATCCCAGTAAATCATTCATTTTGCTCAAGTTAAAAAGCAAGCTGTTGAGAACTGTATATTTATTTCTCTGTATTAAGACACTAATTGGAGATAGATAAATAATTATAGCGTTAGATTTGTGAGCATAGAGCTGAATGATTATGATGATAATTATAGTTCTTTTTTCCTCATAAATTGGTTAATTTACATACAAATTGCCCATTACAGGTGGCAAGTAGAATCAGTTATGGTAAGGATTCATTTACACTTAATGGAAGAATTCTCATCTGTTCCATATCATAATTTATGTGCTGTTGGCAAATGTACCACTTTTAAGGCTAGTGGGATAGCAGGAACCATATTTTTTCTATTTTAACTAAAAACAGTGTACAGGAAATGAGCAGTGACGGCATCACGGGGGGGGGGGGGATGAGGGGGCATTTATGCCCCCCAGTAAAAACCCAAAATGTCCATATTTTGCTGCAATTTTGCACAAAATTTGGTGATTTTGCCCTCCCTGAAATTAACTTTTGCAATTCCCCCATAAAAAAAAAAAAAAAAAAATCCTGGTGCTGCCACTGGAAACAAGTCAAGGAAGCCAATAATTGCATTTATATTTCCATAGGTATGTTGCATTTCTTGAGTTTAATGTCAATAATATAACAAAACAAAAGTTTTGGGCATTTTCCACCACCTAGAAAAATCATGCACATGGGCTGGAAATGATCACCTCCTTATCAAGCCTTGGGAACTCCTTTATAGAACCCATACCATTCCTCTTGTGTGTCAGCTTTATTTGGCTCAGGTCATGCTCCCCTCTGACCTGCATTAATAGGCATAACTAGCATATTTTCACGTGTAATTGAAGTTACCAGTACTATGTATATCATTTTGATACATTTCTATGATACTGGGTATATACTGCTACTTATTTTTCAGCAGAAGAAAGTCAAGAGGAAACTTGCTTATTGGGACCAAAAGTTATTTAGGCAAACGATGAACAATCTAGACATAATTAGTTGTACTGTTGTAGTAAATTTAAACCTATTCTCCAAACCCCACGTTTTCACAAATAAACTTGAGATTGATAGGCTGCAAATGTCACAATTTCATTGTTTAACCCTAACCCCTAAGGGCTTTTTTGGCTGACGGGAAGGGAAAGAAGGGGAAGAATAAAGAGAGAAAAGAAGGAAAGAAGTTGTTTGCTCTGGGTGGGATTCGAACCCGAGACCCTTGCATGCCAAGCACTCGGTCGGCGACACTTTGCCACAGGTCTTGGGCTTCGCTGGCCAGCGAAACCGTGCCTATATATCACTTAGGGCGATTGCGTCATCACACCACGTGGGATGCACGCACGAACAGCGCATATATCAACTAGTATTTTGTAGTATACAGGCAGGTTAGGGTTAAGCAGCGATGCCTCGGTCTTGTGTATTCATGAAAGCCAATTGTTCTTCATCACCCTCGACTAACCAAATCACATGTGAAAGTAGCAAGTGATGAAATTTGACCATCCTCCTCCTCCGTATAGGGTATGTTAAATAATAAATAAATAAATTTTGGATTTATATAGCGCCTTTTTCCATGTAGGAGGATTCAAAGCGCTGTAATTTCTCTGCTATGGTGATCATCACAGATCACATCAACTAGGCTGGTTGCTGCCGAACCTAGCGCAAACCTATCCAAACTTAGATTGTAATATCCACCAAGTACCTGTGCAGATCCCCAAATTCCATTGGGTGAAGGAAGTTTTTGATAACCAAAAAACAATATTGGTTATATTTATTTACGTAACATGGAAATTAATCAACTTGAGCTATGGGCCCTGTAGTTAGAAAGAAGACTAAGAATTTGTGACAAATGGTAATAACATGTGACATGTACCCATAAACACTTGGGAGCATGTGTGCGTATCCATAAACACTTGCAAACACATATGATTACCCATACAGAATTGTGCGCATTCATGTGCATACACACAAATACTAACACCCCTGTGTACCTGCAAACACTTGCGACTTGCATGTGCACCTGCATACCCACAAACACTTGGGGTGTGTGTACGTACCTGCAAACAGTTGCACACATGCATGTGTATCTGGGGCGCACATGCGTACCCGCAAACACTATATGAATGGCAAGCACTTTCGTGTGTGCGTGAGTACCAGGGGTGTGAAAGCTGAATTACTCTTTTTTGGAAATTTCTTTGAGGCAAAATTTTAGCTTTTTCTTTCATTTTCAGCCCATTACCCCAAGACAGAGAAACCAAATAAAACACATCCAAAGTGTTATATTCCTTGCCACACTACTCAGCCATTGAACACGGTCGAGATTTATTTTGTATATTCATCAAAAAACATGCATACACAATTCACAATTTAATTAATATGAATAGCAAAGGCTAAAGGCTTCAATTCAGCAAAAAACAATCATAAAAAATATTTGGCATTTACGCAAAAAACAAAAGCCGAAAAGCTGGATGTGAAATACCCCTTATATCTGAAAGCGAGATACTTTAAGCAAAAGCTGAAAAGCTGGAGGTGAAATCACCCTTATATCTGAAAGCGAGATACTTTAAGCAAAAGCTGAAAAGCTGGATGTGAAATACCCCTTATATCTGAAAGCGAGATACTTTAAACAAAAGCTGGATGTGAAATACCCCTTATATCTGAAAGCGAGATACTTTAAGCAAAAGCTGAAAAGCTGGATGTGAGTTACACCGTATAGCTGAAAGAGAGATACTTTGGAAGCAAATGAGAAGATTATAGCTGAAGCCTTTAGCATATTTTAATTATCATATTTAATATTTTACTGCTGTTGATTGGAGCCTTCGAGAGATTCCCAAGCTTCCAAGTTCCTTAAGAAAATTTCAAATCAAAAGAATTATTACATTTTTCTTTGACATTGTACATATAAAGCCATTATTTTATATAATTAATATCAAATTGCACTCCCACCAACAATCCACCTCTAATTCTGGAACACTTTGCAACTTATGCGAATCCTGCAAAGTAAGAAAAGAGCAAAAAAAACAAACACCAGATTTTTTGGGGATGGTGGGTGGGTAAATAAAATTATTTATGAACGTCCTCAATGATGGCTGATTGTGTTGTGATTCGGCTATGGCTCCCAACGCAACCGGATAAACAAACGAGCCTGCCCTGATTGGCCAAACTCCCACAAGAACACAATGGATGCTTTATGCAAACGAAACACGTGATGACCAGCGGTCATTCTAACATGCCTTTCACTTAACGCCCCTGGATGCAGGCATGGAAGCACCCATTTTCTCTGCAGGGCAAATTTTGATTCTTCATGATTGATCACATTCAGAATCTTTATTACCCCAAGACAGAGAAACCAAATAAAACACATCCAAAGTGTTATATTCCTTGCCACACTACTCAGCCATTGAACACGGTCGAGATTTATTTTGTATATTCATCAAAAAACATGCATACACAATTCACAATTTAATTAATATGAACAGCAAAGGCTAAAGGCTTCAATTCAGCAAAAAACAATCATAAAAAATATTTGGCATTTACGCAAAAAACAAAAGCCGAAAAGCTGGATGTGAAATACCCCTTATATCTGAAAGCGAGATACTTTAAGCAAAAGCTGAAAAGCTGGATGTGAAATACCCCTTATATCTGAAAGCGAGATACTTTAAGCAAAAGCTGAAAAGCTGGATGTGAAATACCCCTTATATCTGAAAGCGAGATACTTTAAGCAAAAGCTGGATGTGAAATACCCCTTATATCTGAAAGCGAGATACTTTAAGCAAAAGCTGAAAAGCTGGATGTGAGTTACACCGTATAGCTGAAAGAGAGATACTTTGGAAGCAAATGAGAAGATTATAGCTGAAGCCTTTAGCATATTTTAATTATCATATTTAATATTTTACTGCTGTTGATTGGAGCCGCGAGAGATTCCCAAGCTTCCAAGTTCCTTAAGAAAATTTCAAATCAAAAGAATTATTACATTTTTCTTTGACATTGTACATATAAAGCCATTATTTTATATAATTAATATCAAATTGCACTCCCAACGTGTTCCTGGCATTAAAAATGCCAGGAACACGCCACACCCCCCCCCCTTTGTTTTTTGTTTGCTAAACATATATTCTTATTCATCCCATTCATCAGACCCTGGAGGATATGCCAAAATCTCCGGATAACGGTTAAAAAACCCCAAGGCATTGGCCATCTGTTGGCGCATGATCATAAGCCCCCTTTCAGTAGGGTGCGTACAATCCCACATATAAATTGGGCCTTGGTCATCCACGTTGTTTATACTTGGATGGATGACGTCATTGTAACGTATCACGTGGGCATTACCCCCCAACATTTCCCTGCAGACTTTATGTGCAAACTTATTTAAGTTTTTGTGCATCTTACCCCTGCTCCCTTCTCTTTTCCATTGAATAACCTAGTCGAAATAGGATATCCGACCAGATAATCCTAGAGAAGGGGAGAAACTGCCTTAAAGCCCTCAAGTGCTCTTCTATGTTGGCCCTTATCACCCCCAGATTTGCCCCAAAAATATCATTTGTGCCCACATGAATTATTATCGTAGTTGGAAATGGACATTCCTGTAAAAGCTTTGCAACTCTCCATTTTAAATCGAAGAGTTTTCCTCCAGGCTTCCCATTCCAAAAACATTCACCTCCCCCATGCAACTGTGTATTTGGTTTTCCCGCGCGATTGATTATCGAGTCCCCGATTATCCATGTACGCATGGGTCGTTCTGTAATGGGAGAGAACAAAAAACTAAGTAAAACTGCAATGATATCGAGGCTAAAGCCCCAACCTTACACAACTTATTAGTAAGAACAACCGTCGAGAGAGTTTCTCTTCCCTGTCTCCTGGTGAAGTACCTTAATAAAAAAGGAAATTTATTAATCATTAATTTCAACTTTTCTTCAAAATTTTCCTCCTTGGGTAGCACCTAATTTAGAAATGAAAATTATCACAGTTAATGCAAAACATTCCAATCCCTCTTGACATGAGAGATTTTCTCGATGCAAACAAGTGAAGTACCTGAAATGAATTGAAATTGTTAATTAGTCAGCAATTACTTTAGAAAGACTCTTGTTGTGTTTAACAGTGACTGTGGTCTAATGTACGCATGAAAAGCACCTGACTTCCATCTACCCATTTCCTTAATTTGTTCATCCGAAGCCCCACCTAATGATGCTACTGTAGCCGCTCCAATTCTGAAACTATGGGCACTAAAATGACTCCGAGATATTCCCAAAAGTTTAATGCCTTTTTTCATGATACCAGTAAATTGATATGAAGTTAGCGGATCGCCTGCAAAATGTATAAACAGAGGCCCTTGCTGGACAGGTCTTACCCTTAGGTAATCTTCAATGGCTTTTACCGGGCATAACTGACTATGAGAAGAGCTCTCAATTTTCAATTTTGATGATAGCCCTTTTGGTCCGTCTTGAGTATCTGATTGTCATATCTATGATTTTCTGAGATTCTTTAGAAATAGATACATCCTCTACAGCCAAAATTCTTGAAAAATCACCTGACTTTTTCACACATGTAAACTCCCCAATTCTTAAAAATCCAAAAAATGCCAAAAGAAATGCTGCCTTGAATAAAAAACATTCAAACTGTGATTTGCAAATGGATGGTAATTTTTTGATCAAATTATCCAGTATAACAGGTGTAATAGGTAGTCTTGCATCACAACGAGGATTTTGCCTCCTGCAACCTTCCTTCAGTTTTTTGATTATAAAACTACAGGTTGGATCTGGCCACCCATTAATTTTATGGACAAATGCGAGGGCTGAAATATATGAATTCACAGAGGATGGTGCTTTCCCCTCTAATGTTAAATATGCAATGAAATTGACTATATGCTCCTGAGGTGCCGGCCAAATCTGATGCAGATCAAACTGATTTCTGAATCTTAAAAACATTTCTACACCTGCACTATATGATGTCCAAGTTGATGCTGCCATTGATGCTCTCAACAATCTCTGAGTTTGATTAGCTAAATCCCCCAAACAAATTGCGGCACCGACCTGCCTTCTGCTTCCGCCTCTGGCACCAGATTCCGAAAACGTTCTACCTGGAATCGTGAAAGTGCATCAGCAATGTCATTTTGTTTACCGGGTATGTATTTAGCTGAAAATGCAATATTTAACTTTAGACATTGCAAAACAAAGAAACGCATTAAATTCATGATTTTTGGACATCTCGACGTTTGCTTGTTGACGATAGCTACAACTGACTGATTATCTGACCTAAGTAAAATTCTCTTTCCTGTCCACTGATCTCCCCATAAGACTAATGCTACTACTATGGGAAAAAATTCAAACCATGCAATAGAATGACTTTTCACTTGATTTGGCCATTTACCTTGAAACCATTGGCCCTTTAAAAACCTCCAAACCCAATACTTGCGCCGCATCCGTGAACAGCTGTAAATCCTCGTCACTAGACCACATTTGATCTGGGATTATGGTAGTTCCAGTGAAATGCTCAATAAATAAAACCCACATTTTCAAATCTTTCTGAGCCCCTCGGACAGTGCAATTTTTGGCTAGACTTTTTCCCCCCACATGTAAGATCTATCAATCGGCGTAAAAATGCTCTTCCTGGGGCTACTGCTTTGCAAACAAACGAAAGTGACCCGATAACTGATTGCAGCTCTTTCAGGGAAACCTTCGTATTTTTGGCTATTTTACGAACTTTTTCCAAAATGCTGGCTAGTTTGTCTTGTGGAACCGAAATCATTTGTTTGATCGAATCAATTTCCAAGCCTAAATATGTAATTTTTGTACTTGGTCCCATAGATTTTTCTGGTGCTAATGGGACTCCCAAATGTTCGCACACATCTTCGAAACATTTTACAAGGCGATTGCATGACATAAAACATTCGTTTTCGTGGCCCCCAGTAAAATAGAAATCATCCATATAATGGGTTACCCTGTCAGTCCCCGCTTTTTGTTTTACTACCCATTCAATGAAGGTTGAAAACCTTTCAAATAGAGCTGGTGAACATGAAGCCCCCATTGGCAAAGCCTTATCCACATAATATTTACCCAAAACTTTCATGCCAAGTAATTGAAAATCTGCTGGGTGTATTGGCAGTAGCCTAAAGGCTGATTTAATGTCTGCTTTTGCCATGAGTGCCCCTTTTCCTACCCCCACAACTAATTGAACTGCCACATCAAAGCTCGCATATTTCACCTTACAAAATTCTGGTTCAATGCCGTCATTAATCGAACCCCCTTCCGGGAATGAGAGGTGCTGAATAAGCCTGAAACTGCCTGGTTCTGATTTTGGCACCAAGCCAATCGGCGAGACTATAAGGTTAGTAATGGGTTTTTGAATGAATGGGCCTGCAATTCGCTTAGCGCTTATTTCTTTCTTCAATTTCTCCACTGCTCTATCTGGGTATTGTCTAACAGATGGCAAGTTCTGTGCTTCCCTTGCTACCCGATCACCTAAATAATGTAACTTAAAACCTACAGAAAACCCATCCTTAAGGATTTGTGCAGATGCCGAGTCAGGATATTTGTCTAACAACGGACTAAGATTCCCAACTTTTATCGGAGATGGATATTTACAGCAAATGCAAATAGAATCTGCACATTTGGTATTGCTACTATTATTCAATATCCTAGTATTTGCCCCTTTTCTACAACTAGATGCCCCATGAGTTTGCTCCCGCATTGCATACATTTGTGTGGGTAGGTACAAATTGGTCGATGCATCCCTTCCCATTGAATCTGAAGCACACAGCCCGACTTGCTGCTCTACTATCGAACCCTCGTTGTGTTGCGCCTTGAAATTGTTGGCGAAACCCCCTTGGGCTGAATTTGGGATTGCATAACTTTGACCTTGTTGGCGAAACCCGCCCTGAATTGCTCCCCTCGGTCGAAACCGATTATTGAACCTTGCTGGACTAGCATATGAGCTATTGTAATTGCCAGTGTACGAGCCAGCGTAGGAACTTGGATACGGGTAACCAGTAGGTGCGGTGATATACATTGCCCATAATTCCCCATCTATGGCAGCCCATGACCTTTGTGGTTGATTCTGCTGCCTCAACCTAAATTGCTGGTCATAAGTACGCCAACCCCACCCCCCGAAACGTGATGCAGCTGTCCTGATTAAATGTGCGTATTTCAGCAGCTCTTGTGCACGATTAGGATGTGCTTCCAAATAGATTGCGCTAAAAATAAGGAAGGCATTGGTCCAAGCATGAATTGTTGTGATAATTTTCTTGGGTTTATCATTTTTCCACACTATCTTGCCTCCATCTTTTATTGACAGAGACAATGCATGATCCTCTTCAACCTGCTTATTAGGGTCACTTTTTTCCAACAGCAATGCAAAATTCACAAATTCCCCATTTATTATTTTTTTTTTCATTTACTGAGGAATTCCAGTGCCCAGGGACTGCATACTGACACCAACGGATTGAAACCATATTGCATTTGATCATTTAACATCATATTCATATCAACATTGCTTGATGAACCCAAGTTTTGGATGACATTAGTACTTGCCGTTGCATTACTATTTGTATTACCATTGGCATTGCAAGGCCCAATTGAATTATTACTAACCAAAGTATTTGCTACCATGGGTCTACTACAATTAGGTCTATTGACATTTGCATCATAACCAATATTATTAGCACATCCATTACTAGCAGTAACCAAATTATTGGCGATCGTATTGCTAGGATTAGAGGCTGTTGTCATTGCCTGATTAGCCCTACCAACACTTGCACAAGGGCCTTGATGAGCATGAGAAACATTGATCGAATCAATAGGATTTGCACGATTAATCTCAATCATTGATCCATTTAATTGATTTACAATACGAGTACCCCGAAAATTACCTGTAAGTAATTGATCTGCTACACCCTGTTGTTGTATAGCGGGCTGTATCACCGGTATCTGTTGACCTTGCTGTTCGTTGACTTGTGCGTGGTCCAAGTCTTGTTGTACCCACAGCAAACCCCCTTGGCCTTGACCTTGCAATGCTTGTTGATCTTGGTGCCCGTCATGTTGTTGAACATCTTGATGTACTGGTAACTGTTCTTGTGACTCCGCTTGCGCAGCTGACATGGCTGGTGGTTGTACAGGTTGAATATTATTGTTCTGTATTTCACGTTGTCGTTGAATACTTTGTTGTGGTACCTGTCCATGTTGTGCATGTACCCTATTCTGTACGGGTACGGGTTCAACGTCTGCACTTGAGTTACCATGACTACCACTAGCGCTGGCACTGTTATTGTTGACACTCAGCAGTTGATTAAATGCCCTCGATTGAGCTCTAGTTTGTCTCTCGGCAGATAAACTGTCTGTCGCTCGACCAGATTGCACGGACTTCGGCGTTTGTTTCTGGTTCTTTTTGTTATTTCGTTTCCCCATCTTTGCTTGCGTAAATCACGACGAAATATTATAAATAATGTATACTAAGTCCAGTTTCCAATTTTCAGATGAAAATTCCCAGTTCACTTCTGCTCACAGCAATGACTCGCTGAAAATGTCAATTTTCAATGTTGATAATTAGTTCACGACCACGGTCTTGCAAATATAATTAACTCGTCTATTTTTCACGACGAAACTTTCTACTCACAGTCACAGTGACTCGCAGAAAAACCTGCGTTGTCAATTTTCAATGTTGAAAATTAGTTCACGACCAAGAACTCGTAGCTATAGTAACTTGTCTCTTTTTCCGACGAATTGCAATATAATAAAGATGAAATGCAATGATGAAATCTACACGAATATTATCGAAATTAATTTGTAACAGTTTTTTCTTGGGGAAAAACCCCGCGAAAATTTAATCTGGAACGAAAATAAAATTATTTATGACCGTCCTCAATGATGGCTGATTGTGTTGTGATTCGGCTATGGCTCCCAACGCAACCGGATAAACAAACGAGCCTGCCCTGATTGGCCAAACTCCCACAAGAACACAATGGATGCTTTATGCAAACGAAACACGTGATGACCCGCGGTCATTCTAACATGCCTTTCACGAACGCCCCTGGATGCAGGCATGGAAGCACCCATTTTCTCTGCAGGGGCAAATTTTGATTCTTCATGATTGATCACATTCAGAATCTTTATTATGAGCATATTTTAATGCTTTTCCTCTTTTTTCCTCTTTTTTGAACAAAGTTCCTCTTTTTACAATAGAGGTCACTCACACCCCTGGAGTACCCGCAGACACTTGTGAATGAGTGTGTACAGTACACCCAATCACTTGCAAGCGCACCCCTACCAACACCCACCCTCCACAACCTCCTCCTTCCCAATTTCAGCCGGCATACATGTACCCACATCCTACCCTGTCATTTCCAAATCGAAATACCCTTACCCCTATAGCTAAAACACTCCACAATCGGCTGCTACACTCTGTTGACTCACACAAAAAAAACACTGACTTTTCTAACATATAAGAACTTAAAATAATAAAGTTCTTTCAATAATAATGATCAGAGGGAGTTATACCTATTCAAGTTTCTTGAATTCTTGAATGATTGACACATTTGAACATGTGAATGATATTTGCTTTTGTGCTTGTCATCCAAACACAAATTCTAATTTTAACAGAATATTTTAGGTACAGTACTATTTTAGTATGTAAGAGGAATATTAGTTATTGACCCAAAGTAGGTCAATTTTTATGTATTTTATAACCAGAAAATGACTTATTTGCAGAGTGCTGTGATCACTGTCATAATGCACTTGAGATGTAGTAGCTAATCAATCTAAACTGTCGTGTGTTACTAAACGTGATAAGAAAGGCTAGCAGAAAAAAAGATCGTCAGCAATATCTCCTACATTTCAGCTGTTAATGCCTACAACTCTGGCGGAAATTCATTGCCACACCAGCACGTTCTGGTGTTAAAAGCACGCAATCGAAGCTAAATATGTGATTAGTTCCGTATTATTTTGTATAATAGTTGCAAATGTACATGCAGCTTACACTTGCCCCTTCCCCACCCACATTTTTCTATGTTGGGAGACTGTAATGTAGAAATGATGACGATTTTGACCAAATCAACATTGCAATAGGGGAGCGGGGAAGGATGTTGGTCAATTTACGCTCAGGTGTGGCAACATTTTTCGCCAAGGTTGTAGATAGGTGTGACATAACCCCCCCCCCCCCAAAAAAAGAAGAAGAATAAACAAATGAGACAAAAGGGAACAAACAAGTTCGATGCCATCCTATAATCGAAAGTCCTTCCATGGGGGGAGCTCAAAAAGTCTGATTACATTTGTAAAAAACTAGTTAAAATATTGGTCAAAACTGGCTTGGATCTTTCAGTTTGGATGGAATTTTCAGCATTGAGTCAGGTCGACATACCTCGCCAAAAACTTTAATTGAAGACAGACTTTGTGTTCATTGTGACGCAAATAAGATTGAAGATGAATATCATTTTGTTATGGAGTGTGGTCTATACAATGAACAACGTTTGCACTTCCTTTCTGACATGAATAATATGTTACACTGTAATGATATGTCATTGAATGACATATTCTTGTTGATTTTGGACTAAGGATACATCCTTGTTTAACACCAACAGAAGTTTGAAAAGCATTTGTTACTTTATCATTATACTTAATAACAAATGAGACATGAATTATTTTAAGAAAAAGTCCATTAATACCAGAATTATATAATTTATATAAAAGTGCTTTACGCCAAACAGTGTCGAATGCTGCCGAAAAATCAACAAAACAAACATATAGATAAGATTTACCGGCTTTGGTAATATACTTGTCAATCAGAGTCTTGAGAACTAAAACGTGATCACTGGTACGTGACCCCTTCCGGAAACCATGATGTTCTGAAAGTAGTAACCAATTTCGTTCAATCATGTTTTGATGTTAGATCTGGTAAAGTATGAGTATTTCTTGAGATATTTACTTCTTATAGTTTATATAGGTCTATTGTACAAGTTTGTGTTACTGTCTTAATTGTTGATTATACCATAATGTTTGGTGATTGTCAATAAACTCTTCTTCTATACTTATGTTTCAGGGAGGGAGGGGTCAGCTTCTTTTATTTAGGACATTGTTGAATTTGTGGTTTGAGGATGGGGAACTAATGGAAAGAAAAATAGTTTCTGTCTGGTTCTGAGTACGTCAGTTGTGTGGTAACATGAGCTGCTATGATGTTGTAAAAATAGGGTTTGTGGTGGAGGCCAAAGTAAGTGCAATGGCTGTAAATAATCACAATTTCTGTTCTTGTTTTTTTAGAGTGTTCTTTTTATTTGTTGTTATTGCTGTTGTTATTATTTGGCAAAACCACTTACCCTAATTACCTTTATTTTTATACTTCAATAATAATTTGTCCATTTATCAAAACCTGCACTGTCTAACAAGATTAATCTGTTGACCAAAACATTGCCATCATTTTCTTATTTTAGAATATATGTAGGTACTTTGACTTGATCTGCTATTTAAGCAGTGGTGGCATGGGGGGGCACATGGGGGAAAATGCCCCCAGTTAGAACTCTTGCCCCCTGTGGCCCCAGTAAAACCCAAAATTACTTAAAATGTCCACTTTTTGTAGCAATTTTATAAAATTTGTTGATTTTGCCCTCCTGAAATTCACTTTTCCCCCTCAATGCCCTCCGAAAAAAATTCCTGGTGCCACCACTGTAGTTAACCAAAGCACATCGCATAGTAATCATGCATGGTCATTTAGTTAAATTGACCATACAGGTATGTTCTAGAGATATACTTATAATGTATGTCCATCTCATAGACTTGAGTGAGCTACTCCCCATTCCCCCAAAATACAGCACTATTTTTTGGATTAAGAAAATATTATCCTGTTTTGCCAAATGAAACATAGCTAAATCCTAATCCTTTAGTTAGTCCTAACTGACAATGAAAGTAAAATTTTAATATTTGGTCAATTTTTGGAAATAAGGGCCAAAAACATGCATTTATAGGGTGGTTTGTTTTTGCCCTTTTTCGTATTCTGTGACAATCAAGCCTTGAACAAAGACTAAATTCAAGTTATGCATTCTGATTTTTGGAAAACACATTTTCCAATCTTTTTCATAACCAATTAGCAAAAATAACATATAATATTAAAATTATGAGCTAACTCTTACCCTGTACTCAAGATTTTGAATACTTAGACTTGTGCCAAGTCTTACAATTTTGTGACTACAGTTGTAAGAAAACATGCAAAATTATATGTTTTTGGACCATATTCCCTCAAATTGCAAAAATATTGAAAAGTGACTTTTATTGCCAATATGACTAATTAAAGGATTAGGATTTAGCTATGTTTCATTTAGTAAAACATGATAATATTGTTTTTAAGTTTAAAAGAAAAGACACAGACAAATAGTAAAAGAAAGATAAACACAGATTGAAAGACAAACAAAGAGTGAAACAACAACAAAAAGATAAACAATAAATACAAAGAAAAAGTTTTAGGAAAAAAGTAATCAATTAAGGAGAAAGTAAATCCATCATTTGAAAATCCATCATTTTTTGACCATTTTTGGTGCAAATTTCGCAAAGTTGGTCGAAATTCAAAACAATAAAAAAAAAAACAGCTCATAATTCCAGGGTTCAGACCAACCTTAATAGAGATAGTAGTTCCCTCCTAAATCAACGGGAGAGGTGGCCATACTGATTTTTGTCAGGGCTGGATATACGAATAAGAAATAAGAATAAGAAAAAGTCTCTCCCTGAACATAGTTCAGACGAGACAAAAATTAATGTATGTATAGGCCTGTAATATTAGCATTTTGGCCCAAATTTGACCTCACAGATGAACTTATCAAGTCTTTGCCATTCTAAATATGTATACTTTTATATACTTTACACCAACAATTGAGCAGTTATGAGGCACGAAAGTTTGCATATTTCCAGGGTTCAGACCAACCTTAAGACTAATGATCTGACTGACTTCTAAGTTTTCTGGCCATATTATGTCCTTGGTGACTGCCACGTGAGCAAAAATGTTGTTTTGAAACTTGATGGCTGCTACGTGAGCAGAAATATTGTTGTTGAATTAACTTATTGATGATGAAAAATAATCTTAAAACAATTACATTTTCATAATTAACATGCCATAGTGCTGGGGGTAACTTGTTTACCAATCGTGAACATTCGTCCTTCAAAGCAAGTGTGAAATTATATAGACCAACTTATTATTTAGGTGCAGGTGTTTCTGATCAGGGTACAGATTTGTAAACATGTTGTTGCAGGAACAGGTAAAATAGTAGTGTTCGTTACATACTTATGTTGTAGCTAAGTATTATTAATAGCTAACTATTATTAATTAGTAACCTTATGGCCTAATAAATAATAAAGGTGGCAAACAAGTTTAAACATTTGATATATCTCTGACTGCAATTTTGACCTCAGCATGGCCACTGATGGTCACTGATGGCGCTACACCACTACCGTTAAGTCCCACAAAAAGGGAGTATCATCAAGGTCAAAATTTTCATTGACCTTTGAGCACTTTTGGTTCATAGCCCGTGTGACAGCGCATACTGGGAAGACTTCAGGGTCGTCACTGTCATCACTAACATCCAAAACGGGCCTGGTGACCACTATTGGGTCAGGAAACACCTTGTCACCTGCTAGGTTGTTACCTAACAACATATGGACCCCCTTAACAGGCAGCATAGGTCTCAAAAATCTGATATGTGACATGATCAAGGGGAATGAGTCACTTGTCGACCCTGGTCGAAAATGAGAGTTTTAAATATGTTTCTAAAGTGGACATTTAGAGCTTTCAGAAACTGAAAACCCCTTGTTGATATGACTTTTTTTTGCGAAGTTATGTCAATTTATCAAAACAATATAAAACAAAAGAATTTTGACACCTTCTTTTGACAATATCTCAAAATCAATATGAGCGACATCCGACTCATTTCCCTTTATCGTGTCACATATGTAGAATTGTTGTTTTTGATTGATTTGGAACAATTCAGCAGTCAAGCACAGATCTCAAAAAATGAATTGTGGAAGAGACTTTCTGTTGATTTGGAACAAATCAGCAGTTAAGCTGTAGTTGTACATTAGTTTTCAACAATTTTCCGCCCTTTTTTCATTAATAATTCTTGACGCACCTTCTGCCCCCCCCTTTTTCTTTAATAATTCTTCTTGCTGCCCCTTTGTCTTCCACCGTCCCTTCTTTTTTTGCCGCCCCTGCATTTACCCCCCCCAAAAAATCACTCATATTTTTATGCCTGTACTACCATAGACAAAACCTAAACTAGATTCATTTTGTTGTTCTTTTGTAACAGGCAGCAGACCTCCACTGTCTGGAGAATGACAGAGTGAAGCTACTAACCATCTACCTTGGAGAGGAAGACCCAGCAACAGCTAAAGCAGCAGCAGGAGCTCTGGCAATACTCTCCCATAGGGAGGAAGTCTGCACAAAAATATTAACGGTAAGTTTAAGTCATTTTCAGGGATCATCACACTCTTGTAATTAAAAATCTGTATTGTTTTAACCCATCTAATACCACCTGTAAAGAAAGTAAACATACTTATGAGACCATTTTTGGACCATAATGTACATAAGGACGGTAAGGACCAGTGATTACACTGACAAAATTTCATCGATATAGCTCCTTCACTTCTGGGTGATTTCTAAAACTTTTTGATACCCCTCGTATTAGTACATGGTATGAGTAGCCAATTATGACATTTTGTAATCGTGCTTCTTTTATGATCACCATATGATCAGGTAGAGGGAAGTATATGATAAACATAATATTAATGCTTCCGTAATTTGCTTGTTGTTTACAATGTAGCCTACTTTGATACATCAGAGGTAATCTGCATTGCTGATTAGTAGACATAAATGTATCCGTGGGATCGATCATTAGTTTTTGTGCTAAAGAGAATGATTCACATTATAAGCAAAAACAAAGCAGGAAATGTTCATTGCTAGTTCCAAGTGATCTCTACTTACATGTGATGTGATCAAGCAAAATGTCTCCGATCAAGGAGTTTTACTAATTTGTTCTTACTTTTTATTTCATTCATTGAGGTCGTTCAAATTTGTTTTCAACAACTCTTCCTATACCTTTGTAGGGACCTTTGTACAGGAGCCAAGTGTTGTTAATTCATAATGAATCCACACTTTTCCTTTCCTGAGAATATAATAAATTTAAATTCTATGACTTGCCATAAAAAGAGTAGACACATGACCAGGGACAGGTGATTTGCGCGGAAAAAAATAGCAAATTGCACGGAATTGCGCGGAACTTTTTTTTCAGTGCAAATCATGTATCCCTGCCCATAGGAAAAAATAGCCAATTATGCTGAATCGCATGGAAAAACGTTCGCTCCGCCGCAAATCGCCTGTCCCTGCACATGACCTGTTCCAACAAGAAGTACACATACCTTCACCTACATTTAGTTACCTAAATTTTTGCCTTGAGGCGAGTGGGGTGGCATGAGCCGTATTTTACTATTATTTAACTAAAAGAAACAGCAGTTTACTTCTTAGAAATTTCTTTCACTTCAGATACAGGGTTATACAGGGGATTCTGTATAATTCTGTAAACCTTAGGTCATACTGATATACTTCATACCACTATACCTTAAGGTAGAATAAATATAGGTCATATTTTCATATCATACCAGCATCATTAACCTGTCTATTGGTATTTGCCCTGGCTTCAGTAAGCAATTTGTGAAGCAATATACAGGGTGAATGAAAAATTGCATTAACCCTAACACTGACCCAGGTTTTTTGCTATCGGAAGTCACAGAAGATCCGAATTTTTCAAGAAGAAGAAGAATTTTTGACTTGGCACCCCCGGGATTCGAACCTTTGACCCCCGCATGCCAAGCACACGATCGCGGACCGGGAGCTAGACGGGTTATTGCTGCCCGGCCAGCAATTCCGTGAGCATTTGACACTTAGGCTGATTGCGTCATCGCAGACCCTGGGATGCATGCATGATTTGATTTTTTCACCGTGGTATTCTGTGGTATTTTTGGGTGTAAGGGTTAAGACAAAGAAGTGATATTTACCATGTACAGTGTATGTCAGAATCAAGATGAACTTTTCAGTTGTTGAATCAATGCTACATTCAATAGTCAGCTAGGGTGCATGTGAATTGCATGTACCATTTTATTTTTACAATACCCAATTTAAATTTTTGTTGTCCACAAGGTATGACACATGTATTTTGAATGAGATCACACAGTGTGCAATAAAGACCTTTTTACCAAAAACCATCTCAATATTTTACATTCAGATGGTTACTAAAAAAATGTGTTGATGAAATCTGTAGCTTCAAAATTGATAGAATGATAGTAAGGTTTGACAAGCAATTTGACAATTAATGTATACCAACTTATTAGTCACCCTGTGGGTCACTAACTTGCTATGCACCTGTACCCCTTCTGAAAGGGGTGCTTTTCAACGCACATTGGGGTACCCGACAACCAAAAGCAGAGAAGTTTAAGGGTTGCAAGTTGACTTGGAAGTATAAAATAAGGTAAAGTAAGGTAACGGAGACGATCCTGTATAAACAGTGAACGGAGTGCCCATCTCTCTTTCATTGGCGATTGGGCCAGACTCCTCCATGTAATGTTGCTATAGGGGGATCGATACACCTCCTCTACAGCGAGTCTGTTACCTTCCCAGCATTTAAGAATGCCGGTACCCATTTAAACACCTGGGTGGAGAGGAGTAATCGAGATAAAGTGCCTTACTCAAGGGCACAACACGATGGCGTCGCCGGCTCTAACCCGCAACCTTCGATTATGAGTCACCGATTATGAGTCAGTGCCCGTTCCGCTAGGCCACCATGCTCCTAGATAAAATAAATGGTGAAATCAGTCTAATTTAATGTTATGTGTAATTAAGAAATGTAGTGTTTTTCTCTATCCATGGCTTCCCTTTATCTTCTGCAGGTTACAAGGAAAGCTTGATATAAACTATACACAGGGCTGCTAGGAATACGTAATTATTGTGTTATTTGTGGCACAATTTATGTATTTTGGCTCCAAATGCGTTTTTTGACATTTTTGCAAAAATCTAAAAAAATAAATAAATAATTTTTTTTTGCATTAAAAAAAAAATTAAAAAAATTAGCTGATTTGGAGAGTCCCTTGACCTAGAGCGAACAACTACAATCATTCGTGATTGATTTTTTAAAAATTAGGAAAAAAATTACACGTTTGTATCCAAATGGGGCAGATTTGTAACTTGTGTTCACTTCAAAATCTATTTAAGATATAGACTTGTGTACAAAACCAATGCATTTTTATGCCTCCACCGCGAGGCATACTGCTTTTGCAATGTCTGTGCTTCTGTCCGTACTTCCGAAGGGTATCGGTACGGCACGGGGGCCGTGGTCTTGTGTTGTTGTATTGTGATGCGTGTTGGTGCTGTCAGGTGCCGTGAACAATAAATATAAACAATATTGTATTGCATCCGGGTATTTTGCAAAAACTATACAATATATAGTTTTGTTGTATCGCTCAAAAGCCTGATATAAATAATAATTATATAATATTGAATGTCTTTGAGTGTGATACAAGATATATTTTTCTATCGTGTGCAATATATTCTTGTATCACACGAAAATAAGCCATTCAATATTATTATTATTATTTATATCAGGCTTTCTTTCTGCGGTAAAATGAAAATTTAAGCTTACCTAGCCACTGGGCCTTACCAATGCGTATTAGGCCTAACCTTCTTGTTTTCTGCGCTTTCCTCCCCCCAAAGTCAAATTCGAAAAATATACATGTTTATTTGCAGATGTGGATTATATTTCCTAGGTTATTCAACATCCAGAGTTGCATAAAGTTTGTGGTTTTACTTGTTTATAAAATCTCTTGTGGGCCTGTACGGTGGCCATGTTGTTGTGTTGTTGTACGGTGCACAGCGTCATCATCCCTATATCTTTGTGTCAAAAATTGCTGTGATAGTACGGCGAATCCTCTCGCTTTTTCAACAGCTACGCATGGCGCATTTTGTTTGAGATAGGGCGAGCGACTCAGGCTAAGCATACCATTTACACAATATGACTATCATATGAGATACCACAGAGTTTCTATTCTACACAATATTTCGATTTGCGCATGCATGGTACTCCATATGATGTTGCTATTACAAGAAAATTCGATTTGTTGTCAGGTAAAACCCAGGTTTTGTTTCCAATACACTAACTTGAAATGCAAAACACTAATTAGCTGCGATTGCTGTTTGCTGTGGATATAGTTTACTGCATTTTATCCGTAACAATTTTTAAATCGTTCATCAAAATTGTGATATATTTAACTGTTTGAGAATTACAACTATATAAAGGAACACGTTTAGCCCATTCAGCTAAGATGTGCTTGTATAGAATATTAAATCACAAGTCTATAACACAATGCATGTAAACTTTCTTTTGTTGTATCGCTCAAAAGCCTGATATAAATAATAATCTAAAATATTGTTTGGTAAACATTTTGCAAAAAAATGAGTCGTCTCTTATAACATATGTTAGAATGTTTTGCATTTATCAGGTTTTTGTTGAATGTAATTATTAAAACATTTTATACCCTTTATATAACCTGACAATTTTAGTGTTTGCCGTGCCATTAGAATTATGATAGCATTATATTCCCTGATATCAAGTAAATTTAATTCTTTGGAAATGGAACAGAAAAAGGAGGAAAAAACGTAAATGCATAAGTGTCACTATGCAGTGTGAATGAATGTTACCATAATCATATATAAAGTACTTTCAAGTGATAGGTAAATGATAATCAAGTGGTTTCAATGTTTGATGTGCTATTCAGAAAGGCCAATTAGGTTTGCTTATGTTCAAGTGAAGTATTTGTACTACTATTATGAGTCCTTATCACTTTAATTATAATAAGGGAGCGGATGAGAAACTGTGGTAATACATTCAAATTGATTTAAGTTATATAGCTTTCAAATTCTGTGGTATTAGTTGGTGTCGTGATTGACGACTTGATTCTTGTTGCACCCGTAACCTGGTTACTGAGTGGGTAAGAAACTAATAATGCATTCTAAGTTATATGCTATTCAAATTGATTAAAGATAGCTTTTAAAGGAAGGTGACCTGATATATTTGGAAAATCAAATTTTTTAAAACTTATGTATAACATAAAATGTTGTCCCTTTGAAGCAGCCAAAATATTGATTTTCATTATCTAAATCAATATATTATTGAAAAATAACACTTTGATGTTTTGCAAAAGTTCATTCTACAGATCATTTACTTTGAAAACTTGCTTGATTTAGTGTTGTGGATGAGTTATGTAGATTTTACAAAAGTGTTGTTATTTCAGCCCTCTTTACAACATAACTCAAGAACCACGGGACCTACAAAAGTATATAGTGTGATATTTGAATTCTTCTACACACTCGCTATGAAATGAGCAATGCGATTTTTGCCAAAGCTAACTACCATTTGCAAGATGCTGTGAACTACCAAATCGCAACAGTTTAAAATAGTTGCTAACCTTGAATTATTTTGTATTGGAGTAGTGATTGATTATTGTGCACTTGTTACACCATTATATCTACATTTATTTATTGTGAAGGGGGTTCAGAACTGAGAGGAAAAAAAGAAAGCGCAGTGATTTATAGTGCGCTACGCACAGGCACAACGCCTAGACATTGATCCACAAGCCTCAGCACACTTTACATTCTGTGAGGAAACTGTGACAGGGCATAATATAGCCAGTATCGCATCTTATTCTGCTACACAGTCTAGCCAAATTGCTGTGCAAAAACAGAAGTATGTCATATTACCATACATAACAACTTTCTATGCAATATTCTAACAATAACTTATGCCCTGCTTTGATAATACATTCTAATTTGAATAATGGAGGTAGAAAATGGTTAAATGTTATTAAAATTGACTTTAAAATCTATATGGCTACAATAGTTTTCAAATTCATTTGTATTTAGAGAATAAAGGTATTGTTTTTATCTGCTGTCGTGCATCTATGTGACCAGTATATGCTCTGTGTAAAGTATGGTGGTTACCAATTCATACACATCTTTACAGGTTTAATTTTGCTCCAAGCATTTGAGTTTTTCTCCTGAAATCTGACATATTTTCATATTCATCACTATGTACCATCATTTCTTGTTTATATGTTGTAACTGCTTTAAATGGGCTATTCGGTCATAAACTGTACACCCCCTATGGAAGACATTACCTTAATCTCCCACATGAATTTCAAATGGGGTTACCTGAATGGGTGACTTCATTTGAAATCTACACTCCTGTGTGGGAGATGAAGGTTATGTCTTCCATAGGGGGTGTATGGATTTCAACTGGAATAGCCCAATTGTGAGCATCTGTCTGGATGAGCAGGTGCACATTATGAATCCCAACAAATTTATTTATTGTTCTCAGCAAATTGGAAAAAAAAGTCCTGGGGATAAAGCAGAGAATCGGTGCTGCCCTACAAATTTTCGTTTAATCGTACCACATATCCATATCCTACATCTTTTTGTTTGAAGGTACCAGGTACTTTTTATGAAAAGATAAGAAGAAATTGTTCAAATACTGAGTCTCTGGGTCAAGATATCTTTAAATATATATCAAAGCCCTGGGATTTTCCTATATATGTGTCGAGTAAGTGTTGAAATTGGGTCCGTGGTTGCATGGCGACAATTTAGTTGCGTTTTGGGGGGAGGAATCAAAGTGTACATTTTTGAAGGAATCTGTTATGCTTGTTGGATTCCTTGCATCATTTCCTTTCTGAAAATGTACGGTACCAGAGGTCTTGCTAATCTATGGATAAAAAATTATCTTTGTGAAAGAAAACAGTATGTCGTTTATAACCACCAGAAATCTGCAGAAGGTGACATAATATGCGGTGTTCCCCAGGGATCAATCCTTGGACCACTTTTATTCCTTTTATATATAAATGACCTCCCACTCTCATCTCCTTCCTCCCATTTTATTATTTTTGCTGACGACACCAACATTCTTTTTTCCCACAAAGACCCTGAACAACTTGAAGAATTAATAAATAAAGAACTCAATAAAATCTCGAACTGGTTTAAATTAAATAAGCTTTCATTAAATATAGATAAAACTAACTTCATGATCTTTAAAAATAAATACAACAATAAACCTGACCATAATTTTAACATTGAAATTGATAATAAAGATATCGAAAAAGTAGAAGTAACTAAATACCTAGGTATTTTAATTGATAACAACCTTTCATGGAAGACCCATACATCCCATATATCAAAAATTGTTTCAAAATATAACGGCATAATTAGGAAAGTCAGACCATTCTTAAACCAGGATTCCCTCCAAACACTTTACAACACTTTGGTGCTACCATACCTATCCTATTGTACAATGGTATGGGGTGATAAAAATAATAGTAACTTGGAATCCCTTTTCATAATGCAAAAGAAAATCATCAGAACATGCACTTATTCACTTTGGCTGGATCATTCAACCCCTCTTTTCATTTCCTTAAAAAAACTAAAAATTCGTGATATTTACACGTTTCAACTAGCAACTCATATGTATCGTTACCACCATGACCTCCTCCCACAGGACTTACCAAATAATCATTTCATGACTAATTCTGAAATTCATAATTATGAGACCAGACAGGCCCTTGACCTTAATATCGCGACGACAAACACACTGCTAGCCAAAAACACAATTAAAACCCAGGGACCTACCACTTGGAATTCACTGAACGATGACATTAAAAACTCTTGCTCCCTATCCTCCTTTAAAAAACGAATGAAAAATTATATCCTGGATCAATACCACTAGTACGCATCAAACATGTAAATTTCCTTCCCCCCCCCCCCCTTGATGTTTTTTTTTTTCTGCACCCTCATTTTCATGGATGTTCTAGTTCATATCAAAATAATTCTTGTCAAATATATTCATGTGGTATATGCATGTACCTAATATGACATCCATTTACTGTTTTTCTTTTCTTTGCAAAAATGTTATTTTTATATTTAATAAATTATTAAATTCTATGTCTTTCATTATAATATTTTCATGTAACCTTGGGTGCCATCAGCCACACGCTCAGCGTTCTTGATGGCATCCACATCTCATATAATTTATAATGTATTTGATTATCTGTATTTAATAATAATTTGTATATATGTGAGAAGAAACCAAATAAACTTGAATTGAAATTGAAATGTATACTTTTATATACTGCTCATCATAACATTTAAAGATATACATTAATAAACAATATGTCTAAATTACTGATTCGAGAAAGGTATGCAGACTATAGTTTTTAAACTTTCTTACGATGCTTATTACATGCTATGGCATGGAAATTACTGCATTGCGGCCACTTTTTCTTTGAAAAAAGATGGGGAGCATTTAATAGAAGTAAACATAGTATTCAAACTGAAATTAAAAATCAACCTCAATTGTAAAATAATGGGATGAACAGCTATAGTGGTTTTAACACTGATGTGTTTTTGATTGCACTATCCAGCTCTAGTGACTACTTGAGTATATTTTTCAGAAAACTCCATTGAAAATTGAAATTTGTATATTTAGGCTAAAATCTGTGATTTTTAAGTGTAATGCAATATTACTTACACTTATCAAGTATTATCTCAAAGTTAAAGTAGCACATTTGGACACATCTTTTTTTTTTTTTTATCACAGATTTTGTCACAAATACTTCACCTAAAGTTGTAACTTTTGCAGGGTATTACAATCGTAAAAAACTATTGCTTTATAGAGCTCCCCATGCACAAACAACAAGGATAGATTAGGACAGCCGTGGCGAAAAAACTCAATTCTTTCTGAAACTGACTGTAATAATAGGTTATCTGACTCTATATACACAGGACCAACAGCTTTACATCCCCTCCTAAGGACAGAGTACTGTAGAGTGGGAGACTGAATGGATGGTTTTTTTTTAAATCTTTTCCATCTTATACGGATGTTGCCAATCAAATTCAGATTTTCTTTCCAAATCAATGCAGGCTGCAAGTTTTCACACAAGATCCCATGCACTATCCAGGACTTGTATCGAAAGATTCAATTTGGCCAAATCATATTGCTTCATTTTATTATTTTTGAGAATAATCTTGCTTTGAATAAACCCACAACAGTCGACAGAGGTTACCTGCTATGATGGAACACATGACCTTAATCTTCCATACAGGGAATGTAAATTTGAAATAGGGGTTACCTGAATGGGTGACTCCATTTGAAATGGAGTTTCAACTTTCCAACACCCTCTGTGTGGGAGATTAAGGTCACATCTTCTGCTGGTGGTCGATTTCTGGAATAGCCCCAATGCTGGTCAGTAAAGGAATACAACTAAGGTCAAAAGGAGGTCCTGATTTATTTTTTGTTGGGGGGGGGGGGTACTTGTCCACTGCAACAACTTAGCATTGAAAGCTGATGGTATGATGCAGTACTGTTGCATTTTGTACAATCTAGATTAGAATAGAATATTGCTACAAAATTGTGATTGCCAACAATGTGCGTCAATACTCTTTTGAGGTTTTGCACAGTACCGGAAGAAGAAGAAGAATGAACTGATTTCCAAGAAGTCCATGAAATCCTCATGTCTATGCTGTAAATGTGTTGGCTATACAGCTGCATGGTATATAGAAGTTCTAGATATAAACCATGCAGCTGTGCCTTATAGCCATATTGTAGACATCTGTGATAATACATAATGTGTTTCACCTGTAATAGGATATATGTAGGATGTTTGCCGTCATAACGTCCTATAAAGTCACTTCATCGTGGCTTTATATGGTATATGTAATTGGTGTTTTCAATGGATCTATCCTCATATTATGGTGGTTACAGGCATGAGTATTGATCACATTCAATATGGCTTCACAGGGTGTATGAATTGATTTTTTACACACTCCATATATGCAATTCTTGGAAAATGGGGGGAACTAGAATAGGGGAGATGGAAAGAATTGTGATTTAATGCATCTTACGGTTCAAGTGAGTTCTTGACAGGTTTTAGGATCAAGTTCACATAAGCAGTGTTAAAGGAACACATGTAACTGATGTTATAGATATTCTGATATGCACTGCACTTCTATCTCAACAGGTCTGTCTTGCGCTTCTCAACATGGCTGTGCACTCTCAGAATTGCATTAATTAAAAGTGCTGTAACTTCTTAGTTATTCATGCAAGATATATAAAAGTATGCATTTTCAGAATGGAAATTAGTCAAGGAATTAAAATAATAACACAGATTTTGTTTAGAAGTCATTTTGAAGAAAATAATAATTAAAAAAAACCACTTTAGTTGCCTCAAATTTTTGTAAACACAGTAATGGAAAAATAAAAAATTTGGCTTTTGTGTGTTTTCGTAATCAAGGCTATATATTCCAATTCTAGGAACAGTTTTTATTTTTCACATATTGGCTTTATTTTTTTAATTATTGACCAAATAAGACCAGTTTGGACTAAAAATGGTAAAAAATCATATTTTTGGCATAATTTGTCAATAATTCAAAAATACAACCAATATTCAAAAAAATTAAAAAACTTTTTTTGATATGGAGTTTCTAGATTTGTATAAATTTTTGTATTTGTCCTTTTTTATATTGTGTATACAAAGTTGAGGCAAAAATTGTGTATTTTGTAACTTTCTACAAAATGTGTCTTACTCCAAATCTGTTTTTATTTAGATTCCTTGACTGATTTCCATTCCAAAATCATATGATAATGCATTTCTGAAAGTGCAAAGTCCCCTTAAAATATGTGTTCAAGTAGTTAGAAACGTTTTTGACACTTGACGATGACTTCCAAACCAAAAGACTTACAATCTTTAAGTGCAATATTTATCCTTTGAGTGATTCTCTCTAAGATGCGTGTTATTAATTTGATTATAATCATCTACATGGCTGAGACTTTGTGAAAATAGGGCTGTAAGATCGAATGTGACCTTAATAATGAGCCGATACGAGTGTACCTAGCAGTAAAGTTTGTTATTCTTCAGACTTCTATGAAAATACCGACTCATAATAGGATCCATACGATATTTGCCGTTACAACGTCCTACGCATTTCAGTTACTTCCGCAGGACTTTGTGGTTCAATATTTTTACATATTGCTATGTTTTGATAGAAGACTGCCATGTGTTGTGTGTGGGTAGTGGTATATTGATCACTGTGGTATCATATGCAACTTGGCCTCTGCACGTGAATTGTGTTTTATGATCAAATAATGGTAGTTGTGGAAAACAGGTAACTTGATCGGTAACTTCTTGCAGTGGTCGTGTGAGGTATTCACTTTAAAAAAATCTCAGGAAATCTTGCAATTCTGATAAAAGTAGTTTTAAAAGTATGTCATAAGAACAGGGCAACAGATAATTCCAGTTGAAATCCATGATACACCCCCTATGAAAGACATGACCTTAATCTTCCGCCAGGGGATGTAGATTTCAAATGGAGTCACCCACTCAGGTAACCCCATTTGAAATTCGCACTCCCAGTGTGGAATATTAAGGTATGTCTTCCATAAGGGTGTATGGATTTCAACTGGAATAACCCATGAAAGGAGAGCTTTGTATAGCTATAGTTTTCAGCAGAGAACTTCAGCGGTCTGCCAATTTGGCGCATGGCGTATACGGAAGTGTGGTTCTGATTGGCTAATTGAATCACGTCATCATCGCATCGGCACCTGTAAGCTGTGTAGCAACGCGTGACCTAGTTCTATTTACGCGATAATCAGACAGAGCAGACAAACACCGCTAAAGTAATTTGCTGAATGGTATAGGAGTGTAATTCATGGCACTTTTAGTTTTCGGAAAGCTCTCCTGGAATACAGTAAAGATTCACCTAATGGTGTACATAGGCTCCTTTGCCTTATGGTAAATTTCACGTACAAATAGAGAAGAGCTCCCACCTCTGAAAACCCAACAAGAATTAAGGGTCATGCCCTTATTTGCTGGTGGGATTTTTACAGGAGGGCAGTTTTAGCTTGTGCCTAAGATGCCAATTATATCAAGGGAGCTCATATGCAGGCGAATCTTTACTGTATTACTGATGCAACCTAATAATAAGGAGAGCAAATTAGCCTTAAGGTGGTTATGGAGGCATTATAAAAGTGCTCTAAACATGTTTTAAACAGATTAATTGAGTAGAGCAAAGTACACTGAAAAAATATGCCTTTTGTTTGGAGTCAATCGGACATACGGTTATCAAAATATATCAATTTATATTTTCTTTGTATCTTATTGTTTTTATCAATAATCAATCAAGTTAATGAGCTAAAAGGACTGGAGAAGCTCATTTACATATAATATTTGCCAATATTTTGCTAAAAATCCATGCATAAATGTTCAGGGTACTTTTATTTTACATAATTTTGCCCTGAAACTTGGTCAAAGTGTTTCTAATATGTTCTAATGTATTATATAGTGAAGCCCCCTAATTTGCATATTTGCATAATTAATTAGCATTTATGCAAATTAGCTCATTAATTATGCAAATATGCAAATTAGAGGGTGGCTTCACTATATAATACATTAGAATATATTAGAAACACTTTGACCAAGTTTCAGGGCAAAAGTATGCAAAATAAAAGTACCCTGAACATTTATGCATTGGTTTTAGCAAAATATTGGCAAAATTACATATTAATGAGCCTTTCCAGTCCTTTTTAGCTCATTAACTATATTGATTATTGACAAAAACAATAGGATACAAAGAAAATATAAATTGATATATTTTGGAAACCGTATGTTCGATTTGCTCCAAACAAAAGGCATATTAATCAGTGTACTTTACCCTACTCAATTAATCTGTTTAAAACATGCTCAAAGCATTTTCTAATTTCTAGAAAATGCATCCAATACCACCTTAATCCCATGAAGTTGGTTTGGTCAAAGGTACCCTTTGTGTTAGGTTAGGGTTAGTGGCCCTTGTAAAATTATAAACATTAGAGAGACATCTCTTACAGATATTTTTGAAATATAAACTATTATGGTGTGTTGTCATACATTGTAGCTCAATGGGTCCTGGGGCTTTTCAAATAAAGTTAAGTTTGAAAAATTGATTTGTGGTTAAATAGAGGTCTCAATTCAGAGTCCCATAGAGATATGTGCTAAATTTGCCTTAAGAAAACATAATTTTTTCTTCACAGGAGCGACTCAGTTTTAAGCGACAGCTATGATGGTTGAAATCAGCCCTTGCCTGTTCCCTCTGGCTGGGAAAAAATATAGGTTGACCGTCATTATTTTTTACGACTGGCCCTCAAGGCTACGATGTCCGGAATTGCCTATTTTACAGGCAAAACCATGCCAGTGTTTCTGTAAAGAAAAGGCTGCTTAAAATCATTAAAAGTTATTCGATCTCTCCCATCTGTGGTACACTTGCATGAGTTAATATTACTAAATCATGACCGATCCAAATTTGGCTAAAATTATACAAATTTCTGCTCATTTTAATGCTTAAATTGGGAATGCATGGGTTTTTCTGAGAAGTGAAATTAAGGGCGCACAACCATATAATTCTATTTGGTGGTGTGAAATCAGAAGAGAGTTAGAGCAAGAGACAGTGTGCAAGAGAGAGAGAGATAAAAGTAGTCAAGAGTCTGTGAGAGTCTGCTAGAGAAAGTCAGAGAGAGAGGCGTGTGTATGAGAGAGAGAGAGCTGCACTATGAAAAGAATTACAGTATTTGTTATTCTATGCAAGAGAAAAATGGTATTTGGTTGTCCAATTTACATGCTATATGGACTGATGCAGGAAAGGTAATCCCGTTTTACATGAAATCAATTTCATCATCGGAAACGGATCTTGTAAATGTATAACATCATCATATAACGTATCAAATATTTGAGATTTTAGGATTATGGGTTTGAGCCTTGGGCATTGCTAATGTTAGTGTTCTCAAGAACAATAAACATTTGGGGGTTCTGTTCAATATTTATTTGTGTAACTTATTATTTTATCATCATACCTAAAGAAACTAGTGCTACAGGGATTTCTGTTATATTGATAATGCATTAGGAAGATATCTGACAAAATACTGCCCCTAAGCTAGAGTCCGAAGTTTCCGTTTTACGGAATCGGAGGTACAACACGGAAAATGACATTTTTGTATGATGTGACAAAAATTGTTAAAAGATAAGAGAAATAAATGTTAAAAACAATCATGAGTTGTGTGTGCCAATTTTTATGATAAAAATACTGTTTAATAATACCGCTATAAAGGTATATTACCAACGCATGAACCCCCTATAATCTCCCTCCAAACATTGTAATAGGCCTATTATCGTGAGAATATTCCAATCAGAGCATAATGATCGCGATATTGAACACTCTATTGTGACATTAATTTCATTGTTTATACATTTTAAGCTTTATTCCTGACACGGATTTACAAATTTTACAACACGGGAAAATGGATTTTAGTAAACGGTAAACTTCTGACTCTACCCTAAGCACTATAAGCAGTGTTGTAGCCAGCAAGGAGGCTGGCTGCGTGAGGCAGAGTATACCCTGACAAAAAATGAAAAGGAAAGAACAAAATCACAAAATTTCCCAGTGAATCTTGTGTGTGACCCGTTTCACACCAAAATTCACCTTGATCATGGGGCATAATAGTGTAAGATGATGCAAATCCCATATTGAAATATACTTGTATAAAATTCTGCTGACTTGAGAGTGACAAATGTGGGAAAGTGGTATGGCTCTCTGTATACAAACCCGGCAGCTTTTACTTAAAAGCTGTTACAGTGAATTGGAGCATTACTTGAGCAAGCAGTGTTTGTGCTCAAATATTGAGAAAAATAAAGCCCACGCTCACAGAGAGAAAGGTATGGGTCCAATATATGAGGTCCCAAGGCTCATTGTAACAGATTTTATTTCCCCCCTGTGTGCATGATATTTTTTAAAGGGGGGGGATAGCCAAAAATTTAGTTTTATCCTATTATTAGCTATACCTGTAATGCATATGGAAATATATCATGTGACCAGTGGCTTCATTGATTCATCATAATGCCCTCTGTCCGCATGGCGCTTATCGGCGGCGTGTGGCTCGCTAACGTGTGCTCAAGAGTGCGATCGTGTCGGCGCTTGCTGTGCGCTATATCAGAGTGTCTTGCTGAGTACCGACGGGCGCAGTGCAAGCATCGGAAAGCATTACAGTGTGCATGTGGTTAATCGTGCAGGTGCATCTCATCGGATCAATTGGCCTAGATACTAATTTCGGGGTATTTGGGGGGCCCTCATACATGTCATATGTGGTAGCAGGAGAAGAGGCGAACGATGGCAAGTATGGGTAACGGGTGTTGGGTAATTAGAGATAGTCACAAGAACCACCCAACCCGAGAACCGCGAAATCTAGTTTGCTATATAAGATCAATGTATTGCCCTGCAGAAATAAACTGTATTATTTACCCAAACTGGAAAAATATGATCTGACGGTTCCGAGATCTTTAAAAAAAAACCTCCCAAAGATGGAGTACTTAAAATGATTCATATTCTAAATGTACCATTGGGAGTGGAAAGTCTACATTGTCAATGCAGTTCCCAAGCTATATGTCCCTCAAGTGACCACAGCTCCCAGGGGTACTCAGTACAAATGACCGTACGGGGATGTACCGTAAACATGGGGAATATTTTTGGCGTTTTGGTATATTAATGACCCTTTTTTCTATGCCAATTTTGGTATATGGATGCTTCCTTTTTTCAAGATTTTTTCAGAAAATAGCCCAATTTTGCCTCACTGTAACCAATTTTTTTTTTAATTTCCCCAAAAATATGGGGAAAAAGACATTCTGTGGTAAATTTGGCCGGAAATTTTGAATTTTGGTATATCGATGGCTCCAAATTTCTTGAAAAATTTGTTATATTGATGGGTCTACTTTCAAATTCTCAGCATCACACCCCTATCCAAACCAAACTTGAGTACCCCCCTCCCCCGGGCCACAGCTTAGGATTGAACCAGAGACTTTGCATTGTGAGTATTTACCCTAAAACTGCACCTTGCTCTCTCTCTTTCTACTTCGAACTGTTCAAGAGATGAAGTGATTCCTTTCTAAGATGAAAAAGTGAGCTAATCTGTCCATTTTTAGTCAAATGATATACACAGACATGCCAACTAGTACGGTTTCACCGTATTTTGTACGGTAAAACGTGATAAATACGGTAGTACGGTCACCCCCAAAAAAAATACGGTATTCCAGAATTTTGACCAAAATAATAAAATGTTGTGTCTTAAAAAGATAAACAGCTGCAAGATTAGACTACCGACTGAATTACTGGTATCATTTGACCACTTTCTTGGTCTGTTAAAGTGGTTGCCTACATCGTTTTTCTCTCGACTTTCGGTGATGCATGCACATTAAAAAATTATTATTTAATAGGCCTACAATATGCTTTCCGAAATAATTTTCTTCCCACTTGCAGATTTTTCATGCACATTAATGTTTTTTATTAACCACCTAATGCTATGTCTTCTGAAGGTATTTAGTTAACTATTTAGCTCTTTTGGTGCAAAAGAATAAGCATAAAAGAAGGTTTCCGACCTCCTTTTACTTCCGACTTTCGCACCATGCATGCACATTAAAGAAATATTTAATAGGCCTACAAGATGCTTTCCGAAATAATTTTCTTCCCAATTGCAGATTTTTCATGCACATTAATGTTTTTTATTAACCACCTAATGCTATGTCTTCTGAAGGTATTTAATTAACTATTTAGCTCTATTGGTGCAAAAGAATAAACCTACAAGAAGGTTTCAGACCTCCTTTTACTTCCCGACTTTCGCACCATGCATGCACATTAAAGAAATATGTATAGGCCTACAAGATGCTTTCCCACTTTGTTTATTCAGATTCAGATGATGATGATCAATGATTTTCTGAACTTGAAAGTTTTAACAAAGCATGCTTCTAACAACATTAGAAGTAACACAACCCAATTTGTTTGGTCTACATACTTTATCCAATTTTGTGAGGTCAAAGGTCACATACAAGGTCAAAGGTCGACTGAGGTCACCAAATCTTTTAAAATTAATTTTCAACTGTGCATCATATATCCGAATTCAGCTTGATCAGTTATGTAATTAAGGAAATATGACGACTTTAAGATGGCCTCTTTCCATGTAAAGTATAGCAAAGTAGCACTTTCAATGAGTGATAACTCGTAAAGGAAGCATCTTTCTGTATTGATTTATTACTTTGATGGAATGGTTCTTTGGTATTGCCAAATTTGATTGCAAATTTGTAAAGTGGGCCCCTGGACCTGGGCGTTCGTGCTTTCGGGCGCACAAGTGCCACTGCTCCCTCTCAATTATGTGTTCTACTTTTGGAGTTTCTGGGGTTGGCAGGTATGCAATTTAAGGTACATATTTAAAAAATACGGTTTTAGGGTGCAAAATACGGATTTTTGTTCTTCTGAGTACGGAAATCTGGATTTGAAAGTTGGCATGTCTGTATACATTGCATAAATGGATAATGCATTGGTACATTAAAATTAATGGCTTGAAATCACTACTTGCAGTGGGAATATAAAAACTTGTGGGGAAACTCGGTTAAATCTTCAAAAGCCTGACTTTTTAGTGTAAGGCCGAGTAAAAAAAATACATGTTTCTCATCCGCGCCCTCCTTTGAAATTTCTTTTTATTTTGTAAACTTTCAGTTATAACTTATTGAAAAAGATGTTTCAGAAGTTGAAAATTATTTTACAGCTTTGTAAATACATAATACATCATTTAAGAAGAGTTTTGTGATCACTAGAGGGGCCTACCTCTCAAAACAATAGAATAAAAAGGGCCTCCTCCTTTTTCTCAGATATCAATCTGTATGTTGAATACCCAAAATATGGTGCCAAATACAGGTATTTAACGACATTTTCCAATAAAAAATAGTAAATAAAAAGCCCCTCATCCTCCTAATTTTTAAAAACCCGGACGGGAAACATATTTTTATTTTTACTTGGCCTAATTATTAACAGCCATTTTCAGCCTCCATCCTTGTTAATTTCACATCCTGGATCTGTGGGTGTTAAAGCATAATAGTATTACTACTTGCATCTATAAACATAATACAGGGTGTCCCAGAAAAAATTACCGAGAGAATAAAGTTGAACATAAGTAGCGAAATAGACATCAGAATCAAATAATTTAAAATGTAGCGTATAGCCTATTTTATTGTGCATCACATACGAAAATTTTATTTGATTCGGTTGACTGGTTGCGAGAAAATTTACGATTACATAATGCGTGCATCAATGCAGTTCATTCCAAGTTTGATCATACTCGCTCACCGCTTCCTAAAGTTTGTGTATCTCATTAAATTTAGTCCACATTATCTATTTTATAATCTGACGGTGTTGTTATGTCATTCATGCTTTCACTAAAGATGAATAACAGTTTGTCAGAGAAAACTTTGATTTCTGCAATTGGAATTCTTTAGGTTGTGCAAAATATGGTATATTTTAACTTTCCAAAGAACAATTGAGCAAAGAATGACAATGATCAAGTGCTTACAGCTTTATGTGTGATTTTTGGTGCATGCAACATTAATGTTGAAGTTTTTAAAGATTTAAAGTTTGCGATTACAGTTTCTTGGAAATATTCCAAAAACATTAATATGTGTGAGAATTTTTTTAGGCCAGCTGAAATTCTTTATGCAATAATTCTTTATGCAACATTTATATGAACATTAACGAAAAAAGATGTTTACAAGTACCGAGCACCAGCTTTCATTTTCAATATCATGCAGGTTTCAAATTTGAATAAACCTAATTAAATGTTTTGCAAGAAACAGATTGTTTAAAAAGAACGAAAAGCCCATTGACAGTTAACCACTAATGCGCATTGTGTTAAATGATCTTCTTTCAAACTTGGAATGAAGTGAATTGATGCATGCGTTATGTAATCGATTATTTTTTGGCAATCAGTCAACCGATTCCAGTATACTTGACGTATAAGATGCAGAATAAGATGGGCTACACGTTGATGTTTAGATTTTTGGATTCTGATGTCTATTTCTCGACTTACGTCCAAATTTATTTGCTCTGTAATTTTTTCTGGGACACCCTGTATATCTCTTGATCGCCTGTTTTAAGCTCCTTTACCTGGAGAAAAAAGAACCTATATTTAGCAAAGTAAAAAGTGGAGATGCAGTTTGGTAAATATGGAAAAGTTGACTTCTATTTGTTGAGTAACACGATAGTGATAAAAATATTACTAAGTGGACAAAAATACAAGTGTTAAATCATAAAAGTTTGATCAGTTAATTTGATGGTCAAATACTTGATGTAGCACAGGGGAAACTATTGATAGGTTGCTCTGTGCCTGTGGAACAAATGAATATTGCTGTATCATTGCAAGATGTAGACTGAAGAGTAATAAAACAAACAGTCGGTGCGGAAATTCAAATATGAAAAAAAATATTTGGGTCAGTCGGAAAAGGGCAGTCCAAACCTTTTTGATGCTTGAATAAAACATGTGGTGAAGATGCAACTTTTCAGGTTTAAGCCTGAATTCAGGCTTTTTGTAAGTCCAAATTCCTGCGTTTTTATTTATTTTCAGCCTGTTTTGGGGCTTTTTGGCTTGCATTCATGTGCCTTTTCTGTCTTTTCTGGCTTTTCTCACCAGTTTCAGGTTTTTGAGTGAAACTGGGTTAGTAACAACCACATTCTACAATCCTGGAAAAAAGGTTGGCACATTTTGCGGGGTTGTCTGTGCTTCACATATGTCGCATGCTTGTTTCACTCTCCTTTCCAATTTTGATAAGGCACACATTTCAATTGTTTTGTACAAGTGTGCCAATAATTTTCAAGGTCATTTAACTCAAAAGGATGTCTGAATAAGTAAAGATAGTTGGATTTTTGGAAATGCTAAATACAATTGACATCTTCACAAGGTAACACTCGTGGTTCAAAAACCGCCTTTTGACGTGAATGCCATTTAAAAACATGACGTGGCTGCATGAATTTATCCATAATGGACAACATCAGGTGAGTTGTGGGTTTTGGAACAACGTCTGTTGTCTGCTTGTTTTCACTCTTGCGCTGATATCAGGAAAATGTGGATTTTGTAGGTTGGTAGTAGATATTCATAATATGGACTTTACGGAAACCATTTACAAAAAGACTGTCTAATGTGCTTGGATAGCTAAGACCATTTGCCAGTCAGACATTACCGAGCAAATATGTTTTCAAAGTGCACTTTAGCTCAGCACCAAGAGAGCACTTATCTAGCTTGCTTTCCAGTTACAAAAGGTTTGCTAAGTCACTGGCCAGTCTGCTTACGGTGTACTGTTTCTGAGACGTGTACATATACATCATATTGGTGGTGCCGTGTTGGTTAACTCTTAATGGATTTGTATAAAGAAGTGGTGTTCACACTACAGAAAAACAAACTCTATCTATAGTAGAAAGAAGATGTTTTGAACCAATAAGTTGTTATGCACATGCCAGAGAGTTTTGCAGTAAGCAGGGTCGGATCCAGGAATTTTTGATAAAGGGGCGCCTTTTGGTCGATTTTACGAAAAAAAATGTGTTAAAGGGGTTACCCCATCGAAAACTCAACGGTTTTGGCCCATTGTTTGCTGTTCATGGCCGAATTTGTTCCTCTTTTTTCTTTTCTTTCCCTTTTTGTATTTTTAAGTTACCGGCGCCCTTTGCTAGTAAAAAAATAGAGGGGGCGCGCGCCGGCTGCGCCCCCCCCTAAATCCGCCCCTGAGACTGTGTGATCAAATCAGCCTCGTTTCTCGTCGACTCATGTAGGGATCATAATGCAATGTCTCTTTTCAACCCAAATAGTAGTGATACCACCCCTTGCACGGTCATCTCAAAATGAGACTGTTGTACTTGGAAAATGCAGTTTTAAAAACCATTTTCATACTCATGCTTTGATTACCATGTGCGCCATGGTAGCAACCCGGGGGGGTTCTCAGTACAAATGACCATACGGGGACGTGCCGCAAATATGGGTAGCATTTTCAGCCTCTTGGTATATCAATGACCCCTTTTTCAAAGCCTATTTTGGTATATGAATGGGTCCTTTTTTCAAAATTTTCTCAATTTTTTCGGAAAATAGCCCAATTTTTCGTTAATTTAGCAAAAAATTTCAAAATTTCCCCAAAATTTTGGGAAAATTTGTAAAAACTAGGACAATTTGGGTTAAATTTGGCGAAAATTTTGACTTTTGGTATATCAATGGGTCCAAATTTCTTGAAAAATTGGTATATTTATGGGTCCACTTTCAAATTCTCAGCGGCACGTCCCTACCAAAACCAAACTTGAGTACCCCCCCGGGTAGCAATGGTGGATCCATGCAAATGGTCAATGGGAGGGGGATGAGAAGCTACAGCAGGCTATTGGTACAGCAGAATGTTTTTACTGGAGCTTGCACCTTGAGCCCTGGATCCACTTGTATAAGATCAAAATCTTCAGACTAGTTGAGGAGGCATTGAATTCATTACAGACAGTGGCGGCACCAGGAATTTTTTTCTTCGGGTGGTGGGGGGTGCATGGAGGAAAAAAAAATCAACAAATTTTGCTCAGTATTGCCGCAAAAAGTGAACATTTTCATCATTTCGGGTTTTATTGGGGGCAACTGTGGAGAAACAAGAGTTCGGACAGGGGGCATTTGCCCCAACCCCTATGCTCCTCTTGGTGCTGTCACTGGTTTATACAGAGTTAGATAGACAACTTTGAAATGGAGAATTTGACCCCTTCCACTATTCCAAAAGTTGATCATTTCATACTGTCCTGCATGCATAGCAGTTCCCTCAAGTCAGAGTCATGATGAGCATTTGGATAACTAGCAATAAGATTGAGTGTGTGTTTAAACTTGTGTTGAAGACGAAAGCATGCAATTTATCAACTTCAATAGCTCCCGGTTCATTAATTCCTTAATACACCTGAAGCAATATCCACAAGACCTTTTTGTTATTGATGTGATGACTACCGTACTGGCTCGATTATAGTCTCACCCCGTTTTTCAAGGGGAAAGTTTTTCAAAATTGGGAGGGTGGGACTATCAGGGACTGTCTTTTGGAATTTGCAGGAGAGCATTAAATAGCTCTTCTGGTGCCTTCAAGGGAGTTGTTTAGAGCATTTACAATAGAATGTAAGAAGAAAATGGTTTACTAAGGAGAGCTAAAAATCACTCTCCTATATCAGATTTAAGGAGAGCAGTAGAGAGTTATTGCTCTTGCTCTCCTCAAAAGGCAGTCCCTGGACTATACTCAAATTTGAAAATTTATTTATTTTTTTGATTTTTGAGTGTCCCTGGCCCTAGAGCTAAGTGCTAGGATCATTCATGGTTGATTAAAAAAACCTGATAATTTTTGTTCATGTCATATTCTATTAATGATTTCAAAATGGATATAAATTCAATGCATTTTAAAATCATCAATAGAGTATGACATAGGTAGGAGATGTAGGAGAAGTGATAACATGTTTAACTTCTGACTGTAGCAAAAACAATTTATGTAAGTTTATCCCTGTATAGACGAATCCAATTTCATGCATTCCTACACCTCAATGGCAGCCATATTTGGGTCCCTGTCGGCTCCATCTCACCTAAAATGTGAAATGATGCGGCCTTGGAGGGTAACCCTCCATCACCCGTGTTACAGTACACGTAGACAAAAGAATGATGACAGTTTACAACACAAAAGAATATAACATCAAATTTTAAGCGGCTTTAATCCACCCGATTGGGCAGTCACAATACCAGTTTGGTGCTGCGGGGACCCAGTCAATGGCCGACCAAATCCTGACCATGACTTGGCTTGTTGGATTCGTCTATAGATGCATGCTCTCACTACTGGTGCTTGATGTAGCTGATGTTGCAGGCTGTGTTGGCATGCTTAGGGGTTGTGTTATTTGGTCAGTCTGTTCTAATATCTGATACAAAATAGGGTGGCCATTTGCCATAATTCTGCAGGATTATAATAGTGATTATATACCTCATATATAGATTCCTGTCGTCTGATTGGTTGAATGTGCAGTCATTGAATTAACTATGCCCTCAAAATGAACTATGGACCGGTCCATGGAAATGAACTATGGACCGGTCACGTGCGTCCCGATCAAACTGCGCAATCGCAACATCCACGTATCCATTCGGGACATGGTTAAGATTATAGGCCCGCGGTGATCTCAAAATCATGCTATGAACCTCGGCTGCGCCTCGGGTCATAGCATGGTTTTGAGATCACCTTGGGCATATAATCTTAACCATGCCCCGCATAGCAGTCAATATTTGTATAATATTATTCAAAGTAAATAGATAAATCCAAGATATACATCCAAGATGGTTGAAACCATCCAAAGGTAAAGTGCTCAACCAAAATGTGATTTTCCGGTAACTTATAACTGAACTGGACTGATTATCCCGGCATACTTTGTGATCGATCATGGTATCTGTATAGTATGAGCTGCTAGCAGTCTTCAAGGTGTTTTTGCAAGCTATCACATTGGTGATAAAGTCCATCACTACAATGATCAATCAATGACCCTGTTCACATTAGAAAATTTCTTCATTCGACGAAGACAAGTTAATCTTGATTAATTAATTAAGCATGCGTACACATTACTCTGAACAAAGACCGAACGAAAACATTGCACTGTACACAATTCATGAAAATTAAGCTCGAACGAAGTTAAAACGCCCGGCTATTATTAAAGCCGGCGAAGGTCACTTGTCACATGATCACTTTCCTTCGTTGAACGAAGCAAGCGTACACATTACACAACTAGCGGCTTTGTCGAACGAAGTATTCCTTCGTCGAAACAACCTTTTTAGCTTTGTTGAACGAAGCAATTTTAATCTTTGTCGAAGGAAGAAAAGTACGTACACATTAGGAAAAAATGATTTTTAATCTTCGTTCGAGGGTCGTCGAAAGAAGAAAATTTTCTAATGTGAACAGGGTCTTAGACGTGTAAGAAATCTTAGGCATGTAAAATCTTATGCGTCTAAGATTTCATTGTACAATAATTGATTACGCTTACGGGATGGGGTATGAACGTTTGGACAGTATTTATTGTGGGACATTAGAGCACATCAGACATATCGAATTGCATTCTGAATACGAAGAATGTCCTTCTATATCAAATAATTTTGATTTTTGAAATTGCAATGTAATACACATTTTATGGCAAATGATTAAAAATTGATATTTTGATATTTAACAGTACTCGAAGTAAACTTTATAAATCTGATGATTTATACTTAAAGTGTATGTAGGTGGGATGAAAAGCCGACGATCAATTGAACATTTTGACCTTTCGTGTGCTGTTAAATTTCACATACCGTAATTATTTATGTCAAGATTGTAGTGTCCCAAAATGGATCCTTACACTAAAGGTTAAATAACTAAAGGCGTCTACTAGACTAACATGTATATTCATTGAGCAGTTATAGATCTAGTCAAGTGACCAATTGTTTATCTTAAAGTGTCAATTAATTTATGAAAGTCAATCATTGTATCAAAACTGTTTTTGCTTGAAGTACCTAATACTGCGAAATAATTTGTTAAGGTGTATTTGTGTATTACTTTTTTTTATAAGTGATCCATGTTTACTTCCTGTTTAGGAGTGTTGTTGCATTTTATTTTATTTTGGAATATATTAACAATTAAGGAAGTTATTGAATTAAGAATGTGATCATTTAATATCCTTGCAAGATAAACTGTATTAAAAACTGTTCTTGTTCTTAATGCAATTGAATATACAAATATAAAACACTTAAGGGAAGGGGTATGAACGTTTGGACAGTATTTATTGTGGGACATTAGAGCACATCAGACCTATCGAATTGCATTCTGAATACGAAGAAATGTCCTTCTGATATCAAATAATTTTGATTTTTTGAAATTCGCAAAGTAATACACATTTTATGGCAAATCATTAAAAATTGATATTATTGATGTTTAACAGTACTCGAAGTAAACTTTATAAATCTGATGATTTATATTTGAAGTGTATGTAGGTGGGATGAAAAGCCGACGATCAATTGAAAATTTTGACCTTTCGTATTGAAGCTATGGATTTTTTTTCCCAAAACACCAAAAAAAATTAGGTCCGTTTGGGAAAAAAATCCATATCTTCAATATGAAATGTCAAAATTTTCAATTGATCGTCGGCTTTTCCTCCCAGCTACGTACACTTTAAGAATATATCATTAAATTTATAAAAATTTTAATACTTCGAGGACTGTTATATCTCAAAAATGTGAAAAATGTCAAATTTTATTAATTTGTCATAAAATTTGCATTATATCGTGATTTTCATCAACTATAAATTATTTGATATCAGAAAGACATTCTTCGTATTCAGAATGCAATTCGATAGGTCTGATGTGCTCTCATGTCCCACAAAAAATACTGTCGAAACGCTCAAAACGCTCATTCCAGTTCCCTTAAATCATAATAAAATAGAAAGTCAGCCAAGGAGACAGGCTGGCCGTAGTATAAGGATGTGATATGATATAAAAGCAAAATGAGATATATAATAGCCAATAATAGTATTTTAAAACTTCCTTTGTATTTTATTGTTCTGAGTAACACTAAAATGGCCATATCTTTGGAACCATAAGTCTAATTATGATGGGGTATTCAGCAAAATAAAGCTCTGAGAATGGCTCATGTAATATGCGATTGAACACTGAATTTTGATTCTGATTGATATCAGTCTCATTTAGCTAGATCACATCCACAGCAGCTGAAGGGAGTATCCCATTATGCTTTGCGGTACTATAATAGAACTGTATGTGCCATAGAAAATGTACACAAAATCCATCACTTCAACTTTCAATAACTGGCTTAAATCAGGGGAGGTTAAGACTTTTGTTTGCAAAAAATATGACCCCTAAAGTATTGTGAAACTATCCATAGCTCTCAATAGCTAAGCGGCTCTTGTTTATATTTTGTACACATTTACTATGGTGCATGCAGCTATACTGCAATGCTTGCTGGGATACTCCTTTCAGCTGCTGTGGATCACATCACAAATGTCATCCACAATCAGATCTCCACCAAGAATCGGTGAAGGGAGGCTATTGAAATGCTAGGTGTCTGTATGTATAAAAAAATTTAAGATTGTTAGCAATCAAGTATATAACAGTCACCACTGTGCCTAATCAGTTCAATGGTGGATTATTGTATATTTCTTCATTTTAAGCCTCAAATCAGTTTGCATGAAATTGTGATGAAATGATAAAACTACAACTGAATCGTTGCAGTGTAAACGAGAGCAGGTATGTGTTTTTGCCGCGTTTCATTCAAAACCTTTCTAAGCAGCCAGTCAGTCCACAGGGACTGCTCCCTTACAGAGAACAGATTTTCTTTTAATGTTCAATTGAGACATGCTATGATCACTGGGTTATTTGGGTTTGTTTCAAGTAAATCACATTACTACAGTTACAAGTGCTAAATTCTGGTCCCAGCCGACAGGTAGAATTATATGCTGCCATCGGACAAAATGGTCCAAAAATTTGTATTAAATAATCATGAATGAGCAATTATTCATTACGTTTCACTACCTGAAGAGAATTGATCAAAATTGAATTCCCTACTGAGGTTGGTACATCTGTCAATGAGTTGTCCAGTTCACAAGGCTGTCATTATAGCTACAGGCAGTATATGACACACATGGGTCAATAAGTTTCATAAAAATTACCTTGTGTGGTATTTGGTTCCCAGGAAATGAGTTTTGCCCGCAGAGGCAATTTGTGGTTAAATGTTGATTCCTCACTATAAAAGTTGTTACCATCAATTTGGAAAAAAAAAAAAAAAGGAGGTGAAACATGATCAATTCTGTTCAGGCAGTGAAACCTAATGTTATGTAACACTTTGTTACATCTTGCTAAATTGATTGCCACCAAAGCCATTCATAAAATGGTACCATCAACTGTACCATCCACTAACAGCATAGCTGATACTTTGTTTTGAAGCTATATTTGATCATCTTGATTTATAAACCTAGTTATCAAACCACTTACACACCATGCATTGAAGTGGATATTGCAACTTCCAGGCAAGCCTAGTCTACTTCAAGACTCTTATACTACTGCCAGCCAATCATTTACCTCTGCATATAGGGACCGCTGCCCTGGGACCGCAGCGACCTGTTCTTTCTCTAGTCACATACCGTCTACTCAATCTCTGATGGAAAGAGGAACCACCCCACCTGAGCATATCTGTAGCTATCTTTGACCACGCCCATCACTATAGATCGATCACTGTCGTCATCTGACACAAACTACCATTAACTTCTGCATAGCACAGCATCATGCTGCAGTTAGCTCTTAATCCTCATGATATGACTGAGTCCAGTCCAGTGTCTATAGGGCCATGCACAAACCCTCTGATCAAATCCCGGTCCCCGCACACCGTGCATCCGCGGGTATTCATGCTCGTCGAAAATTTCGCGAAATAAGGGGTGTATTCAGATGAAGAAACGCGATTCGCGAAACACACAAAAAAGGGGTGTTTTTTTAAACCACGTGTTAAAAAAAAAAAAAAAGGGTATTTCCATAGAACAGCCGACACGTTTCTGCCAGAAAAGAGTATATTAGAAATATCATTCAAGCGTTTTAGCGAAAATAGGGTATTGTCGAAGGGCAAATAATTCGCGAAATCGCTAAAAAAGGGGTGTTTTTCCCTAAAACTTCGCGAAATGAGATGCAAAAGGGGGTGTTTTTAAAGTTCACCGACAAGCATGAATACCCGCGGATGCACGGAGTGCGGGGACCGGGGATCAAATGCACCTGGTCCTGAGACTGCCCCTTTCCTCTGATCACGAAATATGTAGTGACCGCATGAGAGCATTTTGACATAAGTCATGTAGTGACTAGGGTACAAACCACTGATGCACTGTGCACAAACCTTTTGATTTAACACCACAGTTCCTGACACAGCTCCTACCCTCTGATCGCAAAATATAGAACAGCGCAGAGAGAGTAGGTCATAATTTTCACATTTTGTTTTAAGATAACAACTTTATTGAGAACGTCAAGGCTTAGAAGCTGAGCTAGCTGCAGTAACCAGGGCAGTAAACATTCATGTGGCTACGGGCAGTTACGGGCTTGAATCAAGGCTAGGACAGGCCTTACTTGAAAGGCTCATCAATCACTTTGCCTCAATATATTAATATAATAGTGATTCTATTAGTAATTGTCTTGCTATAATCACTCAGCTTTATAACACAGATGATCTCTTGAAGATGTCATTACAAGTGAAACTTAGTCTTCTTTGATATGGAATGATACATGTGGGTAGGATTTTACAAATCTTGTAAGCCTGACAAGTCATGGGTCAGTTTGTTTAGTATCACTTACTTAAAGAGCAGCCTTTCAAGTTGTTATACCTTTTTAGTTCCATGTGGTAAAATTGGCAAATGTTTTGTCCCAAGATACTTATTTGCAGAGGTTTCCTTTGCTAGCTTAGCAGTACCTGCTTGATGCATTCTGTAACTGTTGTCTTAGGGACACTATGCAGATTGGTATGAATAGACTTTCTAGGACAGATTTTTTAAAACTTTGTTAGATTTTTATTGAAATATTTTATCATAGCATATGGTCAGGATTTCCTCTCTAAATAGCTTTTACTAACTGCCGTAGGTTTTTCCACAGACACTTGCTTGGAAGCAAGCTAAGAGCAATCTTTATAAATGGTCATTGTCCATTTTGAAAAAATTAAAAAAATGTATTTCAACCAGTGTAAGGATTTTGTGTAAACCACTTAAGGCAAAATAAAAAAATAAACATGTTTCACGTCCCCTACCGCTTCCTTTTTTTGGGTTTCTTCAATTTTATTTTTATTTTTTGAAATTCAGTTATAACTTTTCACAAAATATGTCTAGGAAGTAGAGATGCTTTCTATAGCCTTGCTAACACAAAAGAAACACTTTCATAAGGTTTTGTGATAACTTAGAGGGGGCCTATCTCTCAGAACAACAAATAAAAAGAGGCCTCCTCCTTTTTCCAGGCATTATTGTATACGCTAAAACAGCTCTAATTATGGGTATTTACACTGATTTTGCGATAAAAAAATAAAAATAAAAAGCCCCCTCTTCCTCCTTTTTTTTCAAAAACCCGGACGTGAAACATGTTTTTTTATTTTACTTGGCCTAAAAACTATTACTTAAAGCATTTTACTTTGGGAATTTTTCCTTCCTCAAGAATTTACTCTCCTCTTAATTGAAGCAAGATTCTTCACAACAACCACTATAGAGTCAATAACCTCTAATTTAAGCACCAGTTAAGATGTTTCTAGGAATTAAACTCTTGGTGGATATGATTTATTCATGATATTTGCCTGTGAATTGGTTAAATAGTTTATATACCGTAAAAAATAGATAGTTAACATATGTGCTTACTATCAAGCGCTTTTGAAAACATAAAATTGTACCAAAGTTTGGCGCTTTACCAACTGAGCTAATGGGGGTTGAAACACACATTTGCAGGTTCACTTGTTCGTATAACAATGTGTATCGATGATTTGCTAAAAACCCTTTTTTTGTGGATAGGGCTCTTCATAATTTGCATGTTTTAAAAGCGCTCGATAGTAAGCACATTTATGCTAACTATCAAGTTTTTATGGTATTGCAAATCATAGTGACCATAGCCAAATAGCAATTGGCCAAGGTCCTCTTTTTGTAAAGTTCTTTCTTTTTTCTCCATTCTTCTTTCTTCTGTTAATCATGTAATGAGCCATCATAGCCATGTTTTGTTATTATTTCTGTGGTAAGCCATATAAAATTAATATTTTGGTTTTTTTCCCTTTCCTGCATCAATTTCTAGGATTTTTTTATTTTGTTTTATTTTTCCACATTACCGGTGCAACCGGTCAATGTGTGAAAACTACAGTACTGGTGCAGCCAGTCACTGTGTGAAATTGGTCAAGCTTTCATCAGATATGGCTCTGACTTCATCAGATGTGGCTTTCGTCAGATGTGGCTCTGACTGCACCGGTAATGTGATATCCGACGGCGCACCCGAAAATCAGTTGTTATGGAATCCCGTCGTGAAAGCCTATCTACTTGCAGATAAATAAGCTCAATATTACAGAACAAAGATCACTTTAAGTCTTTTTGTGATACTCTCGGGCTTTCCCCTTCGAATCTCGCATTTGGAAAAAAGAAAAAGGGCCGTCTCCTTTCCTCAAGCACTGTTGTAAAAGACTTGACTGCTAAACAATTTTAATTTTACAATAAAGGACAAAAACAACAACAGAAAAACCTACCTCCCTCATCAATTCATAAAAATCCTCTGGACGAGAACCAAAACATTAATTTTTTATGGCCTATATTGTGTCAAGTTGCAGCACTTGTCAGCAGATATTGTGAAAGTGTTTGCAATAATTGTCCTGAAGGGTACTTACTGTTTGTGCATATAGTATAGAGGGCAAGGAATATGCACTTTATTGTAATAAAAATCTGTTTAAAGAAATAAAAGATGTGTTGGAGTAAAAGACTTACTGCAATGACTTATTGTTTTATTCATTATATGGTAATTCAGAAATTGAATCTGTTTGGAATACTTGTACATGAATAGTTTCTCCAAATTTGATTTATAAATGTATGCTGTTGTTATTGTTTTTGTTGTTATATGTTGTTGTAGTTATTGATATATATTGGGTAATCAGTGTAATAGCAGCATTAGTTACCAGTGTCTTAGTACTAAGCAGCAATTTACGGAAATCTAGGTTTTTTAATAAGATTTGTACATCTTCTTTCTTACCCAACACCTCTGCATCCATATGATATTTTCTGGAGCGGTATTAAAAGCATGTCCATTCTAAAGAGAAATATATACACTAAAATATCAAATAACATTCAATAACAATTTATAAACGAAAAATAACCCAAAGCAGCACACAATATATATGTCATTTTGCACCTTGGCCCAGTAAAACAGAATCACCTTATAGTAAGCAACAGATCACCCTGTCAAATGTGGACACCTTTATCCATCTATGACTGATATAACACACCTTGGTCAAATCCATGGTGAGTTAGTTCTTTTACTTTTCTTCAGAACCTTGATCTACATAGGTTTTATACTGGTGCTTGCGACTAAAATATATATATGCTTGATATCTTCAGGCAATGTACAATGTAAAAGCTGGGACTGAATCATGCAGTCAGATGAGCTCAATTGGTTGCTCAACTGCAATCCTTGTGTGCAGACATTATTATTTTGCTCTTGTCCAGGAAAAAAAAGGTTGGCACACTTTGCCTGTCTTTTGGTATATCTCTTCCCCCGCTCCCCCAATTCAATGTTGGACCAAGGCATGTTGTCAACAGGACTGTGAGACCCTCCAACATTGAAAGATGGGGAGTGGGGAAGGGTGAGATATAGGGGGAGTCTGTACTTAACATAATTGCATGCATGTTTCACTCGCCTCTCCAATTTTGATAGGACACACATTTCCATTGTTTAGTGCAAGTGTGTCAACTATATTTTCCTGGATTGCAGCTTCTAGACAAAGAATGTAATTGTTGTGTATGTTTACCTGTACCATCTGGTGCGATGATCCTGGGTGCAGTTGTTATCATAGGTTTAGGCTGATTGAGGTACTGTGCTTGTATAAAGCTGCATCCATGAATTAAGGTTTAGGAGGGTGTTTTTGGCAAAAGTGGACAGTAAGGCACAATGATCTCATGTGGACTCAAACATACCATGATGACAGTTATCAGTTTTGAGAATATTCATGATAGCTTCCATGTTGAGGATAAATAATCTGGGTCAATTTGTCCCCTGTATATGGTGTGTGGTTATGTAAACTGATATAATTATTTGCTGCAAGTTACTGGAAAATTCATTTTGTAGTAAATTTAGTGTAAGATTTCACAGGTAGATGCACTGATACACCACTAAAAGCAATATTGTCACATTTGTTTCCATAAAAATGTTAGTATTCACCGTCAGATATGTTCCCATTCAATTTCAAGTCAAACGAATGTGGTAAAGCAAAGAAAATCACATGTCATTCCAGCGCATATGTTGTCAATACGAGAACATAATGTTCTGCAAAAATTTTCCAATTTGCACGATAATTTCTTATGTATAAGTTCTTATATTGGGAAACCAAAAATTCCCTCCAACTTCCAAAATTTCTCCCAAAATTAGAAATTTCCCTCCAAGTTCCAGACATTTCCCTCCAATAAATCCTGGAATAAGCATTCTGGATTCTACATTTTTTCCAGGTTCTGGAGGTAGGGTTGTTTCAGTCTTGCCCATGTAATTTATCCTGAACCAGATTATGTTTTTACATAGTCTTCTACTACTAGTTAATGGCTTATCTGTATGCAGCTATGTCTGTGCAACACACTTGTTGCATTACACTTGTTGCTTTAAGCTTATTATAGCCATGATGGTTTTGTTTTTCCCCAACTTTCTTGCTAAATCCTGCCCATCAGTAAACACTAATTTCCTCCACTAAACATCTCTAATACACCGTCGCCAATTCTTATGTCAACAAACACCACAGTCCTGTTCTATTTGCGTATCTCTGCATGAAAACAAAATGTTTTGTCGAACAATAATGTAAAATATAAAAGTAGTCAGTCTGTCGGTGCGTTGTTACGCCATTTCTCAGAGAGATAGAATTGCCTTGCATGCTTGGAAAAGCATGTTTCCCTGTCGCTTTATTGTTTTACAAAATGGCCCGGGGGCTGCCAAGAGTCTACTTAAATCTCTCCCCAGGGTAACAAAGACCCGTTTATAGTCCTTTCGTCAAGTACTTGTGGCTGGGACTGCACGAGCTAGCTCACGTTGCCCGTCAGTTGGCCAAATGTTTTTAGCAAAGCGCTTTCCCGTTGCATTAAGCTAATGACTGGTGATATGTATTGGGTGTGCTTTTTAATTGGACGTCTTCAGTTCATATTTCTTTCTTAGTAAGGGTGTAATCATCATGGCACAAACAAGTTTGACCTGGATTTGTTGTTATCTTACATCACCAAAAGACTCTGTTTTTGATTTAGTTTGCTGGGAATTTAAAAAAAGGAAGTTATTTGCTCCTGTGCTTTGAAGCTTGTCCGTCGTCTGATGTCGTTGAGCACACACATCACAAAGTATATTGTAGAAGTCTACAACTCAAAATCTGTGCATCAAATTACCAAACTGAAATACAGGAAAGATGCCAAATTATGTTCTGCACATTTCTATACTTCATTGTTGTAAATAGTGCCAAAATTGTTGTCATGGGGATATTTTAAATGAAAAAAAAAAGATACAGATTGTAAGGTTACACCTAAAGTACCCATTTGTCGTTGCCTTTGTTGCTCTTGAGTGCCTGGATTCTTGACAGTCTTGCAGAGAATTTCATTGTGCATTGGCTTGAGTAGCCTTGCAGTGCAACTTTGGCTGGGAACTTTGGAATCTGCATATCCCCCAGCTACGTAGATTTCTTTTTGACATTAGGGGGATGGGGTTGGGAAAAATTTCTTGAAGTATAGTAAAACCAGCATCTTTTGGCGACAGAATATGTTTATGGTACAAAAGCGCTCGAAAATGTGAAATATGGTACAAAAGTGGAATAAATGTGTGTGAAGCGCGCAAAAATTCACACTTTTGGGGCTAAAATGGCCAAATATGAGGTTAATTTGGTCTGAAACCCACATACAGGTGTCAACATTGGGGGAATGATTGTATGGACCATCCCCACTGGCAAAATATTGGGGGGATTTATCTCCCCCATCCCCCCTGGGATCTACACCTATGATATCCACAGCGCAAGTGACAGCACATATTGCAGTAAAATTGTACACATATCTTGTGTATTGCTCTGGGTAGAATCTGGATACTTTATTGAATTCCATACGCAATCAGAACACATTATTTCAAATATAGTGCTTTCATGTGACATGTTTTGACAAATCAGAGTGTGATTTTCAAGAATGGGTCATGAGGGGAATGGAATTCCAGACAAACATCAATGTGTATTATTATGCTCTAAATGGACAAAGCTTTCTGCATACCTTTTCAGTAAAGGTCAACATACAAATACATTTATCAACTGCAAGTCCTTCAAATTACACTCAAATCCACTATAACTTTCAAAGTAGGATGCAAAATTGTAGTAAATATTTGCTGTAAAGATGCAAGTGCAATTTATTTTTAGTTAGGCAAAAAAAAAAAAAAAAAAAGGTTCGTCTAAAAGCTTGAGCGCACGTTTGTAAAATCCCACGATTTGACAAAAACAAATGCGAATTTTTTTTATTTCAAATTTTATTTTTTTATAGTTTTTTCCAAAAAAAATCGGCGAAAATCAGAATTTTTTCTCAAAATACCATGAAAAAAGTCGGGAATAAAAAAAAAAAAAAAAATCGCATTTCGCATTTGTTTTAAATTTCTCGTGAGCTTTGAGACAAACCTTTTTTTTTTGGCCTTATCGAACGAATGTACGCTCATTGAGCCCAGGCATTGAGCCATTACGTAACATCATTGTTACGTGGCTCTCGTTCATTCTCAAGCGAGCGAGTGCAGCGTGCTCGACAGCCTGCAACATGTTCACCATTTCTGTTTCCTAAACTTTTATTATTTTGTTATTTTGTGTACGTTTTCATATCCAAGAGGTAGATATAGAAAATAAATAAATTTTCTGACGGAGGTACGGAGGAAGAAAGTTACAATTTATATGCTAAATAGACTTGTTCTAAGAAGTTTTTCATGTCATGCTAAGGGTCACTTGCCATTGGCCTTTTAGATTTCACACCACCAAATAATATTATACGGTTGTGCTCCCTGAATGCATTTCTCAGAATAAACCATAGATGGCCTAAAGTAAGCATTAAAATGAGCAGAAATTTGCATAACTTTGGCTAAATTTGGATTGGTCATGATTAGTAATATCAAATCCTGCAAGTGTACCACAGATGGGAGAGATCGAGTATTTTTTAATGATTTGAAGCAGTCTTTTCTATACAGAAACACTGGCATGATTTTTCAGGTAAATTAGGTAATTCCCAGATCATAGACTTCGAGGGCCAGTCGTAAAAAATAATGACGGTTAACCTATATCTTTTCCCAGTCAGAGGGATCAGGCTAGGGCTAATTTCAACTATCATAGCTGTCGCTGAGAACTGAGTCGCTCTTGCGAAGAAAAAAATGATGTTTTCTTGAGGCAAATGTAGTACATATCTCTATGGGGATTTATTTGGTGGTGTGATATCTTTAGGCTCTTGAGCAGCTTCATATTGAAAATGTTGCATTATATAATTATTTTTTTTGAAGTGGAATAAAGGTGATGATCGATGATATATGATATGATATGATATGATATGATATTTTGTTGTATGTTTTTTGAAAATACTCTTAATTCATAATTATACTACAACTGTGATTCTGAAGTGAAATGTACAGCAACAACAAAAATATATTGCCTGCACTGGAAATTTGGACAGGTCACTTGGTTCATAAATGTAACACTTGACACATGTTCTTAGAAAAAAAAGTAAATAAATCAAATAGTGAGATAAACTTTAAAAAAAGTGGCATTATTCTCCAGTACAAACTACTATGACACCATTGACATTTCTATTTTTAACAGTGTTGTATTTATCAGTTGCAGAACACATTGAAGGTCTCTGAATTGTGATGCGTCCAAGGTCTTCAAACCTATATCTTTTCCCAGTCAGAGGGATCAGGCTACGGCTAATTTCAACCATCATAGCTGTCGCTGAGAACTGAGTCGCTCTTGCGAAGAAAAAATGATGTTTTTTTAGGCAAATGTAGTACATATCTCTATGGGGATTTATTTGGTGGTGTTATATCTTTAGCCTCTTGAGCAGCTTCATATTGAAAATGTTGCATTATAATTTTTTTTGAAGTGGAATAAAGATGATGATCGATGATATGATATGATATGATATGATATATGATATGATATGATGCATTATAATTATTTTCTTTGAAGTGGAATAAAGATGATGATCTATGATATGATATGATATATGATATGATATGATATGATATGATATGATATGATATATGATATGATATGATGCATTATAATTATTTTCTTTGAAGTGGAATAAAGATGACGATCGATGATATGATATGATATGATATGATATATGATATATGATATAATATGATATGATATGATATATGATATGATATGATATGATATGATATGATATGATATGATTATGATATGATTATGATATGATATGATATTTTGTTGCAAGTTTTTTTAAATACTCTTAATTCATAATTACGCTACAACTGTGATTCTGAAGTGAAATGTGCAGCAACAACAAAAATATATTGCCTGCACTGGAAATTTGGACAGAACACTTGGTTCATAAATGTAACACTTGACACATGTTCTTAGAAAAAAAAGTAAATAAATCAAATAGTGAGATAAACTTTAAAAAAAGTGGCATTATTCTCCAGTACAAACTACTATGACACCATTGACATTTCTATTTTTAACAGTGTTGTATTTATCAGTTGCAGAACACATTGAAGGTCTCTGAATTGTGATGCGTCCGAGGTCTTCAAACACTGAAAGTTCCAAGTGTCATGAGTTCAGGATGTGAAAGTTGAACACCTCAGACATGTCATGAAGCATCGTTAGAGGCATCTGATGTTCCAAAAGATGTTCACAAATAAAACAATTCTGGTTTTAAAATTTGTTTATTTTACTTGGGAATAATGACACAATTTTTACTTTTTTTCTGTTTTTGGTGTTATGGAATACTGTTTAAAAAAAAAAAGTAAATAACAGTAAATAAAATAAAATGTTGTCATATATACAGTGCCTTTCACATGTATCAAATGGATTTTATTCCACTGCCATTAGAATATGTCAGCTGCCATACAATTCCCAAGGCATGCTCATACCTTTGGGTGGTGCTCAATAGACAATATTCATAACATCTCCCCATTTCAGAGGGTAGAGAGAGGCAAGTGAGGTAAAGTACCTTGCCTAAGTGCACAACACGATGGCACCGCCGGGGCTCGACCTCGCAATCCTCCGATTGCTAGGCAGAGCCCGTACTTTGCCACAATCCCCCCATGTACCATGGTATATAGAGCAATAATTCCAAATACACTTGGCCGAGGTGTTCTAAGGCGTTAAGTTTATAGTGTTCTGAGAAATTTGTAGTGTGGACAAAGACGTGCTGAATATTTCTGCCTAAAGATGTGTCAATAGCTGGTGTTTGGGGAGTGTCAGCATAACATGTTTTATACATGAGTACTTTCAATAGTTAATTAAAGAAGTAACAGTTAATATTATCTAAAAAAATTAACAACAGTGTCATATTTATCACACTGCAGGCCTGTAAACACTAGTGTGGTGATGATGACCCAAAGACTCTTGCATTATTATCTAATCATGCTTATATAGTAGTCTTGTGGTAACAAAACTTGTGTAAAAATTAATTGGGCCTTGGATAGAGGTGTTACAATTAGCATATAAACAACCAGGATGAGATGGAGGTGTTTGGGGTTAGATATCATATTTATTGGGACTAATATGCATTTCATTTTAAGTAGGGGTCATCATTTGCAACTCATCAATATTCATTAGATAAGGGTCAAAATAAATAATAAACACACAGACTCACCCGACATCCAAACTAAATTGGTCTGTTATTTCGTAGCTTTACTGCGATTAATGCAAACAAAGTGTAGGCTTACACAATTGCACATCTGCAATCAAGGAAATAAATAGTTGGCACACCTTGACAATATGTTGGAACTCTTCATTGCTGCTCTGATAGTACAGTGAAGTTAGTTTAACTATGTTTGATGAGAAGTACATACCTTCCCCTTTCCCCTTCCCTCGCCCATTCACCCTAATCAATCAATGTTGGGAAGACTGAAGAGCCCAATGGAAAAAGTGCTTTCATCGACATTGAATTGGAGGAGAGGGTGGGGATTTTCATTTTGTATGCCAGAGTGTGCCAACATTAGTTTTCCTGATTGTAGCTTCCATCCTGTAATACTTGTATTTCAGGGCAACAGGCTAGATACACCCCTGGTAAATTGAAAGAGTTGCATTGCAATGAAACAACCTGTTCCTTGAATGAAACTGTGAATTGCTGTAAAATATTGCTGCTCTGACAAGTGATTAATATTTTACCTGATTAAAGATGTATGTCTGACCCATTTTCTAGCCAAAGCTCATTTGAGGTCAACTTGTTCAATATGCTGAAAAAAAATGAAAAATCTAGTCCAGTATGAGCAGTTCAAATTCAATTGCAACCAAACTTAGGTAATATCTGCACTATAGACGAATCCAATTTCACACATTCCTACACCTCAATGGCAGCTATAGCTGGGTCCCCCCTTAGTTCTATCCCATCTAAAATGTGAAATGATGTGGCCTTGGCGGGGATATTAAACTGCATTCCATCACCCGTGTTACACGTAAACAAAAGAAGGGTGAAAGTTTACAACACAATACAATTCAGACTTAAGTAAATCAACCCCAAACTTTGAGTCATGCTTTATAGAAATTGAAAATGTAAATAAACGAAATATCATTGTTGGTACTGTATACAGAGCCCATACATCTATTAATGAGTTCATAATGCACATATCAAATGCAACCCCGACCCCTGGGGACCCGGGGATGGCCGGGTCGTGGGCCGTGGATTTTGGGTTTAAAAGTTCAAGTCACGGGTAAACACCCGACCAGTCCCGGACCCACCCGGGCAAAACTCTCAGCCACTCCCCGGCCCTCCCGGGGCGAATATCCGATGCAAGCCACTGCAAACCCCGGGTATTCCTCGGCCCAAGTTCCCAGCCCTGAGCATCGAATATAGGTCTGGATCTTAATATCGCGGCAATCTTGTCATGCGGGCTCAAAATTGCCACGACAGGTATTGCCATTTTGGATATTATTTAAAACATCCTTTCAACGAATTGTGATCAATGTTAACACAAGACATTGAATTCAATTTTTATATTATTTCCTTATAATTATTTTTTTAAAGAAGAAAAATACAGCTCGAGAATTTATACAGAACATGTACACTACCTATAGTAAATTTATTATGGCCATGTACCAGTCGATCGCAGATGTCACAAAAGTATCATGGATTCTTTTATTATGGTCAGTTTTGTTTTTGAGTGTAGGCCTAAAACTTAAAATATTTTAAAACTTTACTCTCGGCAGGTGGTTAAAACTTTTTTTTTAAAATACCGTAAAAAATAGAAAAGATTAGCTGATGTCAAATGGGAAGAATACCTAGATAATATAAATGCAGATGATGACTACAATAAGTTTATCAGTATATTTAATAAAATATATGATGAATGTATTCCATTAAAGAAATGTTCAAATAAAAGGAAAAGGGATCCGAAATCGCTGTGGATAACCAAAGGGTTACTAAAGAGTATAAACATTAAAAATACTTTATATAAACAGTATTTACAAAACCCAAGTGTTGAACGCCTTCACAAATTAAAAATATATAGAAATAAACTTCATGCTTTAATACGCAAATCTAAGAGGAAATATTATTTTACCAAGTTTGAGCGTTCTAAAAATAATATGAAACAAACATGGAAAACAATCAATAATATCATTGGCCGTGGTAAAACAAGACAAGCTCAAAAGAAATTTAGAAGTGACAACGGCAATACTATTACCAATCCCCATGATATTTCCAACCTTTTTAACAATTTCTTTGTAAATGTAGGTCCTAATTATCTAGCATCACAAATTCACAAATCAGGTAAAGATTATTTTGATTACCTAAAAAATCCAGCATCTAGCAGTATGCATATGAAGCCAGTTGTTGAAATGGAAATCATTAAAATTATTGATAAATTTAATCAAAATAAAAGTGCTGGTCATGATAGTATTGGAAATTTTATTATAAAAAGAGTTGCAAAGGAAATTGTTCAGCCGCTTGCCTCAATCTTTAATCTCTCCATTTCAACCGGTGTTGTGCCACAAAAAGTAAAAATAGCAAAGGTAATACCAATCTATAAAAAAGAAGATTCTGAAGTATTTTCTAATTATCGCCCAATTTCGGTACTACCTTGTTTTTCGAAGATACTTGAAAGACTAGTGTTTAACAGATGTATTGCGTATATAGATAGTAATAAAATACTAAATGATAAGCAGTTTGGTTTTCGAAACAACCATTCTACATACATGGCCATAACTCAACTAGTTGACAAAGTTAACTATGCCGTTGAAAGAAATGAAACCACAATTGGAATATTCTTAGACCTTTCCAAAGCCTTTGACACTATCAACCATAACATATTAATTCATAAATTGGAACACTGTGGTTTTCGTGGTATCGTACTTCAGTGGTTCACTAATTATTTAAGCAACAGAAAACAATATGTACATTACAACTCTTGTGAATCAGAACTTAAAGATATTATTTGCGGTGTACCTCAAGGTTCTATACTGGGTCCCTTATTATTCATTCTCTATGTAAACGATATTATCAACACATCAGATGTATTAGACTTTATATTATTCGCAGATGATACTACTATTCTGTACTCACATAAAGATATTGAAAGTAAATATCAATTAATTAATAATGAATTGAAAGAAATTAGTAATTGGTTCAAGTCGAACAAACTATCGGTAAATGCAAGTAAAACAAATTACATGGTTTTGGGTACACCACATATGACATCAAAAATAAACTCAACTGTGTGTGATGTATCTCCTGAGATCATTTTAGATGAGACAGTTCTGGAACGGGTTACTAATACAAAATTCCTGGGTGTGATTATTGATGAATGTTTGACGTGGAAATACAATATAAACTGTATAGCAAAAACCATCTCGCGAAATATTGGAGTTATGAACAAACTTAAATTTTATGTACCTGATCATATCCTGTATTCTCTATATTGATTTGGGGGGATACGTGTAAAACATACTTGGATAAAATTATGAAATTACAGAAATGGGCTGTGAGGACAATAGCAAATAGTCATTATAGAAGCCACACTGCTCCCTTATTTGCCAAATACAATATTTTAACTCTTGCAGACACCTACAAACTTGAATTGGGGGTATTTATGTACAAGTAAGTAATAATGAATTACCAGGCATATTTGATGGCTTCTTTACACTACGTTCCAATATTCATAATTACCAAACAAGAAACGCAGATAAATTCAACTTAATGAAGAACAACAAAACATTTACTGACCATGCCATTCGTACTGCTGGTCCAATATTATGGAATTCATTGCCAAACTCAATAAAAACGGCAAATTCATTGAAACATTTCCGTAAGATATATAAACGTGACTTGATCTCAAAATATGATTAATTCTTGAGCATTGTGTTTCTCGTTTGTTTGTTATGCTTTGTTTTGTTTTTACTTCTTTTGATGGTAACATTTCTTTGTTAAGGGGGGTGACTTCCTCTGGCCTTACTGGCCTTCTGGTCACCCCCTCCATAATTCGTTTGTTTGATATTGCCTTTGTTTTTTAAAATTTATACTTGTGTGATTTCATGTGAATTATGGGAAAATAAAATATCTTGTATCTTGTATTCAGCATTGATTTTTAAGCGGATTTAATCTACCCAATTGGGCAGTAACAACACCAGTTTGGTGCAGACGAGGGACCCAGTAATGGCCGACTGAATTCTGACCATCACATGGCTCGTTGGATTTGTCTATAGGAACTCTCATGTGATGGTGTTTAGGTCACACACTGAGGTCAAATGTCATTTGAGGTCAACTTGTAAAATAGGCTGCAAATGGACAATCTGGTCTCGCCTGAACAGTTCAAATCCAATTGTAACCTTGGGCCATTCATGTAGCTGCATTATGGGAACTCTGGGCACTAAGTGAACTTTTATGTAATGGTGGTGTTCAAGGTCACACACTGAGGTCAAAGGTCAATTGAGGTCAACTTGTAAAATAGGCTGCAAATGGGCAATCTGGTCTCGCCTGAACAGTTTCAAATCCAATTGCAAACTTGGCCCATTCATGTAGCTGCATTATGGGAACTATGGGCACTAAGTGAACTTTTATGTAATGGTGGTGTTCAAGGTCACACACTGAGGTCAAATGTCATTTGAGGTCAACTTGTAAAATAGGATGCAAATGAACAATCTATCTGGTCTCGCCTGAACAGTTCAAATCCAATTGTAACCTTGGGCCATTCATGTAGCTGCATTATGGGAACTCTGGGCACTAAGTGAACTTTTATGTAATGGTGGTGTTCAAGGTCACACACTGAGGTCAAAGGTCAATTGAGGTCAACTTGTAAAATAGGCTGCAAATGGGCAATCTGGTCTCGCCTGAACAGTTTCAAATCCAATTGCAACCTTGGGCCATTCATGTAGCTGCATTATGGGAACTATGGGCACTAAGTGAACTTTTATGTAATGGTGGTGTTCAATGTCACACACTGAGGTCAAATGTCATTTGAGGTCAACTTGTAAAATAGGCTGCAAATGGGCAATCTGGTCTCGCCTGAACAGTTCAAATCCAATTGCAACCTTGGGCCATTCATGTAGCTGCATTATGGGAACTATGGGCACTAAGTGAACTTTTATGTAATGGTGGTGTTCAAGGTCACATACGGAGGTCAAAGGTCATTTGAGGTCAGCTTGTAAACTAGGCTGAAAATGAAAAATCTGGTATCATATGAACAGTTCAATTGCAACCAAATTTGGGCCATAGCTGCATTAGCCTTATGGAAACTTTCATATCTTGGGATGACTTATTTGGGACTGATGTCCCTATTTTGTTACTTTTGGTGGACGAAAGCAGACAATTGTCTAGTATACTTACTCTCATTAAAATTTTGAAATTGTGTACCATTGTAGTTCTGCTGATCAGACTGGCAATGAATAAATTTATATTGCTCTGATCTCAACCTTGGCAAAGTGCATAAATCACTCATCAATTTACTTAGTATTAATGTACTTGTGCATGTTGTAAAGTTAACTTTATTTACAAATTCAGACACATGTTCACTAAAAATTGAATGCAGTGTCATGATCATTGGCTGTCACTTAGGGAATTGCATTTCTTGGAATTACACATCAATGATCAATTGGTTCAAAGGCGTACTGACTAAAGGGAGGGCAGGGGAAAGGATCAAGGGTAAAAAGGTGTTAGGATTTGCATATCAGGATGAGATGGAGGTGTTAGGGGTTAGATATCATATATTTGCAGAGAATAATATTTTATGTCATTCAATGGTCATCATTTTATCGCATCAATATTCATTAGATATTAGAATTGAATTTTTTGCTATCTACTGCTGATAGCAAATGACAAAATTACAGTTAACTAATTTCATGATTTGCCATTTCCATCTCTATAAATAAAAATAAGCAAACATGAAGATAAGCAAATTGCATAAGCAAATGAGGAGAAAATACATGGCCAGTGGTGTATCAGGGGACGGGTGGGGGGGTGGTGGTACAGGGGTGTTGGGAGGGTGAAAGGGCATGTCCCCTGTCAATCGATTTGAAATTTAGAAAATCCCAGAGGAAAATTGCAGAAAAAGTGCTTGGGTGCCCCTAGGGCCCACTGTACATGGCTAGTAACTTTAACATAAGCCCTGGGAGTAGAGCCTGGGTTCAGTGATGAAAATTTGCTTGCCTAAAACATGTTAAAGCTGACCAAAAATGGTCAGTGTAATTTTTAAGCTTACCTGTTCAAGTGTGTATAATGCAATAATAGGTTCCAAATAGCCAATCACGGCCTTCTAAATGCATGCTCGAACCATGATGGGAATGATTTTCTAAAGCTTTTGCAGTTCTATGCCAGAGCATGCCAGCAGTGCCAAATTTGGAAGTCTAGCTTGCAATGCATTATCATGCATGTACACTCATCCACAAGATGATCTAAAAGCTATCAGTGATCTTAGTATGCATTTTTAGGCCTTATTTGTACACAAATCTTACCGTTATACTCCTTCAATAGTCAAAAATCTGCAGGTACCGGTAGTTTGCTAAACAGGCTAGAAACCTTTTAATTGATATGCTACACAGTCATTTGTAGCTTAGCTTTGAAGGATTTTATCGATAACACTTTTAAACTGGGCGAAAACGATATGACAGGTCAAAAGGTCAATCTGCCTTTCACCAAAAAACAGTTATTTAGAGGCACATTTTCATCTCTGTCATGAAAAAAAAACTTATTTAGAGGCATAATGTGCTTGTAGATATAATGCTATGGTATTTCACTATGTACCGCTTATAGGTTAATAACTGCTCATCGGTTATTTGGAGGGCATTGTGAAAAATCTAAACATTTTGCCTTTGGAACCGAGGAATATCGCCCCGAGGGATATTCCTAGGTCCAAAGCAAAATGTTTAGATTTTTCATCTGGCATATTACCGATGCAAAGTTATTAACCTCATTCATAACCGTCACACAAAATTTTCCTCAAAAGTTTGTAAAAATAAACAATTTTTACATCTTCCCTTTCCCAAAATCGATCAGGCTAAAACAAGACGACCAATAAAAAAAGTGTGTATCAGAATCTGTGCAAATATGGTAGCTCGCAATCTAAATACGGCAGCCAGCGCGCGCGCAGTTTGTTGGACGCACAATACATTGCACGCAGAGGTCAATTTGCAACATTGGAACAATTACGCATTTTGCGGTCAATTGTGAGATATTAATGACCTCGATTTGCGTTCGCGTTTAAAATATGATTGGATCACACGCATCACGTTTATTAATGAGATTATGAATGGTTAATCACACAGGCTCAGAGAAAATGGATCTGACCAAACTGTATTGGTGGGTTTTTTTCCCTTGTTCCATTTCCCAAAATGGTTTTACTGTACAAACAAAGTGTACACAAAATTGCATTTTCCCCAAGTTTCAGTAACATTGATTAGAATTTTGGTGTGAATTAGACCTAAAGAAAGATACACAGTTCTACATTACACAGTGCTACAACTGTGAATTGCTGAGTAACTTTGCTGCTCTGATAAATGCTCAATATTTATCCTGGTCCAGCATCAGACACGGTTGGTTGATGGGATCATTTTATATTAGATTTTCAAACAAAACATCATGTATAACCAAATTTTAGGCTTAAACAGCTAAAAGTGATAATTTCCCCTCTTTTACAAAATTATTCACTTTTATAGTATTTTTTAAAGCTTTTTCAGATATAAAATGTATCTATTAATGCCAAAATTGGTGGCGCTATTTAGTTACTAGAAATTACCCTTTCAAGGTTTTTATACAAATAATTCCTTTTATTGTTTGATAAAATATGTATATAAAATTTCCTTGTTGCTTGTTTCACCTATTCCAGCTGTTTTTATGGCGGTATAATCACCTAACCCTTAATTGCAAATAAAGAAATATGATTTAGGATAAATAGCGCCATCTTTAGTTAATAATGAAGCCAATTCTATATACATCAAACAGCCGTGCAGATTAAAGGTGCACACATCTCTTATACATTTAGGCCTATACTGCCCTCCCATGACAAAAGGAAGTATGGGACAATTTTTCAAATTGCCTTTTTTGGCTTAAATTAACTGTTTATACCCCTATCTTTTTGTTTAATAAAAGTTTGGCTAAGTTATATCTTCAAAAAGTAGGTAAATTGCAAAAATAATACTTGCTTCCTCAGATTTGTACACACAAAATATGGGACATTTGGCGAAAAACCACCACAAAAGGAAGTATGGGACATACAATTGGAAAGTTTTTGATGATTTAATGTAAATAATTAATCATTGTTTTATGGAAATTGATACTAGTTGATAAGGTACACTGATTTAACATACCAGAACACCATATAGTATGAATATTACGAAAAATATTTAATAAATCAAGGAAAATTTGGTTTTTGCGCCATATCTCAATAACATCAATTTGTCCCATACTTCCTTTTGTCATGGGAGGGCAGTATAGAATACTGTACCCTCGTCAACATTTTGAAATTGTGAACCATGATCAAACTGGCAATAAATATTTATGTTGCTCTGATCCAAATGTTGGAAAAGTGCATAAATCACATACCAATTTATTTTTAGTATTAATGTACTTGTTGTGGATGTTGTGAAGTAAACTTTATTACAAATTTAGGCCAAGTAAAAATAAAAATATGTTTCTCGTTCGGGTTTTTACAAATTAGGAGGATGAGGGGCTTTTTATTTTCCATTTTTTATTGGAAAACAACGCTAAATACCTGTATTTGGCACCATATTTGGGGTATTCAACATACATTTTTATTTTATTGTTTTAAGAGGTAGGCTCCTCTAGTGATCACAAAATTCTTCTTAAATGATGTATAATGCATTTACAAAGCCGTAAAATATGTTTCAACTTCTGAAACATCTTTTTCAACAAGTCATAACTGAAAGTTTACAAAATAAAAAAAAGAAATTTGAAAAATCTTCAAAAAAGGAGGAGGGCGCGGAGGAGCAACATGTATTTTTTTTACTCAGCCTTATATGCGTGTTTACTATTAAAATCGGAATGCAATGTCACGTAAAGGTAATGGCATTTCTTCGAAAAAAATACACATCAATGGTCAATCTACATTATTGGTTAATGATACATATGCATGCTGATCAGTTTGTACCATGTTTCAACACTTTGATCTGATAGGGAATTGTAGAAGAAGGTAAACTAAATGGTCCCAGCGTGACAGTCTTGGATTCTTGTTGTGTAAATCGCCAACACACCCCTACACCAGTGGCGGCACCACGGGGGGCAGAACTCTTGACCCCCTGTCCCCCAGAAAAACCAAAAATTACGCAAATTTCCACTTTTTACGGAAATTTTTCGCAAAATTTGTTGATTTTGCCCCCCTGAAATTCACTTTGCCCCCTAATGCCACCCAAAAAAAAAAATTCCTGGTGCCACCACTACTAGCCACACATGTGCCAAAATTCAGAAGCACTATGAATTGCAGGTTCAAATTTTATTCCATAGAGCTAAGAATCTGCCAATGTTGGTTCATTCTACATACCCATCATTGTTTGGGAACAGACAATTTATAATTCAAAAGACAAATTTGAAAATTTAAAGGAAAATTTAATGACATATCCCGGACATACCTCCCTGTTTTGAATTCATTTGTGGGATATTTTTTTTGTAAAAAGGGTTTTTCCTTCAAGCTGAGGATGCTATCATCAGTTTTTATTCAAGTTTAGGCTTGTTGTAAAAATAAAGTGCTTTTTCATCAAATTTGTTTCCTTGTTAGCTAGTGCCTACATATACAGATTGCTCGGCTGTAACATTGTGTATTGATATACAATGATGCACACAGTCAGGTGCATTACTGATGCTAGTTGCACATTATGAAATGTGTGACTAATGTGACTGATACACACTTATGTGAATTTACACAAGTGTAATTTGGTACTTAACTGACACAAGCAGTATAGTAACAAAAACGAAATATTTGTCACCAATTATAAGCTAAACTAAGGTTTGCATGTTTTTGCCGCAGGTGGAAAAAACCACGGTTTTAACCACTTGGCAAAAACAGTTTTTGCCGGCAAAAATGACAAAAACTAATAAAGTGATTTTTCTGTTTTTTCATCCCAAAACAAATTATTAAGTTACAAAAATCATTTCCTGAGTGTAACATACAAGGCCAGATTTTGTAATTATAAGTAACATTTAAGAAAGTAAAGGCATGAATTTTCATTGCTCACTTTTGCATTTAACTGAAATGTGGCATATCAAATTCAAAACTCTTTCATCAAGGACTTGACGAGACAAAAAATATGTGAATGATTCATTAGAAGTTGTGTGTTACTGTTTATGAGCTTTCTGTGTTACCTTTTAATATTTGAGTGACTATATTTGAGTTTTTGCCATTTTTTGCCATTTTTGCCGTTTAAACCAGGCAAAAAGTGGCAAAAACAGGTTTTTGCTGACAAAAATCGAACCCTGAGCTAAACAAACTATAGAAGTGTGTTTGTATGTGTAAATCAGTTTCTTCCACTTCATATCTTGTGCATTTGTAAAGGATGCATTTGACTTGACAAGTGGATTAAGTCAATTCATTGGTTGACGTCAATTCCACAAGTTAAGTATAATGATGCGCATTATGTGTTTTGTTCTGCCTGGGTTGTTAATTACCATCAATAGTGTGATATTTAGCATGTACACAATCAGGGTAATGGTACATAAACCTTGATCAGATTTTAATGAATTCATAATTGCGTCCATCTTACGTACTTGATTAAAATTTTTATACAGAAGTTATGATTCTGATGAACCACTTTTGTTTTAGCAACACCATCATCTTTTATTACAATAATTGCTTATATTGTAGTAACTTCACTGTGCGTCAGTATTTATGATAAGCCTCTATGACGCAGTCCTGACACAAATTAATGAAAATTTGACACAAAAAATGTGAAACCTCGTTTTATGAGTTTCCCATTTTTCTCTGCTGCTTTGTGTTTCTTGAGTCGGAATTCTTCATTTTCTCTTACTTTGACTCTTTTTTTCCTTAAAAGATGTGTTGCTGTCCATATAACTTGTATTATTCATTGATGAATAGGACTGGACTTTAATAACACAAGAGTGTGTACTTTTGCTGTCAGGTTTGTAACATTCTGAAAGTACTACAATAGCCCAACTGGCAGTGCTCATGTCATAATATTAGTAATTCAATATGGTATGGTAATGATATCATTGATATTGCATTGGCATAAATAACTAGATTGACCTAGTATAGCACTGGCTTCTGTGCTGTACTCTGTACTCTGATGATTTTTTCAAGGTGTTGCGGTTTGTGGAACAGGGCTAGTTCTAACCTAGTAGCATAAATAGTTTGAGACCTCCTATAAGGACCATGTAAACCATATAAACCACCAGTTGTATCAATAACAATAGCCCTACTCAGGGTCTTAGCTAGCCACCCGTCTGGCCGTCATTTTAGACGGCCAGTTTGCTCCTGGGACGGGCAAAATTAATGCCTTTGACAGATGCTATATTATAAATTGTATGTTTTGAGAAGCTAATTGACCTTTTTAGTAGACCCAATTTGTAGAACAAGGCCATATCAGCACATATTTAAACTCTCTGAACCCCCAATGGGCTAATAGATATCTGGTAGATATTTTAAAGGTCAAATTAGGACAGGCAATTTTATTCAAATGACGGGCAACCCTCAATTTCTAGCTAAGACCCTGGCCCTACTGTCAGTGACTGTGTCCATGCCCACTGTCGATTTACTTCTGGAACAAATTTGGGCTTTTAAAATTTCTCTAGGGCTTGTAACTTTTTAGATTACAAGCCCAACTGGCTAGTACCACAAAAAGTTCAAGACCATGCCTGCTTACAAACTAAAATTTATGTCATCTGGCCTCTAGCCAGAAATTGTTTTTGAGGGAGGCGGTGCAGGGACTAAAAATAGGCATTTTTTTCAGGATGGGTGTGTTGCACCAAATATGATCACCACACTTTGTTAAAGGAAGATTTATAATTTGGTTACTATACTTATTCAGAAAAAAATTGTGCTCAGTCATAGTGATACAAATGGTAGATTAGATCTACATTACATAATTGAGTGCTTTTGGAAAACTTCCGTATTTCACCTGGATGTTGGTGACGTCGGACTAGGACGTAGACTAGCCAATTCCAAGAAAATAATAGCCGCCAACATCCGATTGAAAAGCGGAAGGCCCGCGTAAGTGGTCTGGGTAAGCAGTCAAATTAACGTAGTGTAGTTTTGTGGATCTGTAAATTCTACTGATCATTTTACTTTTCTATATCAACCAAAAGAGCACACAGATATGCACTTGACTTGTGTTAAAAACGTGATCCTAATGTAAATGCGTAGGTGACAGAACCATGGTATGAGGAAGGTATGCATGGCCAATTATGGTTTCCCAATTTTCTCTTGAAAGCTTTTTTATCAATACTTTATAATTTCACATTGACTTCCTGAAGTGAATGGGCAGATAATGTTTGGTAATTGTATATTGATCCATCAAAATGAGTTGTATGAATGAAAAATGGTGTTCGGTTAATGCCTTAGGTGGTCACATGGTGTTATGAGTATTTCATATGACAGGTGAAGGGACTCTTCCTACACAATATTTCTAAATTATTTATTTACACTAGCCCCTTCATTGACGAAGCACTGATTACCATGGAGACCCTGCAAGTACATAACATTGATATTAAAACAATATTAAAACTAATTTGAAGCACAATATGCGGTAAAACATATGTTTTTGCTCTGTTTCCTGTTTTGAATTGTATCTGTGTTATTTTTAATATAGCATCATCAACATGATTGATAAAAAATTGAAGACTTTTTAAATTTAAACACTCTGTCAAACATCTGTGGCTTCAGAATAATGAAAAGAATCTGTACCATAGCTGTATACACTTTTGACCATTATTATGGTTTGATGGATCCAAGTTGTGATAATATTGGATCCAAAACATAATAATGATAAAATTGGATGCTTTACGCCCAATATTTATTGGTCTCGCTATGAGTTGTAAAATATTGGACTCGACTACGTCTCGTCCAATATTTTAAAACTCATAGCTCGACCAATAAATATGGGCTCAACCGATCCAATTTTATATCAAAGTAGTGAATTGTTGCTACAGATGCATGATGTATGTGAAATGCTTTCTTGTGTCTCACGTACAGTTGTAGTAGCAATATAAGTTAATATTTGGCCCCCACACATGTGGGGCTTATGCTATCATCCAGATGGTTGCCTGTTTCTTTGTTTGGCTGTCCAGGTGGAAGCAAATTCATTAATCCACTCTACAGCTCCAACGCAGTAACCGATCAACTTCATTATTATGTTTTCAGGGTTATTAGGAGTTAAGAAAACCTAATAATGATAATATTGATGGCTTATTTAGCATGATACCATAACATATCGGATTCGTCATACAAATATCGAACTCGCCGTTGGCTCGTCCGATATTTTTATGACTCATCCGATATGTTATGGTATCATGCTCAGCCATCCAATATTATATCAAACTTGGTATGGGGATATGATGTGGTAGCCTGATGTGCTGTATAGTTTTGCATCATGTTATTTGCATATTTATGAATATTAATGAGCTTATTTGCATATTTTGTCAAAATTTTCATTAATCCACTCTGCAGCTTAAACGCAATAACCAATCAACTTAAAACGTGGTTTGGTGATTGGATATGGTGGCCGGGTGTGCTGTATAGATTTGTGTCATGTTATTTGTATATTTATGAATATGAATGAATGAATATGAATGTGTTTATTACACACCTTTGTGTGGGGCCACCTTAATTATGAACCGCATAATTCTAGTTGTAGGTGTAATTTGTTGCAGTTGGATCAAAATTGTCTTACAGCAGGAAATCATAATTTCCATTTTGATGACATTTTGCAGTAAAAGTTAAGCATTTCAACAGGACCTGCAAGTGATATTAAGAGAAGCTGAGATTGATTCTGGCATAATATGTTATTACATAGCATACTTGAGAGGGATTCTTGTGGGTTATATAACACAGCTGCAGCAGTGTTATGCATAATGTATTATTACAGCCAGATTTGATTTGAAAGATTTCAGGAGATAATATATAATGTAGAGATGGTGTTACTTTACCTGTGTTAATGCCAAGGTTCGGAAAGGGTTTATCACTAGATTGGTATATGATTGCAAAGTATGCCATTTCTTACTCATTTTTATCAAGTGCTCAAGAAATTATGTTGCTATTTGAAACTGTTTGTGGAAGTCTGGCTTTGTAGCCAGTAGTTTGCAGGTTTTAGGTTGTGTTGCCAAAATATTATGGCACACATTTTATTATTAATCAAATGATCTTTGACTAATGAACTTTTTATAAAAACTGCACAAAAAGTAACGCAGCTGTTATAAATACACCTATAGCGTTAGAACTAATAATTATGTTCACAATATTTCTACATAGAGTGAAAGATGATTTATTTACGTCCATTTTGATACCCCATTTGTCCAATTTCGTTCAATATTAACAACTCAGCAGTGTTTTTAGAGACAAATGCCCGAATCTAAAAGCTGCAGCTGTTTGTATTGATTTGAAGTCAGCGCGAAGATAATGGAGGGTTTTACATGCCACAATGCTTGCGTAATAACCACTGATCGCTGTAAACTGCAACTGGTAAATTCAGGTATTTTTCTTTAAAAGCACTACTGTTTTGTTGATATTAAGCGACATTTGACAAATGGGGTATCAAAATGCGAGTAAATAAATCATCCATCTTTCTAGGAAGAAATATTGTGGAAACAATTATTAGTTCTGAAGCTATAGGCGTATTTATAACAGCTGCGTTACTTTTTGTGCAGACTTTAGTTTAGTATTGGTTTCCTGTGTTTTTCCATTGGTTTATGGTCCTTAATGAATGTGATGTAACCATCTTTTGAGAATGGGGGTGGTGATAGGCATTGTCGATGTTGGAAATAATTAATATTGATTTATTGGTCATTCAATATCGATATAAATCGCTAAATCGATTTTTCAAACTTCAATGAATAGCTATGAATGTATTTTACGCCAATGGTTCTGAATTTTGCAACCTTCTATTCATCATTTTGCATTGTCAAACTTATCCCAAAGACATGTTTTAAGCTTATAAAACACCACTTTTCATATTTGTTTTCCCTTTCAAAGATCTGCAAACTATTTATATTTCATTTGCAACACCATAAACTTTACTTCCTTTATCCTGAAAATTTTTGGGAAAATTTTTGGGAAAATTTCCTTAGAAATCGATGCAAGAAGCACATCGGCCATGTTAATTGCGCAATCACAGGAAGTAGATAATGATCATGTGATCAGATCTTATTCTTCAGGAAATGCACGGGATCGTTAAAAACTGCCTGCAAATGTTGAAGACATTTTTATATGCTAGTGTGTAAAATATCAATTTTGATGGAGTTGTAACTTTAGAAAAATGAATAATTTTGAAAACAAGTGCATTCTGGGAATTTTAACACATGTGAGAAACAAAATGGCCGCTGACAGGGGTGTCAAGAATTGAGGTATATTATTATTTTTTTTGTTCCAAAAATAATTAAAACCATTTTAAGTCACTTAAAAACGTTATAGACATTTAATAAATGCCTTTATACACGTAAAATATCAAATTTGATGGGGCTTAAACTTTATCAAAATGACTTTCAAAAACAAATGGATTGTGGGGAAACAGGAAATGTGTGGATTATGGTAAGATAAAAATGGCGTCGTATACACAGAATTTCAATGATGAGAGAAAAATGTTTGATATTATAATCCTACCGTTTTTCATAGTTTTGCTCCTTATTTTTTCGAATGAACAACGTTTTTAGAAAAATATATCACTTCTTATATAAAATATGAAGCAGGTAGGGGAAAGTCGCCCCGGGGGTGCCACTGTAATGGTGAAGGGGGGTATCAGGCGCGTCCGTGGACTCACAAAAAGCACCCTAAACAAGTATTGCTAAGACTGAAATTTGCACCCCTAAACAAGTATAAGTAGCGTGATTTGCTACCCTAAACAAGTAGTTGTCTTTTCTCTAACCCTAAACAATTGATGCAATTATTACCCCTAAACAACACTAAGAAACAGGTGCTTTTAACCATAAAATAATTAAGAGGCTGTTGCCTGGGTCAATTTTGGAAATAACCTGGACCAAAAACGTGTTTTTGTTTCCTTTATTAAATAAATGCATGTTATGAAAAGCTTGAATGTTAAAGTGTCAACTTCAAAGGTTCATAACTTGAAAACTGTGCCCCTACGTAGATATGAACTGTATCAAGAGATAGAGCTCTTTAAAATAAAGCTTTTCTGAAAAAATTGGACAGAGCTCCGCTGCGTCTGACAGAGAAATCCAAGAGCTAATTGCTTTTAATCACAAGTCACTTATTCACAGAACTTACCTATAGTACTAGTAGTAGCCTCCATTAAAACAATAGTTTAAGGATGCACAACTAGGTTTTCTAAAAATTTGAGTTGGCAAAATCCCTATAAAAGTAAGTCCTAAATTGATTAATTTATTCAATTTGGCAACTGGCTAAATGCGAAAAACAAACAACCAGGTTTTGAATTTGGAGTTAATAGGACATCAGTAAAGTGGTCAAACATCGTTTTCTGGTATTTATCAATTATTAATTTAAATGAATAGGACTGGCAACCCACTAATTTCAGAAAATCATTGATCAATACATCATTAAAACAGTATCAATGTCAAGTAGAATACTATGATAGCAGTTGTCTATGCATGGTTAAAGAAAATATATTAATGTGCCCGTGCTGCACCATGAGAAAGTCAGGACAAAACAAAGTCGAAAACCATCTTGTAGGCTTATTCTTTTGCACAAATAGACCTAAATAGTTAACTAAATACCTTCAGATGACAAAGCATGTGTAGCAGTTAGATAGTTAATAAAAGATATTAATGTGCATGAAAAATCAGTAAGTTGGAAGAAAATCATTTCGGAAACCATCTTGTAGGCCTATATAGTTTTTTTAATGTGCATGCATCATGCGAAAGTCAGGAGAAAAACAAAGTCCGAAACCATCTTTTTTTTTTTTTTTTTTTTGCACTGCTAGAGCTTAATAGTTAACTAAATACCTTCAGAAGACATAGCATTAGATGGTTGAGTTAAATATTAATGTGCATCATCAGCAAGTCAGAAGAACATTATTTCGGAAACCATCTTGTAGGCCTAGCCATATAATTTTTTAATGTGCATGCATCATGCGAAAGTCGGGAGAATAACGTAGTCGGAAACCATCTTGTAGGCTTATTCTTTAACACCAATAGAGCTAAATAGTTAACTGAATACCTTCAGAAGACATAGCATCAGATGGTTAAGTAAAATATTAATGTGCATGAAAAATCAGCAAGTCGGAAGAACATTATTTAGGAAACCATCTTGTGAGTCCTAGCCATATAATTTTTTTAACGTGCATGCATCATGCGAAAGTCGGGAGAATAACGCAGTCGGAAACCATCTTGTAGGCTTATTCTTTTGCACCACTAGAGCTAAATAGTTAACTGAATACCTTCAGAAGTATTAGATGGTTATTAAAATATGAATGTGCAGGAGAAAATTATTTCGAAACCATCTTATTGTAGGCTACAACAAGATGGTTTCCGTAGGCCTATTAAATAATTTTTAATGTGCATGCATCAACGAAAATCGGGAGAAAAATGATGTATATTTTTACCAGTTTGGTATGTGTTAAGTGTCTAGCGTCGAAAGAATTGAGTCCGTTGGCAAAGCCCCGGGGCATAACTACCCTAAGTACGTAAGAGCTCCAAAAACATACCCTTTTACACCAATTTTACATGGATTTGATACCCTATTCGCGTTACGCACGTATCAAAAGTTGGTTAAGTAAAATATTAATGTGCATGAAAAATCAGCAAGTCGGAAGAACATTATTTAGGAAACCATCTTGTGAGTCCTAGCCATATAATTTTTTTAACGTGCATGCATCATGCGAAAGTCGGGAGAATAACGCAGTCGGAAACCATCTTGTAGGCTTATTCTTTTGCACCACTAGAGCTAAATAGTTAACTGAATACCTTCAGAAGTATTAGATGGTTATTAAAATATGAATGTGCAGGAGAAAATTATTTCGGAAACCATCTTATTGTAGGCTACAACAAGATGGTTTCCGTAGGCCTATTAAATAATTTTTAATGTGCATGCATCAACGAAAATCGGGAGAAAAATGATGTATATTTTTACCAGTTTGGTATGGGTTAAGTGTCTAGCGTCGAAAGAATTGAGTCCGTTGGCAAAGCCCCGGGCATAACTACCCTAAGTAACGTAAGAGCTCCAAAAACATACCCTTTACACCAATTTTACATGGATTTGATACCCTATTGGCGTTCAACGCACGTAACGTGCCCTAGTCTGAAAAAATACCCTTTTTACGTGAATTTACGGACGCGCCTGATACCCCCCTTCACCATTCGAGTGGCCCCCCCGGGAAAGTCGCCAGGAAAGTTATAATACGGCGAGATTTTCACGGTAATGTTGTGACAGGTGACAAATTATGAAGGCTTGACATGTAGTACTGGCCGATATATCTACTCTTTTTTCAATATATATCGGCAACTCTGATATATCGATTTTGTTCAGAAAGTGATATCGCCGATATTGATTTTATTGGATAGTCGATTTTTTTATTATTATCGATAGATCGACGGTCCTTAGGTGGTGAGTGGCATTACTAAAATACACATTTAAATTAGTGATTTTAACCTGTTTCCTGTTTTCTTGTTTTTCCATTTTGTAGGTGTAATTTGTTTAAACTACTCGGTATTGGCACCACTCACCAATTCCTATTGTAGATACAACCTGTATGAAAGCTGAATTAATTACCTACAATTATTTTAATGATACGATCTGAGATGATTTTTGTGTAATTGATACTACATAAGGCAGCTATTCAATTTATTACTATTTTTCACACCCCATAATAGGAAAAGATGAGGTAATTTTAAAAATATCATACAACTTAATCAATGACCATCTGCCAGTTCCACTCTCATACCATCTACTTCTGATGACATCAGAAACTGATGCAATCTACCTAGCTCAATGATGACTTCAGCAAGTTATGCTAGCTTCATAGAATGACTTATTCCTTAATTGTCATTTTATACCAGAGGTGACCTCATCAAGTGGTACTGTCTACAATAGATATGAATCAAACAATTTGTAGTTCCTATAATGACCTCATCAATCAGTCAGAATTAATAGGTAAATTTTCACGGGAAAATTTTCTGGACATGTGACACCCATGGGCGCAGACATATTAGCATTATGGAATGTGACCCCGAGCACAGCGGGTGTTCTCCAATGTATTTGAATAGGAAGAATTCTTCCTTTGAGGCAAAATAAGTTACTTATGTAAGTTAATAATGTTATGGTAAGAGTTTCCGTAGATAAATATTTTGAAATTACGTTTTGATGATATTGTGAAAAAATTAAGATAACATAATATTCAATAAATTTGCAATGCCCAAATTTCTATCAAAATTGCGGTCAAAAATACTATTCCAATTCAAAATTACTAAGACTTGAATAGCGAGGTCACCGCCGGGGGTCAGAGATCAGGCTCGAGGTTACACTCACATTGATCACGTGTCCAGAAAATTTTCCCGTGAAAATTTACCTATTAATGTTGACTGTCAATTAGCAAATGTATATTCAACAATTGATGCTACATTGTATCTACCTAAGATGACTTGCTATCTACTAAAGATAGTTTCAGCAATTCTTACTATCTACTTAAAAGATAACTCCTGTCTTCTTAAGGGATCCAAAATGAGTGTTTATTTGCGTTTTCGACAGTATTTTTTGTGGGACATGAGAGCACCTCAGACCTATCAAATTGCATTCTGAATACGAAGCATGTCTTTCTGATATCAAATAATTTTCATTTTTAAAAATCACAATATAATACAAATTTTATGACAAATTATAAAAATTTGATATTTTTCAAATTTTTGATATATAACAGTCCTCAAGTAAATTATATAAATCTAATGATATATTCTTAAAGTGTATGTAGCAGGAGGAAAAGCCGACGGTCAATTGAAAATTTTGACCTTTCATATTGAAGATATGGATTTTTTCCCAAAAAGACCTGATTTTTTTTTGTTTTTTTTGAAAAAAATCCATATCTTCAATACAAAAGATCAAAATTTTCAATTGATCGTCGGCTTTTCATCCTACATACATACACTTTAAGTATAAATCATCAGATTTATAAAGTTTACTTCAAGTACTGTTAAATATCAAAAATATCAATTTTTAATGATTTGCCATAAAATGTGTATTAAATTGCAAATTTCAAAAATCAAAATAATTTGATATCAGAAGGACATTCTTCATATTCAGAATGCAGTTCGATATGCTCTAATGTCCCACAATAAATACTGTCCAAACGTTCATACCCCACCCTTTAAGATGGCTTCAGAAAATTGACCATTTACCTAAGACAACTCCAGCAATATCTGCTATTGACAAAAGATGTATTCACCTGTTTATGCTATCTACCTAAGATGACTCTAACCATGTGGACTAACAAAAAATGTAAAAGTTGATGAGCAAGTACATGCACACAAAATAGTAGCAAACTAAAATGTAACATTAAAGAACTTTAGGCATGAGAGATTTGATTAAAGTAGAGCAGTTATGGTTGTTCCACCTGCCATCTTTACTAAGCTGCTTTCTTGTAACCTTGGTTCTTGACCACCTTCCAAAGTAAACAGTGGTTCCTATAGTATTAGCTAATGCAGTTTTTCAGTGTCAACATCATGCATGGCATATATGCAGAGAATTCTCTGGAAGTGGGTCAAAAGTAGTTTACTATTTGTACCGGGGCTATCATCCATTATGCATAGATTTATACAGATAATAAAAAAAAGATAGAGAAATTAGTCACAGTGTAGGTCAAAATTTTGACTGCAAGTATGAATAATTAGGATCAACCTTTGCCTGAAGTCTTGGTCGGTCTGAGCACTGAAGTGGAAGGCCAATGAGCAAAGTACCAGCATATACTTGATACAATCCTAAGTTAATATTATCTGTGGCTCCCATGATATGTTTTATATCTAATTGGATTTATTTTGATATCTCTGATGTGATACAATCAACCAAAGAAATCAAATCTGTCAAATTTTACACTTCAGAAATAATTAGGTTGGGTAGCAAAGGAGAAAAAACCCTGACCCACCATGGCCCTGATGGAAATCAGTGTGAAAATTAGGTATACTATAATTTCAACAGTGGTCTTGAAAGCTCTGTCTTTGTGATTACACTTATGATTACTATATTGCTACTTCATCTAACACAGAAATGATGCAAAGACCAGTGAATGACTATCAGTCCAAGAGAACGCCAAATATGGATCAGGAGTATTACATAATAATACCCTGCTATGACAATAGCTGCACTAGGTTAATCGTATAATCTCCTTATGTGGTTAGCATGGCTGGGCCAGGAAATCCACAAGGTCAGCAATAATGTATGTACATGTATTCGTACATGTGCCATATCTTTTTACAATGGGTGATAAATTTCTGGTTTGTTTTATTTCAAAACGCAACAGTCGATATTCTAAAGCTTGGTCCAAATCCAAGAGAAGAACCAACTCTAGTAATTTATGTGGTTTCAAATTATATCGGCCGTTGCCTTTTTGATAGAAATGGTGTTTGTTGATGTGCACAGTTTCCCATTAGATCATAACATGCTGTTGTACATCCAAGGTCAAAGGTCTTTTAATCCATATTTGGCGTTGTTCTGGGACTGACTATAGACGAATCCAACAAGCCAAGTCATGGTCAGGATTTGGTCGGCCATTATTGGGTCCCAGCATGCACCAAACTGGTGTTGTGAGTGCCCAATTGGGTGGATTAAACCTGCTTAGAATTCGATATTAGATTCTTTTGTGTTGTAAACTGTCATCATTCTTTTGTCTATGTGTAACACGGGTGATAGAATGCAGTTTAAAATACCCTCCAAGGCCGCATCATTTCACATTTTAGGTGAGATAGAGCCGACGGGGACCCAGCTAATGGCTGCCATTAGGAATGCGTGAAATTGGATTCGTCTATATGACTATTATAAAGGAAACATGTGTGCTATGTGTCCTTGTGTCTGAGATTAGAGTGATGTCTTCCAAAGGGTCGTATGAATTTCAACGGGAATAGCCCAAGGGAAGATGAGGAAGTACTTGAAAGTATTTTCAAGTTTGATCTGCCTTTATCAGTCCGGTCCGACTGCCTGATCAGGAAGTACTGCCGAATCAGGCAGCATGTTGCCGAGTCAGACAACACAGGATTTGGTAACCCTTCCGAATTTGAATTTGACAGACTAAGGACTAAATTGTTCATGTTGATTTTATAAAAGATCGGTGGAAATTTTACTTTGACACACATGAGCTACATGTAAGTTGACAATTTTTCACCGGGCGGAAAAAAAAATCCACCCTGAGGAAAATAATTTAAATAACAAAACAATTTCTAACAGTTTTTTAAAAATTTGATTTGAATATGTAAATTAACTTTATTTAACTAAAATTGATGAAAAATTACTACTAATTGTACATTCATTGATAATTTTATATATTTTACCTACTTCTTTACTCTAAACCAAGAAATAACGGTATATTAAAAGATGCTCTATTTGAAATAGAGCATTGCATTGTGGGATACCATGCTGCCTGACTCGGCAACATGCTGCCTGATTCGGCAGTACTTCCTGATCAGGCAGTCGGACCGGACTGTTTATTCAGTTTGGTTGTATTCGTGACATACAAATTTGTATTCAAGGGTTTCTTTCTTTTTTCAGCTTGTTTTGCTTCTTATTTAAGTAAAACTTTCATATTAATAAGATTGGGTTGGGAAGTGAAATAATTTTTTTAAATATTCTTGAAACCTAAAATGGCTTGCTGATCATTAGATATTTATTTTATTTTTATGCCTCTAGCTCCCACTTACTCACCATACAGCTCTATTATGACTTCTTCCAACTTTCACTTGTTTTATTTCTTTTTTCCTTTTGAAATGACAAGTGTCAAGGTGGAAGTATTGCGTCCGATGCTTTGCGTCAAGAACCGCTGAATTTCTAGTTTATCTTGCTTGTCTTTATGTTTTTAGATTATTTTGAGATTTAATTTTCCAGGAATTATATCTAATCAGCTTGAAAAATCAACAAATTTGCCCACAGTCATTTTAGTTAAGATTGCACTGTAGCCTGGTGGGCAATTCCCTTTTGCAAATATTGGATACAAAAGAAAACAATAACAAGAAATGATAATGGGTTTTGATTCTAAAATTTGATTGCAACAGGTGTACACTTGCTTCATTTTTCATCACTTTTAATTATTTTTAGAATAAAATTGCCTATTCCCTGTATGATTTGACTTGATCAGACAAGGAGGTAATACAATTCACAGAATCTATTCACAGAATCAGTGCATCTTTAGGGAAATCATTGGTCACAAATTGCACTGGACATGTCCACAGGTCTGGTTTGTTTGTTTGTTTGTTGCCTCATTTGAATCTGTGATAAGTGACACCTTTTCATGACATGTCCATCTGTGAATCTGTCACTGTTGGTTTAGTCTTTTGTTTCAAGATTTTGAAAACCTACCGTATTTCGTCAAATAAATGCCCCCCGAGGGCGTTACATTTTACTAAGGGGGGGTTATTCAAGGTCAATTTTAGAACGATAATTCCCCTTAAAATCATTAGGTAACTAAAATGATGAACTAGAAACACTGACTTCTGGTTCACTTCCAGGTTTCCAATCCAGATTTTCGCCAAAAAGTGATGCTATTATCGACCATGTGGGCAACTTGGTAAGCTTACTACACAATATAGCATGGAAATATTGGCATTTTTGAAACATCTTGGTTGAAAAAAGTGGTGGGGTCGTTTATTTGGGGGGGGGGGGGCGACTATTTGACAAAATACAGTATGTTGATTCATAATGCAATAGCAGTCAGGATCAAATTTGTGTGCACAGTTTCTAAAATGTTTACTGAGTGTAATGTTGATCAAAGACATTTCTTTTTAATGTATGTGTAAATGTATTACATTTTCAGTCCCTTTATAGATAAATTTGTATGTTTCTTTTATGAAATCTAACTTTAATGTTATGTTTTTTTTTTGTTCTCTGTACAGCCTAAAGCATGGTTAGAGCTTCTACAATCTGTGTGTGCCTCAGAAGATCCAGACATGAGAATCCGAGGGGTCCACATCATTGCCAACATGATTGATAGCAACAAAGAAGTAGCTGCAGCTGTGGTACAGACCAGCCTTCTGGAGATCCTGATGGCTCTGGCTCAAGATACCAAACTACAGAGTATGGGTATCAAAGAGAGGGTGGAATTTGCTCTCAAGAGAGCAGCAGAGTGGGAATTGATTAAACCAAAGAAAGATGCAGATAAAGAAGAGGAGGAATTGGATGAGGATGATTAATTGGTAACCAGTCCAGCTTGAGATTTCTCTTGTGTTTTGTATTGTTAAAGATAAACAGGTGTTCTGCTCTGTGGGTGTACATGCATTCATACTTGCATTTGATCACAATTTGAGGTTATTTAAGCTGGTAAGGTTTTATAACACCGTCATCTTTCGATCTAAACTCACAGCAGTGGAATCTGTGCAATTACAGTAGGTAAACATGAGAAAAGCAATGCTATTTTGACATGCAGGTATGCAGGATCTTAGCTCGAAATTGAGATTTGCCCGTCATTTGAATAAAAATGCCTGTCCTAATTTGACCTTTAAAACATTTACCAGACATCTACAGCCCATTAGGGGGTTCAAAGAGCTCAAATATGTCTTGCTATGGCCTTGTTTTGCCAAGCTGGTCTACTAAAAAGGTCAACAGTCTTTGTCAATACCTACAATTATAATGCAGCAATTTTGCCCGTCCCAGGAGCAAACTCCCGTCTAAAATGACAACCTAAAATGACGGACAGACAGGTGACTGGCTAAGACACTGCAGGTATGACATGTTGGAGTTTTAAGCGATAGGATCATGTTTTGAAGGTAAAAACAGTTGAGAACCACTGCCCTACACAAGGCAATTTTAAGATATGGGAGAATGTTTATGAAAAACAAAAAATATGACTTACAACAGTAAGAAGACACACAAGGTCTTAGTATTTATGTATCATAATAAAGATCAATTAGAATGACCTTGAGGTGTCTCATTAATGAGGTTATTGGTATTTATGTATCTGTTTTGTACGTAGGTCTTCTGAAAGCCCATGTTCATTATAATGAGCCTTATAACATTAATGATGTGTATGTAAACAAGTCTGATCTAATAAGGTTAAAGGAGTCACTTTTTAAAATGAGTACTTAACCTGCCTACACTACCAGATTCCTATTGTGGCTGCCTGCACAGGTACACCATCGCCAAGGTACATAACTGGTACACATTACTCACACAGTACCAATGCTGCTACTGCACAGGGCCCTCCAGCAGTGGTATTGCACTGACTGGTTCAGAGGATGATTTAAGCACTACCCAGCACTCCACCGGGGTCAACCAGTCACGTACCTTCTGCGTAGGCAGACCCAATAGGAATCTTTTAGTGTAGTAATGAATCATCATACTATTGCTGAAATCCTTAATAAACTCAATATATTTGGTTGCATAGTTGTGTGTGTTTTATAATGCAAATTTTCTTACTATTTTACTGTTATTGCTCCCTATTTTCCTTGTTTCTCAATTTTACAATTGTTTCATTTTGCAGGATTAGATCAGGTCTCTTGTATGTATGTAACTAAAATGTAGACATTCAACCTACATATTTGAAATGAAAATTATGAAGTTGAATTATTTAAAAAATAACACTCCAAGCATGGTTGCTTAGTGGTTGAGTGATCGGACTTGTAATCATAGGGTCGTATGTTCAAATTGCATTTCAACCAACGTACTTTTGTGTCTTGGGGCAAGGCACTTTACCCTGTTTGCTTCACTTCACCCAGGTGTAAATGTGTAATGGCTTATGCTGGAAGGTAAACAGACTTGTATTAAAAATAAATGAATTTCAAAACCAAACTCATTAAAAATATTAGTTTGTATTTATAGGTATACTATTGATATGTGTCCATCGTACATCTCCTCTCTTCTCATTGCTTATCAATCACATCGCAAATTCATTCCCTCAAAATGACAAACTTCTTCTATCTGAACCACGGACTTACAGAACTTGGGGAAAAAGCTTTGTTTGCTTCTGCCACTCCTTATGGAATAAACTGCCTGAATTCATCAAATTTTGTATTTTTTAAAATTCATTTTATTCCTCTCTGAAGGCATTAATAATGGTTCAGAAAAAAATATTTGAATTACTTTGTCATGCATGATATCTGTAATTTTGTTTACCACAAATATTTATCACAAATAAAAAACCTGTTTTACGGGCTCGGCTGACCCAGATGTTGCATTTTGGGAGATTAAAAAAAAAAATTCATGTTAAATCAGCGGATTTTGGCCAACTTACTGATTTTTGAAAATAATCCAGAACATTTTCAATATATGTTTGCCAAAAAATCAAATTTTTAAAGCTTTCTGTGATATTTCAGGGTCATTATAGCCACCAGAAAAAAAAATCCAGACCAATTGACCCTACTTGAAAAGTCTGTCCACCCGTAAAACGAACTTCAAGGTGTTCTAGTTGATTGAAAGCAAATATGATTGTGTCATTTTACAGAAATGTATCCAGCAGAGATATCATAATATGATTTTTTTTTCAGGAAACTTCGCTTATTTTGTCCTAAATAAAGAAAGTGCATGCATTTCCATATTTGTTGCCATCACTGACTGATATCTCTCTAATCTACATGTAGTTTACAAGGACATGCATTTTGTTATTCCAGTTGAAATCCTTACACCCCTATGGAAGACATGCCCTTAATCTCCCACACAGGGGGTGTAGATATCAAATGGATTCATGTAACCCCATTTGAAATTTACACCCCCTGTGTGGAAGACTAAGGTCATGTCTTCCATAGAGAGTGTGTGTATTTCAACAGAAATAGCTCAATGAACACTTAGTGGGATACAGAAGTGTGATTAAAATTGCCAGTGTAAAATTTTAGATGTGAAGTTTCATTCAGGTGATGGTGCTAGTGAATTTTATACTAAGTGATGGCTGAACAGTTAGCATGATTGGCAAGGGCCGTCTCTTATTTCAGTTTATTGGTTCGTAAGGTCATCTTAATTGAATAGATTGTCGCAAAGCCCTTCCCAAGTTGAAAACATAATGCGGAATGTATTCTTTTTTGTTAGGCTTTTTTTTATACTAAATCTGTAGGACAAGCTTTTTGACAAGAAGGTTTCTCTGTGGTCAAGATGAAGAATTTTATTGAGGTTTATGATTTAGACCATGTGAGATTACTGCGTGGTGGATTTGGGAAAAAACAGCAGAAAAAAAGTGAAATTTACTCAACTCCAGTGGCAATATTGCACAAAAAGGAGGTAAATTTATTAATGTGCGCGGGGGCTCTGAGACACAACTATTAAATTAAGATGGCCTAATATCAATGGGTGATTACTCCTTGTAATGAAATTGTAGCTGAGGCAGAAGTTTGTGACCAAATGTGAGTGGAGACAAGTGGAACTTTACTATATCACATTCTACCATAAATCAAGGAATATTTTGTCACCAAGAACAAAGTTACCTCATGTTCCATAAGTAATTAGTAATTTAGAGTAATTAACAATTTCTGGTGTACTGCTACAACTTATACATAAAGTTATGACAATTGAAGGTCATTTTGTTAACAAATGAATGGTAAAAATATAAGACAAAAGCAGTAATATACAATTTAGTTTAAATTTTGTTGAAAATCAAGTTAGTGGTCTGATAGAGTAGGTATCAAAGATCATTTGAAGAAGAGTGCATTATTACAAATTTGACTAAATTTGTTGCACATCTGTTCCCATTATTGGTGTTTATAGACACCAGCCTGCTTTGCTTGTGTTGAGTCACATTTATTTTTTATTTGTTTAAGGGAAGGGGTATGAACGTTTGGACAGTATTTATTGTGGGACATTAGAGCACATCAGACATATCGAATAGCATTCTGAATACGAAGAATGTCCTTCTGATATCAAGTAATTTTGATTTTTTGAAATTCGCAATGTAATACACATTTTATGGCAAATCATTAAAATTGATATTTTTGATATTTAACAGTACTTGAAGTAAACTTTATAAATCTGATGATTTATACTTAAAGTGTATGTAGGTGGGATGAAAAGCAGGCGATCAATTGAAAATTTTGACCTTTTCGTATTGAAGATATGGATTTTTTTCCCAAAACACCATCTTTTTGGGAAAAAAATCCATATCTTCAATATAAAAGGTCAAAATTTTCAATTGATTGTCGGCTTTTCCTCCCAGCTACATACACTTTAAGAATATATCATTAGATTTATAAAATTTAATTCGAGGTCTGTTATATATCAAAATTTGAAAAATATCAAATTTTAATAATTTGTCATAAAATTTGTATTATATCGTAATTTCAAAAATGAAAATTATTTGATATCAGAAAGACATGCTTCAGTATTCAGAATGCAATTCGACACGTCTGAGGTGCTCTCATGTCCCACAAAAAATACTGTCGAAACGCCATAAACGCTCATTCTAGATCCCTTAAGACACCATAAAAATAATGTCTTAAAACCATAATGTATGATCTTATAATATGAAATTGGTTAATTATTTTTAAAAACCTGATTTATTTTGCATATTTTTTTAATATTTACACATGACCCAACTAGCCCCTAAATGGAAATCAATGGTAAAAATATAAGACAAAAGCAGTAATATACAATTTAGTTTAAAATTTTTAGCAAATCAAGTTAGTGGTCTGATAGAGTAGGTATCAAAGATCATTTGAAGAAGAGCGCATTATTACAAATTTGACTAAATTTGTTGCACATCTGTTCCCATTATTGGTGTTTATAGACACCAGCCTGCTTTGCTTGTGTTGAGTCACATTTATTTTTTATTTGTTTAAGACACCATAAAAATAATGTCTTAAAACCATAATGTATGATCTTATAATATGAAATTGGTTAATTATTTTTAAAAACCTGATTTATTTTGCATATTTTTTTTATATTTACACATGACCCAACTAGCCCCTAAATGGAATCAACCAAATTTGTTGTCTTTTTAGGTCAACAGAGAAAAGTTCAACATAAAAGTCATATTTTTTTTTATTTTGACTTTGTCCTCCCACAGAACTGCATGTTAAATGGCCAAAATAACCAGTAGGGTTTCTTTTACTTAACATTGTTATTTCAGCTCAAAATGGACAGAAATACTTCCCAACAATTATTACTACTTATATTTCAGCATTTTGAGTATTTAAAATTTGAAGGAAATCGTACATTATGGCTTTAATATCACCAGCATCCAATGCTGTTTGTGTCATGCGCATAATGTCTTCATAGCAAGTTCAACCCCAGGCTGTAGAATTTTTTTACAAGTTTTTCCCTGAAAAAAAGCAACTCAATATAAATTTGAGAAAATATCTTCAGGCATTTTGTGTAAATTTTTATTTTATAAACGTCTGAAGGAATGATATCCAGATATATAAACTGGGGAAACCCCTGTAATTAAATTGGGAACCTGTGGAAATTCTGGTGGGTGCAACATTTTTTTGAAGAACAAAAATAAAAATTCTTCAATTTAACCTTGTACAGAAGATCCACTACTTTTAATTTTCAAATTACAGTTTTGTTGCTACCAGCAAAGTCTGCCCAATAATACTTTTTGCAGTTTCCAAAATGATGTTGAGAATAATTTGTTCATCTGACAGGTGGCACCTCCCAATTGAATTAGTAGTGTGCTGCATTGGATGTGCTAGGTTATTGTACTCAGGGTTGGCACATGGCAACATTCCTACTGCAAATAATGGTTTCAACATCAGAGTGTGCACATGATACATTCTTTCCCTTGAGTAGACTAAAGAAGGAAAAGGAAAATTCATCCTTGACCAGGAGTTGATATGAAGGCTGAAGAGTGTATTGAAAAATGTTGTGTTGCAACGCTGATTGCAAACAGCTCAGTGGCTCATCCTATCAACCCTTCCAACTTGCTCTATGTACATCCCTATTGCTATAAATTGTAGGACTTGAAAGGATTCAGTACTGCATTTCTGACTCAAAGGGTTTTATATACAGGTCAAACTAACAATTAAAATAAGTTTTCACACTCACCTCTAAAATTTTAATAAGCCCTGTCAGATACTCGTTCTATCATGTCTTGGAGATATATGCAAATGTGATTGGAAGACCCAGGGATCACATGGTCTCTGTTTTCTCTACAAGTCTGTAGTAAACATGGTAAATAATACTTGTTTTTAGTGTCATTGTATCTAGTCCTGCAATTACACCCATGACAGAAAAAGCTACGCAGCAGATTGTATTTCGTAAATCACTGTGTAGTGGCATTTTATTTTGCTATTAGACGGTGTAATTGGATAATAATCTCTGTACTTTCATGCGTCAAGGCTACCTGTGGGCAGATGCCTCTCCAAGTAACGTAACCTAGTTTTGTATTTGTTCAACAGGTGAATATGATGCATGTATGAATGTTTTACTGTTGTCTATATGCATTATTGGGCTATCCAGTTGAAATCCACACTACCCCGGCCTGTGGAAGATTTTGGAAATATCTTCCACAGGGGTAGTATGTTGTTCGAATGTAATTGGTCAGGTTAATCATCTTGAAACCCATACTCCCTCTGTATTATGGCTTTACCTATATCTTCCACAACTGGAGTGAGTATTTCAAGTGGAAGTTACCCAGTTTGTCTATTCTAATCAAAACTCATACTCCCTCTGTGGAAGACTTCAGTTAAATCTTCCACAGGGGTAGTGTGGATTTTAAATGGAATAGCCCATTGCATACTGTTGTGGCTACTGTTATCATGTCTTCAAGTATTTGGCAATGTGTCAATTAAATCTGATAGCTTGATCACAATAATTATGCTCCCTTGTTTTAAAATATATTGGGTTGTTTCTTTTGTCCTCCACTTTGCTTCACTCCACCTCCTTAGGGCACAACATGATGACCAGGGAGACCTTGATTACCACTGTAGTTTTTAAAATGTTTGGGAAAGTACTTTTCAACATTTTTGTTTATGTATTTCTGGATTTGTTGCCATTCACTGGCATAAACTGTGGGTCTTCAGTGCAACAGGCTAGTGGGGGTCTGTGTTAACATAATATATGTAAGCCTGGACCATGACCCCCAAACTAAAAAGCTGGATGGCTATTACACCTGGATGCTAGGGCAGTGTACATTATAAAGGAAATCCCAAGGCTTTATATCAGGGGTGACATTTCTGCCCGATATGCATGATTTTTCTCGAGAGGAAAAAAATGCCCAAAACTTCCGTTTCGATATGTGACATGATCAAGGGGAATGAGTCACATGTCGACCCTGGTCGAAAATGAGTTTTACATATGTTTCTAAATAGGATATTTAGAGCTGTCAGAAACTGAAAACCCCATTTTGAATCGACTTTTCTTTGCAAAGTTACATCAATTTATCAATCACCAAAAACAATATAAAACAAAAGAATATTAACACCTTCTTTGCCAATATCTCAAAATCAATATTAGCGACATCCGACTCATTTCCCTTGATCGTGTCACATATGTTATTGGCCATAGCTCAAGAACAGCAATACCATAGATGGGAGTATAAATGCGATCATTCCTTGACTCATTTCCTGTAGTAATGTAACAATATTTTTACTTAAATGGTTAAAACTGAAAGAATATGGCCTGTGCTATCACACTCGCAAATACTAATATTATTTCATCTGATAGTTGAGATATGCAAGCAATTATGTGTAAAAGGACAATCACCTATGGTACATATTCTAATTAGATGTAAATTGTGCAGATGTATGAGCAAAATGTCAACAACATCGTGGTTTAAGTAAAAATTGACATTTCCTGCAATTATTCCAAAATCAGCTGACATAGTATTTTGTGTTATACTTTGTTCAATAATTTGTAATCGTCAAGATGTTATAGATATATGTAGAATGGCTGTCAGTGGTATACATGCAATTAGGCACCCACCTAAGAGCTCCTAAGCCATGTGCACTTTATGTATAATGTGACTATTACACAAGTTTACCTCAGCTTCTGAGCCCAGTTGAATCCTCAATGGGCTATTCCAGTTGAAATCCATACACCCCCTATGGATGACATTGCCTTAATATCAGGGTGTATGGATTTCAAATGGAAAAGCCCTGGAACGAAATTATTTTTCATAAAACCATGACATACCATCCATCGATGGTGGTCACTGAACTTCATGATCATAGGACCATGGTCATATGAAGGAGCAATCACAGACCTTCATTAATCAGAGGGTTTGCACCCAAGTTGCCCCAGTCACTAGACTTCTTTTGGACTTGTGCCATCTCGCAAGGGCTCTTATTAAGAGCTGCAGAAGTTAGCACATGAATAACACACACATTGGTTATTCCTTCACATAATTTTACATGGAATTTGGGTTAGGGTTAGGATTAGCTTACATGCACTGATTACATGAAGGGTTGCCCCACACATTAGACAAAATGATGTTATATTTCGTTTATTATTACAAATTGAACAAAGTATAGGATATAGAATCTGTACTGGTCGAAGGATGGCATGAGAGTGTCTGATTTCCCTGATAATTGGATCATTATTATTCCAGTCAAAGACTAGACACAATTTGATCAGCATGTTAATGTTTGGAAATTGATATGGTCTGCTCTTAGTTAATGCGATGGCGTGGGAAGTTACTGATGTGTGAGAAAAGGACAACACTTTGATCACTCCATGAAACAGCCCGAGGTGTAACTTTTTGTGAGAATGTTGACACTCGAATGTGCTATATAGAAATGGATTATTATTTAACTATATAAAATGTTCACTTTAAAGCTGTAAAATTTGATTATGGTCAAATTTTACTTTGGTTCATCTTTGCCAAAAATTATGAAAATTTTGAAGTCACAACTGTCAGGAAGTTCTTGAAGATATTCAAGATTTTCTCATTTTGCTTGCTTGGATTTTTTATCTTGGCTGTTAATATGTGCCCATCCACCACAAACTGGTCGTAAAGTCGGCATTTACCATTTTGAGATACAATCAAAAACAATATAGGGATTTCTATGAAAAATATATAAGAAATTTGACCCTTGATGAGCCATAACTTCACTTCCAGATGTCAGATGAAGCTGGTTGAGGTGTCATTCTAAAGATGAAAGTACATTGTTACAAAATCTGCAATAAACAGAAAATGGTCTAGAGCCGACTTTACTACCACTTTGGGGTGGATGGTCACATGTGGTGTTCTATGGGGATTTTATATCTTAATAAGACATTAATTCAACATTGCCCCGTAATCGTACAAGCAAAATGAAATGGGCTGAATCCAATCAGTTGTAAATTGGGACAAATATGCAAAAACTTTAAAAATATTGCATATTATGGGTTTAATTTTTGATTTGTAATAATTTGTAGTGTGAGAGTATTACTGTTAAAATGTATCTTAAATACATTTTTCAGCACCGTATGATTTAGTACATGGTCTGTTTGTATTTTGTATCTCATTGCATGAAATAACAGTACTTTTTGTACCGCATCCCATAAAACATCAAAGCAAAGCAGAGCTCATCAATGCATTTATTATTTATTTGCTTTCCACAACTGGGTTTTCAATCACGTTTGAGCTCTTCATTAGAGACTGTGTATCTTATGGAAGTTACAAAATACATCAAATATTATGTAACAAGAGGGCTTTGAACTAAGCCACCCTATAAAGTCATGTTCATGACATACAAGTTCACTACTGTGAAAATTCGATAATAAGCATATGTGCCTATTAACGAGTTGCTCGGACAAGAACAAAGTTTTATGCTAGTTTGATTCACTTTTTCATTTTCTTTCTTTTAATTTATAAATATCTGCAACACATGTATGTAAATTAAAATAAAAAAATAAAAAAGTTTAACAAACTAAGCTAAAATTTCGTTCTCAAGCAACTCTTTGATAGGCACATTAATGCTTATTATCGAATTTATTATTTATTATTTGCGTACAAATCTGAATTTGTAACCTAAGAAATATTTATTCTATTTCACAACTCGAATCTAACTGTTGAAATTATGAATTTGAATAATTATACTAGTAGTTTTTATAGAATTTGTAGTATTTAATATATCTTGTTTATAACAAGCAAACTCACAATAACCTTGCTTTGTGAATGGTAGATTTAAGTAATTATTAAATTATGATTTTGTAGATCTAATTTATTATTTTAATTTTATAGATTTGTTATGGAACACTATGCAACTTAACTATTAAAGATAGATTTTGTGCAATTTCTACGAACTTGTATGGTTGTGTTTTATTTTAAAGCATGTTCATTATGTCGAAGTTGTATTAGATGTACCTATCACTTAAATAGATTTGATTAATTGCAATATTTATACCTTACTCAATTGCTTATTTGGTAAATAATGTAAAGAGTGTTATCCAACCTTGGGCCAAACTCCCCATCATTTGGCTATAATATGTTGAACACTCCCAAGAAAGAATTATGATACTCAGCCGAGATTTTATAACTTTACCTTGGGCCGATCTCCCCATCATTTGGTTATAATATGTTGAACACTCCCAAGAAAGAATTATGATACTTAATTACACCACTGGAGTGACTGTACAGTGTACACACAATTGTCACAGTTTACAGGCAGGAAAACATTAAAGGGGTATTTTTCAAGGTTTCCACAGACTCTAGAAAATGGGATTTTAAACATTGAAAGCCATGGAAAATTGACTTTCCATGGCACACTGGTTAGGCCTTTGACATGAGAGGTCTCGGGTCAACATTTTCACTGGACCAAGAAATAAAATCGAATTCATTCTCCTGGTGGCTCATGTGGAAAAGACTGGGCAGATGACCCATCGGCTACACTTGCCTGTCCTGTAAAACTGCCTGACGCGCTGTCCATGGCAACCCCCTCACCAGCTCACTTGGTGTGGTTAAAGCTTAGTCAGCGTACATTGTATATCTCCTTCAGTTGTTGATGCCTAGATATGTATGACATCAAAAATAAATAAGTAAGGATCAAATCAAAACTCAACGGTGGTTGACCGCCGGTTCCGCCTGGTTATCAGAGGTCATTGCTATATGAATATTCAAGAATGCATGAGAAATGAGAAGAACTTCAGGGAAAGAAAATCAATTCTTCCTATTGTACTACATTTGTGTAGAAACCACTTAAAATCAATTCACTTGAAAATTGTATTACTTGCGCGGATGACTGGATGATATCAACCAATCATGTGAACTAGGGTGTGACGACTGACCTCATTTCTGTGTATGTTCCCATAGACATTTTGAATCGCCGGAAAACGCCCGGAACCAACCAATCATGTGAACTAGGGTGTGACGACTGACCTCATTTCTGTGTATGTTCCCATAGGAAAACGCCCGGAACCGGCGATTAACCGGCGGTCGAGTTTTGATTTGATCCGTAAATAAATAAAAGTCACAGAACTTAAGTCTTTTATCTCGTTACGGGCCTGTAAATTTCAGAAATAATGGTAAAAAGTTAATGAAAAGTTAGTGGAATTCATTTTTAAAGAGACTAAGAAGTCAAAGCTTCTAGAAGAGAGAAACAGAGAAGAAACACGGCTTTTGGAGGGATGGTTCGAGATGTATCAGGCAGGGGCGATTGCCCCTCTGACGGCTATCTTACTGGTAATGCCAGCTGCCATCTACTGAGAAAATTTTTACTATAATTGCCATGTGCATGCGCATATTTTGGGGCCTTTGGGGTGCAAGCCCCCCGTAGTAAAAGCAGGGGCGATATAAAAGCAGGGGCGGCAAGAAGAATTATTAAAGAAAAAAGGTCAGGGAGAAGGGGCGGCAAGAAGAATTATGAAAAAAGGGTGGAAAAATTATGGTAAAGGTTTAAAATATTGTTCAACAAATGAAACTATACCTCAAAAATTGGGGGGGGGGGGCAGAGTGCCCTCCAACTAAAAAAAAAAATGAAAGAAAAAGTGACCCTCTGACAAAAAACGAAAGAGAAAATCAGGAGGGCAAAGGAAAAAGAAAACAGGGCAAGGAGCCCCTTTTTTAGCAAAATTCAGGGCCAAAATAGTGTAAAATACAAAAAATTTCCGTGCTACTGCGCACATTGTAACAATTAAGCCCTTTTTAAGCCGGATAATGGGCGAAAATAGTGTAAAATACCATTTTTTCGCGCTACGAGCGCACATCATCCCAATAAGGCCCTTTTCGGGAAGCTTGAAGACATACAGTCTCTATGTATTGTATGATGCAACTGCAATTATTTTCGCGTCTGTGCCCCCAAAATTTTATTTTGCCCCCCCTTACCAAGAAAGCTGGCTACGCCCCTGGGTAGAGAAATTATTGCTTGTGAATGTGATTGCGTTGTTAAAAGTTGACCATTAAAAGCAACCGAAATTTAAAACATTTCCAAGCAAATCCCAGAAACATAGGTAAAACTCACAAGAGGTCAAACTTTTTTCACAAAGCTCTTGCTGTTGTGGAGAAAGCTTTGGAATTTCAATTTGATTGAAATATTCCTCAATATCTTCATAACTTTCACCATCTTGTTTACTTGAGAAAATATATATCTTTTGATTTTGTTTTAAGGACATCATTTACAAGTATTTCATCAATTTCCTTTCCTTTTTTGAAGCATTTCTTTTTTCCCATGTTAAAAAATATTTTAAAATATTTTTTCTCCTTCATAATAATACCTTTTGATCTCACAATAATACCATATAACTAAACTGAGCTCAAAAAGAAACTTATAATTTTTACAACTTGTGAATCACAAGGTCATATCTTAAAATACTGTCAATCAAAATGAACCAAAATTACACACAGGATTACCTTAATACTCTACTCAAAGCACATGTCAGTAACCAAGCAGTTGTCCAACTGACACAACAGCAAAATGCACTGTCATGGGACAGCTTCCTGGACTTCCTTCACTTTCACAGCCCAACATTTGGCACCCAGGACAAAAATTCTGTGAGAATGCACACAAGATCCTTGCACAGATGATAAAACGGTGCTGCTTTCTGCTTTTCATACACCTTTTTCATGAAACAGGGCTGGGCTGTGAATGTGGTCCAGGAAGCTGTCCCATGTCAGTGCATTTTGCTGTTGTGTCAATTGATAACTGCTTGGTTACTGACATGTGTTAAGAGTAGAGTATTGAAGTAAATCTGTGTGTAATTTTGGTTCAATTTGATGGACAGGATTTCAAGATATGACTTTGTGAAAAATTATTATAAGTTTCTTTTTGAGCTCAGTTTATGTATTTGTATATTTCCTGTACAATATCTTCTTGAAGTTCATTATCTAGCTTTTCTTCAAGGTCAATTAACCTTTTAGTCAAAGATCGTTCAAGAATATTGAAATCTTTTGGTAATATTTTTAATTTCTTTTTTAAACCAACCACAGTTGATCCTAGCACTTGGCTTTACGTCCAGGGATTCTCTAAATTGCTAATTGCTGAAATACACCACTTTTTGTTAGCAAGATATCAAGGAGTTGTTTTGAAAATTGAGGTGCGTTTGGCCTCCAAAATCACGTATCAGGCCTATAATAATCATATATTGTAGAAATGTTAAAACAAGTTACAATAATTATCAAAAATATTTAGGATTTTACTTAGCGACCCATATCATTTAAAGCTAAGGTTTACAAGAAGATCCGGCTAGACAGAATCCGAGATCATGTAGAGCCATCATAAGAAACAAGGGAAGGGAAGGAGAAGTTGTGCCCAGTAGATCCACATTCTTAGATGGTTTCCAAGATTACTAGCTTCCTCTTATACAATCACAGTCATAGACTTGAAGAAGGCATTTGATTCCATCAACCATGTCAACAGAAATGTTACATTCGTAGCCGCTGCGACATTTCTCAGCATCTACCAGCACCCGTGCGACGCCACAAGTGCAGCGCGATACAACAACTCAAAACGTGCGGTTTAATGGTCTCCACCGGCCAGTTTCTGCAGGTTGATGTTGAGGCTCCATTCCTATTTAGAGTGTTAGTAGACTTTTTACTAAAGAAGGCCACTTCCAATCTTGACTCGGGTGTTGTAAGACATTCTCGTTGCTCCAATCGTTATCCAGCTAAAGCCTTATAACTGACCGTGAATTTTACTGATGACATTGTCCTACTGGAATCGACAGCAGAAGATCTTGGCCTCATTATATTTTAAATCCCGAAGGACTTAAAAGGCGAGTCGAAGGGGAATATGACCTAACAGTGTTTGCTCTCAAATTAATTGAGACAAATAAAACTGGCACACAAGAATGTATTGATTCTTTTTTTTTAAAGATTCCAATGTGTCGTTTCCGCCTCATGTGCTTGGTTTTTCTCGGTGGAAAAAATGCCCAAAACATTCGCTTTTTGTTTTGATATATTATTGGCCTTAACTCAAGAACTGCAAATCTATGGAATCCTATGACCCATTTCCTATTTTAAAAAGTTAGAATTTCAGTTAAATCTTATATGCAAATTTGAATTTAAAATTTGGTTAATCACTAAACAATCCAACAATAGGAAAGAGATGGGAGAGAGAGAGAGCTCACGTAGAAAGTAAAAACGGGAAAGACGAAGAGATAGGGAGAGAGAGAGAAAGAAATGAGGAAAGCACAAATTGGGTGTTAATAAAATGTTGTTAGCTCATCAATCAATCTGTCTCAAATAATTATGGATTGGTGTAATTTAATACGTAATTTTTCAACGGACAGCTTCGTCTCTTGATCTATTGCATTTCAGCTTTCCTACCATCCCCGTTCTCAATTGACACAACTGGTATCTATTGTAATAAAACTCCAAATTATCATTGTGGTATACAAATCTAACCCATGATTATCGTTGGCTGTTGCTGCTTAATATCTATCAGGTTATACGCAAAAACCGTCTATATAGATTCTGCATCCCATAAACTGCCATTAAATCCCGAGATGCAGATTACAAGATGTTATTAAGTTCTAGAAAGCTTTTAAGGGAAATTCACCATACAGTACCATCTTTTTTCCATTGTTTAGTATAGAGTACTTTACTACTACGTGGCTAGAGAGGAGCAGCTATTACGCGATCCCACAATGCTTTGCGTCTCGTTTTCTCGGTGCTTGGTCAATTTAGATAAGGTATCAATTTTCATGTATGCGATGTTTTCTAACTAAAATCATGTAAAATTTAGTAGAAGCATGTTGTATTGTAAATGCTCAGAGTATTTGAAAAGTCTTTATTCAGGTGCAAGACGTCGTCCTCCAGACTCATCATCCAAAGTAAAGCATTTGCACATCATATCAGCTAGCCAAACACTCTTGCACAGGCTTCACAACCTGCTCCGATTGGGATACTCCCTGTCTTAAGGGGGTACTACACCCCTGGCCAATTTTGGGCCTATTTTGCATTTTTCTCAAAAATTATAGCATATTGGTGACAAGTAAGATATGTATATTATAGGGGTAAGGACTACAACTATTGTACTGAAAATTCAGCAACTCAAAGCAAGTAGTTATTGATTTATTGATCAAATTATTGGTTTTCCTCACTTTTGACTGTAACTCCACAACTGTTGTCTGTGCTGAAATAAAATTTCCAGTGCAGTAGTTGTAGTCCTTGCCCTATAATATACATATCTTACTTGTCCCCAATGCGCTATAAATTTGGAGAAAAATGCAAAATAGGCACAAATTGGGCAGGGGTGTAATATTCTTAAGCCACTTTGGGATAACAAATTTAGGGTTTTCCTAGTACTTATCATATTTTGAAACATCAAAGACCGTATTTTATGGCAGCTTGCCGATTTTATTATAATGCGCGACGTAAAAAAACCCCAATGACTTGAATACCCAAACCTGACCATCTGAGGGTGCATAATATGTAATTCATTCCGAATAATAATATGGCATGATGGGAGAACACTGAATCAGATTTAGCTGCCTAGCCTTGGCCATTATCAACACACAATTGGGGCTAATGTAAGGGCCAATTGACAGCGAAAAATATGACGAGCCCTTATTGGGTTTCATTCTAAATTTATGAGAGTCATTTCAGTTTCACAAGTCTTTGGCGTGTCCGACTCGCAACCTTTTTCTGGTTGCATTTCGAAGCCTATAGGAAAACACTTTTGTGGTAAACACTTTTCTTGACAATGTACTAAAACATTTTCCCAAAGTCAACAGCACTATCCGCTCTAAACTTGTCGTATCCGTGAACAATATCTGTAAAGTGTGGCGGTTCATGGATATGTTGAAGACATATTACTGAGACACGATTGTTATCATGTACATATTATGGCCCCGGATTATGGCAAAAGTTTTCTTCCTTTTGACTTGCCAAAAATGGTTTTCCCCTTTTTACGTTACCTCTGCCGTCAACAATCCTGCTATATTTCCTGCTAAGGTTGTTTTTTAATATCTCTGAGATGAACAGGTTGTCATCCAGAAGCAGTAAATATAACCTTGACAGGTCACAGAGTTACTGTATCGTTAGCCTTGTGCAGGATGGACATATTTTCTGTGAAGTGACCTTTGGTTAAATTGGTTATCATAGGCTTAGGAACCGGGGGGCATGGGGGGGGGCTCGCCCTCAATAATTTTGGTGCGGGGGCTTGAATACCAGTCAGCCCACCTCACACCCAAATAATCCTAGTTGAAGTTAAAAAATTGTGATAAAATAGAGGGAAAATGGGTGTTTGTGACCTAGGCACTCCGAGGCACCCCCGAGGTTGGCCCACCAAAAGTTATTTCAATTTCCACCCCCCCCCCATTGTATAAATCTTCATAAGCCAATGGTTATCACATGTTTGACAGTTTCTCTACATTGAGTATTGTAATGTGGTATATATATGGCAGAAGGTGTTGGCTAAAAAGACGGTGAGATATTACATAATACTTGTAGGCACTTGTAACCGCCCGAGACGCACAATCATTGCACCTTAGTCACAGGATTCCTTTGAAAGTAGATGTAACACTGAAGTCAAATTCGTTGCAGCTGATTCATTTTTACTCAAACAAAGTGAAACTATTATCTAGTACATTTTCTCACATTCTCGCATATCAACGAGTAACATTTATACGGAGAACATCCAAGGTAATGCAGATACAAATATTGATCAATTAAAGGAGTGATCCTAGCATCCTCTTTTTATGACATTTTCAGTAGATATCCACAAAAAAAGCTTATTCCCAAAATTTCAGTTGATTCCGATTTTGCGTTTGCGAGTCATTATGCATAATTACACTGCTCCATAGACAATGCGTTGTAATTTCGTTCTGGTATACCAGAACGAAATTCATATTTCACGATATCTTTGCTAAACGAATTTGTACATAAACATTTTGTAGTCAGAGGTTTCCAGTGATATAAAAATCATAGGCTTAGGAACCGGGGGGCATGGGGGGGGGGCTCCCCCTCAATAATTTTGGTGCGGGGGCTTGAATACCAGTCAGCCCACCTCACACCCAAATAATCCTAGTTGAAGTTAAAAAATTGTGATAAAATAGAGGGAAAATGGGTGTTTGTGACCTAGGCACTCCGAGGCCCCCCCGAGGTTGGCCCACCAAAAGTTATTTCAATTTCCACCCCCCCCCCCATTGTATAAATCTTCATAAGCCAATGGTTATCACATGTTTGACAGTTTCTCTACATTGAGTATTGTAATGTGGTATATATATGGCAGAAGGTGTTGGCTAAAAGACGGTGAGATATTACATAATACTTGTAGGCACTTGTAACCGCCCGAGACGCACAATCATTGCACCTTAGTCACAGGATTCCTTTGAAAGTAGATGTAACACTGAAGTCAAATTCGTTGCAGCTGATTCATTTTTACTCAAACAAAGTGAAACTATTATCTAGTACATTTTCTCACATTCTCGCATATCAACGAGTAACATTTATACGGAGAACATCCAAGGTAATGCAGATACAAATATTGATCAATTAAAGGAGTGATCCTAGCATCCTCTTTTATGACATTTTCAGTAGATATCCACAAAAAAGCTTATTCCCAAAATTTCAGTTGATTCCGATTTTGCGTTTGCGAGTCATTATGCATAATTACACTGCTCCATAGACAATGCGTTTTAATTTCGTTCTGGTATACCAGAACGAAATTCATATTTCACGATATCTTTGCTAAACGAATTTGTACATAAACATTTTGTAGTCAGAGGTTTCCAGTGATATAAAAATCTTAACTTTTTTTGAGAAAAGTGTGGGGACGATGCTGTGGAACACGAAATGCCCTTTTAACGGGCGAATTAAGGAAACTATGTGGTCCCTTAAACTTGTAATGTGTAAAACTAAGAGCAGAACCCTAACCGACAGGTCAGATACTCCAATTTCTATCAGACACAGTGCCCTTATCGGATAACTCACGCTACGCCTCTGCCCTGTTATATAACAGTTCTTCTTTTCGAAATTGAATTAGGTGCGAGACAGGTAAAGAAAGAAACAACTATACTTGACCAGAAGTGAAACATAATTAATTTCCATTGATTATTTTGTATGTAAAATGAAACCAGAACATTCACGCTCAGAATCTTGTTTGCTGTGATACAGCACATTCGTTGTGACATTTTCAAAGATACTATAAGGGGCTGTGCAATAACTATTTGTCCTCCCAAAAAAGAGGTTTTTGGTCAAGCAAAGGAGAGGCAAGCGACAAGGGGCAAGAGATTTTGGCATACATTCATGCGGTACCTTTTGAGTAATACACTCTACAATTAGATTCGTGAGAAATGAATTTTAGATGGATCTTCTACTTTCATAGTATTTGTTTCTTTATATTAGCTCGAAGAGCCAGTGAAATGAAATCGTCCCCGGGAATCGTCCCAGCTTTTCTAGCTCTGGGCACGTAGGATTTCAGAATCCACCCACGTATTGATGACTATTGATTATCAATTCTCTTTGCCTACCGCGCAGGTTGTAAACGCTTATTCACGTACTCAATTCGCGCATGTTACATTATGTCAAACATTCTTGGAGAAAAGAATGTTTCTTGTACACTTAATCGTTCCTGAATAGTGTAACATTTCGGTTTGCGCTTTCTTTAGTTCAATATTGAAGACAAATAATACTTTGTGTCACTGCTTCCAATTAAATATCGTTAATATATATGAAACGTTTCTTAATTTTACACTTTAGTTTGTTGTGTTTAGGGATTGGCCGAAAAGAATTGGTCTCTTAACTAATATTTGTCTTGGAACCAAGAGGTTCCAATATTTTGGAAGACCATTAACAGATTGAACTCGGAGCCCGAAAGTTACTTATTTCTTCAATATGCAAATAACAATAAAACCAAAACACAGTAGATAGACTAGACAACATTGATATTATTTATGGCAAATTCAATATCTGACTGTTTTAGAGCCTAGAGGCTTGTAGACAATGAGTTAGGAACGTTGAGTGCCATCTTATACATTAGTATGTCTGTATCCAATGACACGCAGAGCCAATGAACTTGATTCTTCCTGTAAACTAGAAAGGCAAATTAGTCCAAAGGGGACACGCAGTCAAAGAGATAATGGGAAACAAAAAGTGTCAAGGTAATTATAGGGTCATTCGGAGTCATCCGGGATCAAATCGCCATAGATTCATTCATTTCATTTCATTCGACTGCGAAGCAGGCGACTATAAAGTTTCTCCATGTACTCCGATTAGAAGCCAATGTGGTAATGGCACATGGCAGTAAAATGTTGTCGAAGTCCCCCCCAACAGTTTTTGCACATAAGACAAGTAGGATATTCTTTGCCTTCCAGGTCTTCTTTTACCTTGCAATGGGATGTAAAGAGCATAATCTTCGGCATAGTTCATCTTCATGCATCATCAGAATATGTCCCAGGAATCGTAGTTGGCGTGACTTGACAGAGTTGATAAGAGGCTCAATGTTGGTGATTGTATAGATCCTTTCATTACTGACATGGTCAGTGCGCTTGATGTTCAGCATTATTCTGTAACATGATGTACCAAAAGCGTTGATCTTATTTTCCATGTGAATAGATATCACCCAGGACTCACAAGCAGCGTTTGAAATAAGGCGCGTCCTTGCGTCAAATACTCGTGAAAATAGGCACCGCGTGACCCGTAAAAATTGAACCACGCAAAGAGCAGAATATCCTAGTTTTGTTGTTTCACTGGAAAATCTGGTTCACATAATACGTCCAGCTCCCTGAGTACACTTTCATTTTAGGTCAAATTTCAAGTACAAATCATACATCGCTATTGTCGACAACGACATACTGTGACTTGCGACTGCTATAATGTTAGTGCACAAGCAGGAGGTATTGTTAGTTATTGTGTCTATTGTCTACACCAACATTTAATACTTCATAATATTCGGACCTTTGAAAATTGGTGAGGACCCTTGAAATTTCAAAGGCAAGGGTCCGCAGGACTCGTGGAATTTTTTTCTTATTTCAAGGCCTGCTCACAAGTACAAGTAATGTGAAAAGCTTGACTTTTGTTGCAATGGAGATTGTTGGACTTCTCCAAAGATGCTCCAATTTCCAAAATGCATACCATGCAAGCGTCTTCCGTCGGGAGTGGTCGCTGGCGCTAGAGCCCATCATGGAACCAAAGATATACTTGGAGTGGTGGAACGACGCGGATGTGTTTCAACACCACTGTCAGTCCCCTCGGTAGCCATCTTCATCAAATAGTCGATGAGAACACTGAATTGAATAGGAATGGAGCTAAAACATTCCCCTGCAATACCCCAGTAGTCACTAGGAAGGGATCCGAGATGTTGTCGTCTACCATTAAGGCGCTTTTTGAATTGGTATACAGTACACGTATTGTCATAACAATGCTCTCTGGGATACCATATATTGCCGCAAAACAGAAAACATCATCTTCCTGTTGATTGAATCAAAGGCTTTCTTGAAGTCAAGACAATGAATGTTATAGTGAGTAGAAGTTGGTAACCCTGGAAAGCCCTAAGTGATTCTACAGAGGATATGCGTTTGTTGTTGCTGGTCTAAATCCGGCCTGGTTACTTCTTATTATATGATCAACATGGTTCCTAATTCTATTCAGTAAGATCTTATTGTACACCTTAGCTGCAACTGACATCAGTGTGATTCCTCTATAGTCGTTCACCAGGTCACTTGTGCCTGGCCGAAGATTCGTCAGCGTTAACACCTAGATTTCAGCTGTTAATACCTTGATATGCTCGACATAAAAAATGAGGCTGATATCTACTTTCCTTGGTAGGGAAACAATAACATTGGTAATGTTGCGTAGATTGTTGCAGGTTTTAAATATATTTTTCCTGTTTTCCCTGATAAAATGATTAAATTGGTGGTCTTTTTTCAAAAAAGCTCCAAGTGAAATTGTTAGATTGAAATCTATCATGTTTGATCAGATATTTTGATCAGATAAGATATTCCCTACTTGTCAAGTTACATCAATCGATAAGGCGTTCGACTATCGTGCGAGAGGTTGAGGGTTCAAACACTGGCAGTGTTTTAGTACGCTCTCGTGAAAAAAAATGAGTTTGCTTGAAATTCCCCTGGACAAGACACCTACTGTTATTTTTTTTTATGTCAAGACATATCAAGGCATTAACATCTGTTATCGTTACGATAAAGCTGACGGGTTGGCGCCTACATAGCTATTAACCTCCTTTTTGAAGCTGTTCCGTTTCACAATTCCAGGAATGTGAGGCGGGAGTGCATTCCATGTGCGGGCTGTAGATGGAATGAAAGACCTTGTCTCGTAACCCGAACAAAACATGGGGAGCTGATCCTGGTTGCGACGGTCAAGTGTGGAATGTCTAGGGTGTGCGCTCTTGAAGCGGCAAAGTACCTGTGTTGTGCTTAAATTGTTTATGGAATGATATGGTGTCGTAGTGTTCAGCGACAACCTGTAAAGCGTGTTGCGGCTTGTGGATCAACGTCTAGGCGTTGTGCCTGTGCTTTGATTTTACATATTGTAAGCCGCTTCAACTGTTTATTTTAATCGTTGTTTCTTTTCTATGGCTCACGTATAAGTTATATCTCACAGACAAGTAAATGTATGGCAAACAAATGTCGAAGACTGCAACAGGATCTTGAGCTATGAAAATCGTTGGACCTGTGACAACAAAATATGAGAAATGACGTGAATTGTTTTATCGCCATTTTAGTAGCTGGTATTCATGTTATTTAGTTTTATTATTGTGGAGACACAAAGTCTTCCACTCGTTCTTTCTTTAGTCCAACGCTTCTTTGAATTAAATCTGAGGTGTATATTAATGTGAGGTGAACAATTAATGTTCATTTATCTACATGATATATCTCTCAATATGATTCTCAGACAATTAATCACATGCAATTATTCCGGGGTTTTTTCGTGCAAATTAGCCATATTTCGAAGTCAAGTCGTTCAGCACTAATTATCAATAGTGTTAAAACAACCCTCAAACTACTGTTTTGTAGCACCCTCCAAGCACTTTATACAAAGGTGCTTGATCAGACGTGTCAAAAGGGGTCCCGTCATGCTTGACTAGCACGTGAATATCTGTCAAAGATAATTATATAACGACCTTTATAGGGGAACACTAGAAACGAACTCTTATCTTTTTATGAATATTCCCACAGGCACATTACCGTCGGATTACCCGTATTTGATGAATATCCCTAACACTTAGCCATATAGGAAGTAAGTTCGCGCCAAATCATAAAAAGGATGTATATTAGTAATAGAAGTGGTTCAGGCAGATTATGCATGAAATTATACTTAAAGCGTTTCGGAGAAATTTTTGACAAAATTATTCGCTAATTGGACCATTAGTGTGATGGTCGATAAGTTTAAATTGATTTCATAAAGAAAGTGACTGTGAAAATAAAACGCTTTTATCCGATTGCGTACCTTGCCAGGCATTTGTTTTATTTTGATGTTGTTTCTTTCATCCGACTCTGCATACGAAATGACCAAAATCGATTTTGGTTAAATTTGATTTCAAACAATGGCAGCTGACAAACGTAGCTTCCTACAAATAAGTCAAGTTTTTCCCTTAATATCGCTCATAATTCCGTCAAATCGCATTATTATTCACTGTTGAAAATATATTTTAGCTGAAATATAAAGAATTCCTACGAATTTTAAATGCATTTGTGCTGTTTCACATACCTCTGTAAATAGTATTGTCAATGAGATTCAATTAGATTCAATTGTTTTAGGAATTGAGATCACTAAATCAATAAATGCTATCTCTCCCACTTGATACCTCTCCTTTCCCGTTCTTGAATAGAATTTGTATTTATAAAAAACGCACTAATAAGAATAAGACGTGTGCCTAGATTGAACTTATCATATCAAGTTTCGCTCAAAAATTCAAATTTTTATTTTGCTTTTGTAAAGCTGATTAATTTGTTGTCAAGAAAAATTGCGTATTTATATGTTTTAAGTTTTAGTTTCTGAAGGTAAAGGTAAAGGAGGCGATCCTGTATATAAACAGTGATCGGAGTGTCCATCTCTCTTTCTTTGGCGATTGGGCCGGACTCTTCTTCTTCATCTTCTTCTTCCTTATAAGTGCCCCCCTCATATGTATGAGTATTGTCGCACTGCGTACAGACAAGCTGTACTTATTTTTTACTCTGGAACCTAGAGTAGATGAGTGTATTTTGAAGTACAGTCAACATGACCGGGATGATCCCCTGCTCTTTTCGAATAGCCTGTGACGTTCTTTAACGTGCACACTACATTAATGTGAGAAAATATGCATGTACACGGGACCGACAGCTTAAAGTGCCCTCCGAAGCACTAAGCAAGTAGATTGAAGTGTCTTGCTCAAGGACACAAAGAGCCGGACCTGGGATTCGAACCCTTGACCCTTGGGTTCACAGTCCTATGCCTTAACCGCTAGGCCACGCTCATCTTCTTGAGTACTGCCCAATCTTCCTTAGGGAGCTGACGAGCAGGAACTCCTCCATGTAATGTTGCTATAGGGGAATCACTGCACCTCTTCCACGCACTAAAATAAGAATAAGATGTGTGCCTAGATTGTACTTATAATAATCAAGTTTCGCTCAAAAATTCCTATTTTTATTTTGCTCTTGTAAAGCTGATTTGTTGTCAGAGAAAAATCTGCGTATTTATATGTTTTAAGTTTTAGTTTCTAAAGGTAAAGGAAAGGTAAAGGAGATGATCGGGGTGCCCATCTCTCTTTCATTGGCGATTGGGCCGGATTCTTCAAGTAATGTTACTATAGGGGGATCACTACACTTCCTCTACAGCAAGTCTGTTACCTTCCCAGCATTAAGAATGCCGGTAACCATTTATACACATGGGTGGAGAGGAGTAATCGAGATAAAGTGCCTTACTCAATGGCACAACACGATGACGTCGCCGGGGCTCGAACCCGCAACCTTCCGATTATGAATCGGAGCCTGTTCCACTCGGCCACCGTGCTCCACAATGCACGGACGGTGTTTAGTTTCTAAACTGTATGTCAAAATACTGTTGTTTTTATACAATGGTTCCTTTTGATTTAGTCAAATTAGAAAAGCATTGTAATATGATTATATTTTATTGATTGATCCTTAAAACAAATATTCAATAATTAGTGACATTGGACAAATGACTAGATCATTCGATCAGATTAAGTCGACAATCCTTCCAATTAATTTCGAGAAATGGTCAAAAAGAACTGTACAATCAATTCTCTTGTATTTAACCAATACCCCGTTATAATTGCTTGCCTGTCACTCATTGTGTTTTGGCAAGGTTCTGGCAATAAAATCTTGAACAATTAAAAACAAATCCTCAAGACATTAAACAACAAAAACATTTCTTGACAGAAGACACAATATTTAAAGTAATACCCTGGACATCAAAGGAGTATTTGACCAGGTCTGGCATAATGGCCTTTGCTCGAAACTAATTGCAAAAGGAGTATCCGGCAACCTGGATTAGAAGCTACCTGACAGATCGTTCCATCAAAGTTGTCCTATCTGGCCAGTCATCAAATACTTCCTCCATCAATGCATCAGTTCCCCAGGGGTCAATATTGGGCCCACTTTTATTCTCTGTCTTCATTGATGACCTGGGTGATGTGTGTGAAAACCAGCTATACCTCTACGCAGATGATTCCACATTCTTTTGCGAGATTACATCTAGAGACAACCCTGAAGCTGTCACTGCTAGCCTAAACAGAGACCTGGAGAAAATGAGGATCTTGGCAGAGAGATGGAAGGTGACCTTCGAGCCATCAAAATGACAATATCAAGAAAGAGGATTCCAACCAAGCTAGATGTTCTGTTTGGTACCACCAAACTGGCTGAGAAGGAGAAGCTGGAGATCCGGGGAGTCACAGTGACAGCAAGCTGACCTGGACAAAGCACATCTCCAACGTCTCATCCAGTGCTGGGCGCTCTGAGGAGAGTTGCAAACAAACTTGATGTGAGAGGCAGAGCAACCATTTACAAGGCCCAAGTTCACAGTGTGATGGAATACGACTCATTTGGATGAGTGCCAGCGCCACCACTCTAGGATTAGTAGACTGTATCCATGCAGAGAAAGGCCCTTCGAATCATAGGTGTGAGTGAAGAGGAAGCGATTATAGAGCTGAACATCACATCTATCCATCAAAGACGTCAAGTCGCTGCAGCAACAGTCCTCTACAAAATGCACACCAGCTTGTGCCCATCAGATCTGAACGCACTGCTACCAAAGCCATTTGTAGTCAGAAGAGCTACCAGCTCCAGCTTGTCCATGCCTTGCCATGCTCTCACAGTACCAGTTTCTAGAACCATATCTACTGTCAGGACCTTCATCCACACTGCAGTTCACGTTTGGAATAGCCTACCAGATGGAGTAGTCGGAGACGTAACTGACAACGGCGCACCATCCTTTAAAAGCAGAGTGCATAAGCATCTCATTTCCCGGCTCATTTCATGTGTCTGATGCATTACTGTATCCCTTCACTCTTGTTGTTCCTAGCTGCTGTGAACCACTGATTGGCCATGTGGGTGTCTTTTATAGTGCCTAGGTGTCTATATAAGTTCTTGACTTGTGTCACTCCTCATGGGCTATTGTTCACTCTAGCATTTTATAAAAATATAAAATAAAATAGATTGAAAAATGTCTTCCAACAAAATGAAGACGTGCCTAAAAGCAGGATTTATTATTGATTACGTATCTTGGTAAAACGTGTCTTGCATGAAGATGTGACTTTGTGTCGAACTTGGTTCACAGAACGTGTCCTTTGTTTTTGCAGGGAAGACACATGACTTTATTTCCTATTGAAGACATGTCTAATAAACTATTGCTAAGACACGGTCAAATTTTGCCAAAATTAGCTTTCTTTTTGGCTTGCAAAAATTGTTTTCGCTCAACTTCATTACCTCTACCTTAAATCACAACAGGCAGGTTTTCTTTAATTTATTTCTGATAGAGGTGAATAGCTCGTCCAGAGGCATTACATGACCTAGACGGGCCACAGAGTTACCGTAAGATAACCTTGTGCAGTTATGAAGTGTTCTTTGGTTGTAAAATGTTGACATTTTCACTCAATTGACATTTACCCCCAAACTGTTATACAGTGCATTTATTTGTGTTACAACCATTTTAACCAGTCTGGAACGCAATCGGGATGATTTTCCCGACTTTGAATGTACTTATGGATTTCTCATTCGGCCTAAAATTTGCTTTTTAAGTGTAATGAAAATGGGCAAAAGAGAAGAAGGTAATGTAATGATATAGAAATTACATGCCATCATTTAGTAATGTTCAAATACAAGAAATAGCTATCATTCATTCATTTATAAGCGGGAAATTTGCACAAATGCCATAAAACCCACCAAAGTTACGCTGATGCCACTCTAACAGAAATAAGATCGGTGAGAAATTAATTCAATATGGGTCTCCCATTTTTATAGTATTTGTGTCTCCTATTTTGTAGTATTTGTGTCATTATTAGCTCAATGAGCCAGTGAAATGAAATTGTCCCTGCTTTGTCGGCTCTGGGCACGTATACTTTCTTTATCCACCCACGTAGACTATTATCGATTCTCTTTGCCTCCTGCGCAGGTTGTAAACGCTTATTCACGCACGCAATCCGCACATGTTACATTATGTCAAACATTCTTGGAGAAAAGGAGCGAGTTCATTCTATATGCACCAAGATGTTTCTTTTGTATGCTATTTTATCATTATGTGATGCGTTCGTTAGATATTACAGCATTTCGTTTTGTGCTCTTTTTAGTTCGATGTTAACAGAAATACAGGCTATATCAAAATGATTGGTAGCCATCAATTTCCAGTGATAATAGACATGACTGGCACAGACAAATGCAACATAGGATCTGCATAATTTGTTGATTAATGTCATAAACAGTCATATAACAATAAATTATAGTCATTTTAAGAGGATCATATGTTGCATTTGGAAGAATCAGGCTTTTCAATACATTTTCCTGTACCTTGGTGCACCAAATGACAGTTTCTTCTGCTAAGTGCTAAATTAAACAACGGTAACGCTTACCTATCTGAACCTTTCATTCATTTCCCCACCCACATATCAGACTATAACTTATTAGGTAATATAGTTTTTGCTTCCTATGTATTCAATGATTACTATTCATGAATACTATTCATGCACTCAACCCATGTTACATTAATGTTTAAGCATTCTTTGACACAAAAAAAACCAACACGATTTCATTTTATGTATCAGAATGTATCAAGGTCTCGTATTGCACCCAATTTATTCCCAAAATAGTTTGCCATATCGGTTTGTGCCTTCCAATATAGTTGAAGACAAATACGGTACTTTCACAATTACAAGTGCAAGTTTAGTTTCCTCAAATTAAATAATGCTAATCTTTATCAAAATGTTGTTAATTTTACACCAATATTTGTCTGTACAATATTGTGGTAGAACATTAACAAATTAGACGTGGATCATGAAGGTTACTTTTTACTATACAAATGACTAAAGTAATTTGTGGATGGACTAGTTTGTATGCAGACAAATGCAACATTAACAATAAGATTGCTTTTGTTGACACGATATCTGAATGTTTTAGAAGCAAGTGTAACATTAGACTACTCCGTAGTCCACTTGCCCATTGTGCATACTCTGGATATTGTATTTAAGCTTAAAACTCTGATTTAATTAATGTGTGCACAATTGATATATTTTCACAACTGATCTTTTTCAGTCACCGTACTCCCTCTGTTTGTTAGCTTCCCAAGTGGACTACTTACTTTGGATTGCGGTTTACATATGCTTAACACGGTTGTCAATGGATGAGATTGTTGGATTTCTGGCCTACTAAAATTGGCCATGATGCAATGCATCTTTAAATGGATCTGGCTTGTGATTGGTCGCCCAGATCTCGTTATGGTTTAAATCCTCCAGGCACCTACCATTACCATTAATAACTGCATGGTACACAACTATGCAGCCATTGTGTTGGCGGGAACATAAAAACTCGCAGTAAGTGCATGAGCGCGTCGCGTACTTGCTTGCGGTTAAATTGGATTGCTAAACAAGTATGATTGACAGTGTGTGTGTTAGGGACTTTGCCCGTTCAAAGTCCCGTTTAAAATGCAATGTACATAGTCGATTTTTAACTCGGACTTTCGCGATTAATAATTGTTCAGTATTTAAGTGCCAATATAATTATGACATGATATGTTGCATTCAATAATATAAGCCTACGTATACTTTACTGTTACTGTCGCTAATATAATTATATAAACTTTTTCATAACAATTTTATACTAGTATTTTGATGTAATAAATATCAGTATAATTTCGATTTCAACTGAATGCTTTCATCATGATTAATAATATGCTTTTATTTATCAAAAATCGACTATGGCATAAGTAAGTAATGTTCAAGTGCCTTTATTTAACATTAGTATCTGTATCCAATAACACATAGAGCCAATGAACTTGATGCTTCCTAAAACTTGAAGGACACATTATTGCAAAGGGACACGCAGTGAACTTGATGCTTCCTAAAACTTGAAGGACACATTATTGCAAAGGGACACGCAGTCAAGGTAATAGTGGGAGTCATTAACAGTGCGTGGGGAGAAGATAAAAGGAAACCATGAAACAACGGAGGCTTAGAAGGTTACCAGTATCTGTTAATGACTCCCACTATCACCTTGACTCCATTAACTGCATAAGTGTATTGTAATACATTCGTTTATACAAGACAATTACTTTTAATAGGCTACATAAGATTTAAACATATCATTAATTTTTTGATCAGACCCGAACGGATATTGAATAACAATTGCCGACTTAAGGTGGTACTACACCCCTTGATAAATTTGTGAGTATTTTTGCATTTTTTTTTCAAAACATTACACTGGTAACAAAGTAATGATATTATAGGGGCATGTAATCCAGTTATTACACTGGAATTTTAGTGACTCAAGACAAGTGATACGTTATTTATGATAAGAAAAGAGGTACCGCTAGAATGTACCTCATTTCTTAACATTTATAATGAACCACCTGTCTTGAATCGCTGATATTTCAGTTAAGTAATTGGATTCCTTGCCCCTATAATATACATACTTATAATTTAAAGTTGAAATAAATTGAACTGAAACATATTTTTTACCAGTGGGTAGTTATTTTTTGAGAAAAATGCAAAATTAGTCGCAAAATTTATCAGGGGTGTAGTACCAATCTTAAGACCGCGTGGTTAAAACGTGATATTAAAGGTA